>NC_139806.1:14366613-14706613 GCF_963457635.1 Microchirus variegatus
AAATTTGAATATCTGAGAGACACAATGAATTAAGGTGGCCACATGTTTTCACAAGACAATAAACAGAGAAAAAAACTTTTCCTACCACTCATTATCTACTTTTCTACAGCCAACAGTTCAGTGTAGTTCATCAGTGCATTGACCAAAAGTGGATTAATACTTAAAGAAAAGGTTTTATGATGCAGGGCTGCTGTGTACGTTTCCAAAGACATGAAATGATTTCCTTCTGTAAATCTATATTTGTAGGCAGATTAAATAACAGTTCTTCATGAAGGAGCCAACTGTAGATTTTTGAGAGTGTAGGCGTCTGGTACTCCAAGGATAGATTTTGGGTGGAGAATAATTTTAAGGCCAAGGGATAATGCAATGATACACCATTGATTGATAACATCTGTGTCTCTTTAGTGGGCATAATACTCAATACAAGTGACCCTTGAATGAAAAGAAATAAAAATAAAAATAAATAAAGCCCACTATTCCCTACCGTGTCAACATTTACTTTAAATATCCTGTTTCAATTCTACTGCCACCCAAAAAGAACTCCACTTTCATATGTCCAGAAAGAAATGTTTGTGTCTCACAAGTAGATCTGATATAGAATAAACCGGCTTAAATATTGTATATGACAGGAAGACACAGAAGGCACATAAAAAGTTTGATCTAGAGTACTGCTGAGGCTGTTTTTCTTTACTGTACGTGTGTGTAATTAAAGTGACTATAGGAGATAGGATAGTTTAATTGTTAATAAGGATGGAGAAATACTGGGGTCAATATTCGTTAAAAGGGGAGTAGAGGTAGGGTGCAAGATTACAGGACAAGAGAAGCGATTAAATGATTGGTTCCCATCAACCCCCACCCCTCTGCCTTTGTCCTTCAGAGATTAAATGGCAACAACTGAAGGTGAGGAGGGAGACACCTGCAGTGCGAGGGTGAGGAAGTGAAGAGGAGATGACGCTGGGTGTAAATAGCATAAAATTAGCAGGCAATCTTTGCTGGGGTTCAATAATATGTGAAAACACAATTGAGAAGAAACAATCGAGAACATTTCCTTTTATATTTCCAAAAAGGCCCCTATCTCTGGCAAAATGACTTTGAAAAAAGACAGTATTTTTTTCAAATTATCTTATTCTTATTTTTTTTAAAGAAAGACCAGAGACATTAAGAAAAACAAAGAATGAAATCAGAATACTGATAACTAAAAGATTGGTCTG
This sequence comes from Microchirus variegatus, assembly GCF_963457635.1. Lineage (NCBI taxonomy): Eukaryota > Metazoa > Chordata > Actinopteri > Pleuronectiformes > Soleidae > Microchirus > Microchirus variegatus. The sequence goes on from NC_139806.1 coordinate 14,367,825, forward strand.
AAGACACAGGGACAAGAAAGACTAAAGAATTTTTGGTCTTACCTGAACCTCCAAACTGACTGCTGGCAAGAGTAGTCGGCCGGTTCTTGCCATTTGAAACTGGAAGTTCAAACATCTGAAAAAAGATAAATGAAAATTTTAACAAAACCAGTGCATTTTCATCTCAAGAGTTTGATGGGCTGTATCCTCTTCATTTGTATACTAGTATATAGTATACTGTCCTGCATCTATGACAGTTAAACTGAAACAATCTCGTTAAAAAGTGCTACACATCAATCCCTGACCGAGTGACCTCCATTCTTGGATGCCTTTAGGGTTTATTCACATTTTTAACTGCTTGACCATAAGATTTGTTAGGACATTTTGACTAACTGTCATACTGGAAGCATAGAATGAGCTTACAAGATGCAAACTTCAATTTTCTGAGAGATCTTACCGCGCTAAAATCCAGCAAGTCGTTGAGCTCCTTGTCGGTTTCCACTGCAGCCATTCTCTACTGCTGTTCACTTGGTCCTTTCAGTCTCAGCAAGCGACTACAAGCAGAGGTAAGGAGAATATGAATACGCTATTTTCCCATTTGAAAGATGGTTATCTATTATTATGTTTACATTCCTCAATTTAGATAATGGGTATGACTGTAGGTGCTGCGGATATCTAAAAAAGTCAAGACAAATGCACAACCAAAACAAATACTAAAAATGTATGTATTGCTGATTCCACTCAAATGAGACAATTATTATTTTTTAAATGTTACACAGCCTTAATATGGAAAGCTAACATTTTCGTTTATAGACTTATTTTAATCATGTTGTTGGGCATTCCTACTGCTTACAACATTTTAGTCACATGCTTAACTGCTGAGAAACATAGATATAATTACACTGTCAGACATAGATTTGCAATAAAAACCACACAGGGTAACCACATGGGCAATCAGCATTGAGTTTTTCTTTTCAGTTATTAAGTCTGGTTTAATAGGTTATCTAAACCACAATAGAGATGAAATGCTATTATGACTATACTTTACAGTAGACAGTTTTACCATGGAAAGATATAACACTCAATTATTCTATGTAATGGAGAATGCAATTATAGATTGTTAAATAAAACTAATAATAAAAAACAGTTGATTGTCGCCTTTAGACTTTTTCATGAAAAAACTGTTTTCATGTCCATTAACCAGCCGAACGATTTGATTTCACTCCCCGTTAGTTCACTGCGGACTTCAAATCCAAGGATACTGACTGACATATCCCAAAACTGATCCTTATACTGCCCCTGCATGCTTTGTACGAGTTTAAAAACAGCTGGAGAGGACATTATTCCTGAGATCTTCAACTTCCTGATTAACTTCCCTTCATCTTACTCCAGAGAGTCACTGAATGTTTACAAGAGCCTGGAGGGAAACAAATGGACGCAATCTGTCTTTGTGACAAACATTCAACTCTGGAGTCAACTGGCTAAAGAAAGCACTGTAGTCACTGGAAGAGAAAGTGTCGCATTAGCATAACGTTGAGATTAGCATGAGGCAGTGTAATGTAAATAATTGCTGTGTTAATGTATAATTCAAATTTCACTTTCACATTAGATGATAAATTATGACAAATTCAGGTTGCTTAACAACATCCCTGGTAATACAAACAAACAAAAATACAAAAGAATCAGCAACAAACAAGCACAACCTACATTCCGTCATAAGTCAGCTTTTTAGGGTTTCTACGAAAAACTAAGTGACACAAATAAACGACTAAACACTAAAACCAATTAACATTTAGCAGTAGCATCCTTAAGACCAACCATCAAAGTACTGACCAATTAATGAGTGTTTCTCTGGTAGCCCATATGTAACATGGGTGACCATGGCTTAACCACAGAGTGCACTATGCTTGTTACGATGTAGCCCCTTGGCTGTGGCCGCATGCTTCCCCTACTTCATAATCCAACCTGCTTTGACAGCTCTTTGAATAACCAGCACTAATCATACTACAACATGATGGACTTTCAAAAAGGAATTTCCTAGTACTGGCCCAAAGTGTATGGTGCCATGTTGGTGTTATTCCTAAAAGAAAACGCAAAAAGAAAAGTTACTGTTCTATCCCAAACCGCATTACTTTACTTAAGAGAGAATATGCCGGTCTAAAAAGGTGAGTTTTGAGCTGTGAAGGTGGTGAGAAAATGTGAGTTTCTGATGTCTTGTGGGAGATATTTCAAGAGGCTTGGAGCTGGGCGACTGCAGGCTTTCAACCCCATTGTGGTAATAGAAATTGTTTAATGTAGTTTTCTTGAATAAGGGATTAATTTTGGAGATTTGCCATTTTAAATAATATGATGCAGAGCTAAAAATTGTCTTCAGACCTTTTTGGTGCCAGCAATATCATCATACTTTACACCACATACTGCAGGCTATGAACACAAAGATAACTTTGGAGATAAAATCAAACACTCAACTTAAGTCAAGAATGTTCTACCTCAGGTGGATGAAATCAGGTGGATTCTTTTTTACGTTTATGTTTTTGTCGTTGTTTTGATTTGAAAAATTGTTAATTGGAGAATAATCCAAACTAACAAACACTATAAGTGGCATGCAAAGGCTTAAGAGTTACGGGCTAGATTTTTTTTCTCAAGACACGATGTCACTTGGATCACAGAAGATTCAATGCACTGGTTTGAAAGAAACATGCATCTTGTTTATGGCATAAATAGGATGCACTGAAAACAAGTCGGTTAGCTTCAGTTGTCTGAGCTTATCAATGTTAGCTCCATCCAGACATTTCAGTGTAGCCAACTGTTTTTTAAACAATATTGTCTGCACTTTAGGGCTTCAACGATCAACTATTTTGATAGCATTTGATTAATCAAGACAATAATCGACACACTAATCAATTATGAAATTAGTCATTAGTTGCAGTCCTACCGCACTTAAATGACATCCACTTTTCCACTGATATAGCTCGAAATGTTGGGAGAAACCTCATATCTCTTATTAACAATTGAGTAAAACCATGACAGGACCGATAAGCCAAAAAAAACTAGTGTCTGGTAAAGGGAGCAGCCACTATTTCAAAACTATAGGTAAAGCAATGTACACAGTAGAAGTTGACCAATGTCAGTTTTCCTATGGCTGATGCCAATTTTAGACATTAGGGCAGCAGATAGCCAATATATGAAGTCAATCTTCTTTCAGGCCAATGTTTGGTCTGTTTTATTTAGTTTTTCTACATCTGATAAAATATAACAGTTTTAAAAGTATTACTGTGTGATGTTTGTGCAGATCTGTGATCTCTACACTCTGTAGAGTAAGATGTGGATAGATCGAGGCAATTATCAATCTAAAATGACATTTTGACACACATTTTGGCTTTAAAAAATATGGTGCAATTTGACAAATGCAGTAGGCCGTATTGTGATTACGAAAAAAATTAAATTCATTGTTCAGCCCTAATGCACAGTATATAATTTCTGCCCCTAGGCGACTCTCAATCAAACATAAATACAAGACCTAGATTGACGTTGGGAAACAGTGTGGAATTATGGGAATTGCAGTCATGCTTGGTTTCCCTGTGCAGCAAATGACAGTGAATAGTAGTGATACATTTGTGAAAAATACACACAATAAAATAAATAAAAGCACGAAAGGGAAAAAAAGCCAAGGGAGTGGTTAGATAGTAGAACCCAATATTTTCTACCTCACTGATGTTTTGTGGGGGATGTGCCCTTTCAGTTACAGCTAAGACTGTAAAGTGTATGACATCAATAAAAGGGTGACTAAAATGAAACCATCTGTTACCTTGAACAGAAATACAGACCGCAATGGACTTAAAAAAGTATTCTAATAAATTCGGCTTATGTGTGTAAACAACTAAAGATGATTTTTTAATGCTGAAATATTACACATTATTCATTTCAATGCATGAACTGTGTGATTCGTGTTAGTGCACACAGCAACATTTATCAAGTTTCACTGTAAACTTTGAAAAAGTGAAAAAGTTACTATTAATTACAAAAATATGTCTACATTCCTCCAGTATATAATGTTATTCACTAGAAATGTGTTTTCATCTGAAAACAACCGCATATTTTGATACAACTCAATCTAGCAGTCTCAACTCCGTCTCTCAGTGATGATCTCTGGTCAAAATGGGGGATGAAGTGTTAAGCCCCTCCTAACCAATGGAAGTAGTTTGTCTGGAGCACCCCCACCCCAGGCCTGCCCATCAAGAGAAAAAGTTTCAAAGCAACATAAAACAGCCACACATCCAAAGCCTTGTCAAATAAATAAACGTCAATCTGATTAAAAACAGCCTATGGTTGCATGTCTCATTATTTGCTGGTTGAATTTTTTGCGGGATTGGTTTCTAAACCTGTTGCCTGCTGTAATGAAGGGCAGGAGAACGGAGGCAGTGATGAACACAAAGACTCGAGCCACCATAGAGGTGGTAAAAAAAACACAAAAAACGAGGAAATCAGAAGACTGGCCAACATTCCTTTAAATACTTAGTCAACGCGTTTCTATGAAGCAATGCAGGCTGGAGGATATGAGACCCCAGCTGCATTTTTGTTGCTTTCGTGGATTTAGGGTAAAAACAACCCCGTAAAAGTTCTACTTCTAACCCTAACCCAGCAAATGCAGCTCAGTTGTGTACGTTTACCTTAAAATGGGTGCATTCGTGTATCACTAAAATCCTGTAAACATACGATAGCGGTGACCCTTGAAGCTACATCCACTATTGTTACAAAGGGGAGAAAAACATAAATAGTGTCCGTCTGCGTTTTCGTGTCAAGAGAATGTCTCGAAGAGCTACTGATGCTTCATTCAGAGGTAGCTAGCCCCCGGAGCAGCTAACCCCGTCTGGTGCTATGCTAATGCACGGTAACGTAACGTTAAAGCCGATTAAAGTGGACAACGGAGCATTTTACACAGCACGCACACATACACACACACACACATAATACCCTACTGATACCGAGTAATAACAGAAGCACCAGCTCTTTGAGGCCGAGGGCACGAACGTCGAACACCCCGCTTTTCCCGGCGGCTCAGACACTCACGGCTCAACTTCAACGATGCGGCTCAAACTTGACTATTACTCCGCTAACAACGTGACACATTACTCGTGTTTGTCGTGCACATGTTTGTGATGAGTGCGTATTTATAAACACATGTACCTGGACTCAGTAATGTGGCATCCAACGGGAAGAAAATCAACAGCAGGAGTGGAGAAGAGAGAGAGGAAAAACAAAGTTAGGGAAAGGATCCTTCTTCCCCCCGTGGTCCTCCGGACTGTGGGCTTGATGTGGATGTGGAAAGGCGCAATGAGCCCACTCCTCCGCCGCCTCGGCTCCTACTCGTCTCAGTCACGACAGTGAAATCACGTCTCCGACACGCATCATAACTCTCGAGTCGCCCCGGTCCCTTACCGCGTTATAGAAACTGTAACCTTTTCATTTCCCAAGTAGACATTTTAACAGCCTCCACATTGTCGGTTCCACAAGAATATCACTCCGCGGTGCAGCTTTGGAGGAGGAGGACACGGACTCTGAGACATTGGCGGTGTCCAATTTCAGCTCAACTGAAGACGCCACACGACGCGGGGTTCGACAGCCTGCTGCTTTACGCTATTATAAAGTTAAATAGTACGGCACGTCACAGTTTCGTGCCTGCGTACAAAACACAAAATGATCCGAGCGGCTATTCACGGGGACCTATGTCGAGCGGCGGAAGAGGACGGCGGAAAGCCCGACAGGCCACACCACCAGAAGATGGAATGATAATATCGGGGGGAGGACCAATAGGAGGCGACGAACATTTGATTGACAGGTGGGCCGTCCAAACGTGTTGCAACGTCGTCTTTAGGGCGGGCTCAGCTTTGTGCTGCTGCCTGGGTTTTGAGTTTCCGAGGTAGAAAAAAAAAACGGTAATGTGTGTGTTTTAGCGGGTAATGATTGAACTTTTGGTTAAGATACCTAACTATTGGGGACACTGCTTAATTCAATTCAATTCAATTTATTTGTATAGCGCCAAATCACAACATACATCATCTCAAGGCACTGTACATAGGCAAGATCATGCAGAGCAGAGAAACCCAGCAATTCACACAATGAGCGAACACTAGGCATCAGTGGAGAAAACTCCCCTTTAACAGAAGAAGAAACAGAACCAGACTCAAAGATGGGCAGCCATCTGCCTGGACAGGTTGGGGTGAAAGAAAAAATGGGGGACAGAGGAGAGGTGGGGGACAAGAGGGAGATTTAGGTAGAGACAGAAGAAGGAGAGTTGGTGATGATGACATGGTTATAGAACTATGATGTCATTTATATAAGCACTGATATCAACTTTTAATTATAGTATTATTATAATAATGGTGATGACATGCATTCATCCATTGTCTACCTCTTTATCCTCCACCGGAGGGTCACAGGAGTGCTGTGCCTATCTCAGCTGACAGGGCAATAGGCAGGGTACACCCTGGACAGTTTCACCAGTCCATTGTGATGACATCTATGATAATAATAATAATAATAGTAGTAGCCTCGAAACTGGATCTGGATCCTGCAACCTGCAAGATGAGGACAGAGAGAGAGCGAGAGGGAAAGGATAGTATGGATGCATGGCATCATAATAATAATGATGACAATAATAAGATCTATCCATCCATCCATACCGCTTTATCCTCCACAGGAGGGTCGCGGGGGGTGCTGTGCCTTTCCCAGCTGACATAGGGCGATAGGCAGGGTACACAGTTTGTAACAATAATAATAATAATATAGTAGTATATAGTTGTATATATGTGGCACCTTTCAACCTTAAGGAAAGCAGAAAAATCAAAAGGCATGAACCTGACTGACAAACCAGAAGAACATAAAACAGTTCTGAGCCCATACTTGTCAATAAATAATTAAATAAGCACATAAAACAATAAGCAATAAAGAGGATACTCTCATAAAATACAGGTTGATAAATTACAAACATGAAAATGGAGTAGAATTATCATTATATACAACATATAACCAAACTATTCAATTCCCATGAAATATACAGAACACAGCTACCACAACTGCTAATATACATATAATAATATGCTAAATATATTGCATTTTAATCATTTTTATCTTGTATTTTAGTTTCTAAGGGAGAAGTTGAGCTCATGGGACATATTTTTTCATTGGCATTAACTTATAAAAAATACTTGCCTTTATTAAGTGTCACCTTTTATTTACCCACTGTATACATATAGTTACAAATTGTACCAATGTATCCCGTCATAGTGGCAACAATGGCCTAAATGCTTCATGTTTTAAATGTCTCAGTGTTGTGTGTTTTTAGCCCATTTGTGTTAGCTTTGTGTTTGGTGACAAGGGGGTAAAAACAACAACTGCCGTCACAAAAACAGAGAGGAGCAATACGACAGCCTCCTCACTTTCTTGGACCCAAAAGACTGCGTTTACGGCATCATCTGTCATCGAGCTCACAGAAATGGCCTGCCTGCTGTTTTTCTTGAGCTGTACATCGTGGTTATGTAAACAGGGCTGCAGTTAATGTCAGTGTTTGTTTGAGTCTTTCTAGAGAAAAACCTCACCTCAACTGGTTTGAGGGGAAACAACCTAAATAACATCTGTGCTGGCCTTTACGAGAAAACTCAGCCATCCACTTTGTGGTTCACAACACGTGCACGCACACACACGCACACACACACACACTTGCACGTCATGCATTGCACACATGCAACTCACACCTGTAAGTCATTAACACATAAGTCCAACAGAAAACAGAAAACAGAAAAAAACAGACAATGTTCTAACAGTGCTTTGAATTGCACTGTTGGAGGCAGATGGGTAACATGAGTGAAGCGTAAAAAACCCCAGCTCTACATATTTTTTGCAGCAGGGTGAGGAGCATTCAGTCAGGGTTAGCGCATCAACCTCATTGTGACAAAACTGGTCCCATGTCATGTCACAGATGCACTCGTGAAGCGTCTACCTGGGCAAAGTTGGCACACGTATTCGTCATGGAAGTGATCACGTCGCAGCTTGGCGCAAAACATCAAACAGTGTTTGGTTTTGTGCTTTTTGAAAAGTAGGACGCACGGCACGGAGGCAAACCAACGCTAAGGTTGAACGGTAATGTGCAAGACGTGAACAAAAAACAAAAGAGCTATATTTAGAGTGGAACTCCATTTTCCTAACCCCAAAGTGTGCACCCTCCTCACCACCCACTCTTTCCTGGGCTCTCTCGTCTGCTTTACAGAGCACTACAGCTCTGTAAATGGGTTACCCCCATGCAGCCACCCACGCATCAGGTACAGTATAAAAAAACCTGGGGCATCCTGTTATGACTTCTGGTTTCCTGTTTCCTGTGAAAAATACAGAGCCCCGAACCCCCCACACATGCAGGTTTGCAAAGCTATTCTTCTCAGGACACTGCATTGACTTACATTTATTTGGACAGGCCAAACAACACCTAACCTTAACCATAACCTCGCCAGAATTCAAATCTTAACCATCAACTTAACCAGGCCCGCAGAAATCAGATTCTGCCTGATAAGGACCATGTTTTGGTCTACACAAGGACTACTGACTAGGTAGTAATGCCAGAAAAGGTGCTAAAGATGTAACAAAGACACTGTATATTACTATCTCAAGTGTTTATAATTGAAATCCTTCATTTTTGAGCAGCACAAACCTTCAGCCCTCGACAGCCGTACAAAGCTGCAGCATTGTGAGGAAGTCATTATGCTTTAACGCAGCACTTCATTTGTTTTTATTTCATGTACACGCATGTCCCATTTCACATGCTAGAAGAAGAGGAAGACGCACAAGTGTCAAGGGACCAGTGAAACAGCAATAACAGCAGCGTGTGTGCTCGTGTGTGAACCAGCCCCCGTTTGACGGAGAAAAATATGAAAATAACCCACAACATACGGCCACTGCGTATACCACACACACACGCACACACACAAAGACGCTGCCAAGATACCTGAGCATCACTCTCAACAGGGGTCAGCCACATCACTTTTAATGAACAGAAACCACTGCAGTGGCTCCAGTCTGCCATGCTGAATGCTGTGATGAGGTGTGCAGTTAATTGTCTTGGCACAAACTCACACAGCCATTTTCCCTGTCTTTTATGTTATGGCTCTTTGTGCTGAAATAAACTAACACTCTTATTTGCTGCTTCTTTTTTTTTTTTTTTTTTTTTGCTAAGATTTGATAAAAAACAGTTTTTGTCACTGTATATGTGTTTCATTTGAATCTAAAATCAGCCTAGTCATTTTGTGAAAATTAAAACATCATGTATATATTATTTTATAACTATTTATTTCTTTTTATCAGGCTTTTAATGTGTACATTTTGCAAGAAGAAAAGCACAATGACACATCCTGTTTCTTTTCCCTCAGTTAAAGCTCATCATCCCCTCCCCCTTTCTTGCAGATTGGAATTCATTAGCAATCAAAGAGCCACTGACAAATGCCCAATCCTAATTACCCTTTCATTTGCATATTTGCATATTAATGACTGCAGACGTAGCTGTTTTTCTGCTGCAGTGGTCCCCCTCCCATCAACACTGCTCAAAACCAACCCACACATACTGCAACACTCAGAGCTCAAGGCCTCAGACTCAGACTCAAAGACATTTCATTGTCACTCAAAAATGAATCACTGAGCTTGTAATTCAAATGCAGGACAATGGACTATGTCCCTCTAAAATCCTCTCTTCAACATGATCTATTAACGTAGTTGGCAAATATAAAAGCTCAACACGCCACAGAGCAAGAGTATATTCTGATATCTTGGTTTGGTAGCATATTTTATACATATACATGCCTAATATGCTGCCCCCATCTGGTGAAACAAGAAAATACATCATATGTTCATATTCCAACATATACTACAGTATTTACTGACAATTATGAACTTATAGAGGCAAAAAAAGTTGATGAATGTAAGATAAAAAACATCTACTGTAAGTGTTTGAACTATTACTGAAAAAGAGGAATCTCTCTCTCACACACACACACATCGTAACAGTGAGTGAAATGCCCTAATCCTGCATATTAAATGATCACTTATTTCAGATGGAACTTTTTTTCTTTTTTTTAAGTTATGAAGAAACAACCCAAAATAGAGAGAGGGCAGAGGGTGCATTTAATTTTTTTTGGCTTTCACGTCAATGTCGCGCTAAAATGTTGTAACCACTGTGCTTCACCTCAACACATCTCAAAATTTACAGAAATGAGTCGCATTGATTCACTCACCTCTGATGTAAGCCTCAAAACACCTCGAAAAAAAAGGTCATCTGTGATGAAAAAGAGCCATGTCAGGAAATGAAGCACCTTACAGTTTTTATATGTTTTTAGGTTTCCAGAGTTTATGACTTGCAGATAACTGAGTTGAGGATAATCACCCCCCCCCCCACCCTTAAATCCTGGATTGAATTTAAGACAAATTACTAATGATGGATGATCTTCACGTAGCCAAAGAACACTGCACAACCGATTCTAGAAGAAACTTTCATGGGTAATAGAATATCAATGAACTGACAAAAGATGCAAAGTGGAGACTGATTATCTTTCCCAGCAACTTTGGGGTTTCACCTGAGGGAGGATGTGTATGTGTGGTGTGAGGTGTGCAGCAGCAGATTCTCTGTTTCCTCCTTTTCATACTGTGTGTGTGTGTGTGTGTGTAGGTTGTGTGTTCATTCTGGTTTGTTCAGCCTCACGGTTTTACAAAGCCAGACAGTGAAATCTACCTCCTCTGCCTCACATCGATTGATAAACATTTGGATCTGCACCAAAACCAACAATCACAGAGTTTTCCTTGTTTCCACATCAAGATTTTGTGTGTGTGTGTGCTCTAACTCTTTGAACCGTCAGATACAGAACCTCTTTCCAGTGCAATTTAGGGATGAACCGATACAACATATTCAGTATTTGCATCCGTCAAATACTGACCACAATCACTGGATTGGATATGGAAAAGTGAGAAACATCAGTTCTGATATGATCCAAAAACCCTTGAATATCATATAGAAAGTTTCAAACACCGATTCTAAAGGGAGGTTTTGCTCCACAATGTGAGTGAAGATATTTGCAGGTGAGTTATATGGACTTCTTTTAAGATAAATTAATAATAAAAGCATATATATATATATATACATAGCCTATATATATATATATATATATATATATATATATATATATATATATATATATATATATCTATATCTATATCTATATATATAGATATAGATATATCTATATCTATATACATAGCCTATATATACATATATATATATATGTATATATAGGCTGGTATCACTGTGATATCGATATTGGTATCGGACACACAGAAGCCATCCATAGTCTAAACAGGACAAAAAAAGAGTAGTATTTTCAACTCTGCTCTGTCTTCTGGATTTTTAAAGAGATTAAAAATTACAGGAAATAAGAGGAATCTTTTCATCTAAACTTTTATTTTTTTTCACCCGGATGACATTGGTTATTAAACATTGTTTATGATTTCTTTTTCGAGATAACACTTAACCCTTAGTATACAGAGCATTTCAGCTGCTTTTTTCCATTACTATGTTTAAAGGTACAGTATATACAGAGGCTATAAGAATGTGCGATATAGAATGTCTTATGTCCTTTTCAGCATAACCTATAGGCAATATGGTGAAAAACATAGAAACATACCTGAGCAAAATGTTTAAAATGGAATTGAATTTGTGAAATTTGGAAATACGTTACAATTCAAAAGTTCACTTTTCGTTTTTATGAACAAAAAGAAAAGACAAAAGGTTTATTTTGTGACTTCTGCACAATTATTGATACTTTCACTGCAAACAAATGGGTATGAAAAATCAATCATAACTTTGACTCAACGACATATAAGAAGTCGAAAAACAAATGTTTAAAGCCTGACTTTGTGACCCCCAGGATGTCCATATAAGGAGTTGTGTATGGCAATATGTGAGCACTAACAATTAAAGTGGATTTGAGTGTTAATGCTGCTGAATGCCGTCAGGTCTACCTGTGTCCTCGGTCTGGGTGAAGTGCAGTGTGTCTCTCCCTCACTATACTGTCCAGGATGGACTCTCCAGACAGACAGTAGCTTCCTGTTCTTCAGTGTCTGCTGGAGTTATGGGGTAGTGTTCCATCATTAAGCATTAAGATCGCCATTCACTGGAAATAAGAGCCCTAGCCCAAAGCCTGATAATCAGCGGTCAGCAGTGGCCAAATACTATTGTCCATAGTCACAACAGTCATTATTGCAACATCATGATGATGTAAGATAATGATAGATCACTCCCATCCTACACAGTTGGACTATATTTCTTTTACTTGACTGGCCCATAGCTGAGCAGACTTTAAGATCATGTGTCAGGTCATTTGAGTTTCAGACCCCTGTCCTTCATGCTTGAAAGCTGAGGATGAGGTAATGTGTAGTTTGCAAATTCACCACTAGAGGTCACTAACTTAACGTTTTAATTTAGGCACTGTATAAAGTGTGTTTTTTGATACTGAAGCCCTGGTGCCAATCTCAGCCAATCTACACCTTGGACAGGTCGTCAGTCGATCTCAGGTCCACACATAGAGACAAACAAACATTCACGCTCACACTCACACCTACAGTGTCCAATTTTCCGAATCCTCTAACTGGAACATAAAGAGCAAACACAGCAGAGTTAGACAGTCATGGAACAGGTCAGAGTAACAGTGAAGAACAGTCACCAACATAGTATAAGCTGTTGAGCCAGCAAAGGGATTGACCACTTAGTGTGTGAATTCACCGTCTGTTGACAAACAGGATTTCCTAATAAAATATCACATAACTTAACTGCAATAATTATAAACATGTTAACTAAGTTAACTAACATGTTAAATTAGTTAACTAGATGTTATTTACCTCTAACATGTGGCAACATATATGAGCATTTGCCAGGTTAATGCACATGCAAAAATAGATAGATAATAGACATCTTGATATTTCAATATTTTACTTGATGGGAAATGTTCCTCTTTGCATGATTTGGTGTTTTTGTCTTTGGTAGTCTTTGTCAGGAATCACTGCAGGGATCCACCTTGCTTTTATCAGCACTGGTCCAGAGCTCCACTGTGGTTTTGGACAATAAAAAGGCCCAGTAGTGAAGATTTAGGTGAAACCATTTAGCAAAACCCTTTATATTTACATCAGGAGCTGTACTCCACTATGTTGGACCACCATGTTTTTAATGGATGAACTAAACAGCTGTTGTGTTTTAATAGTAATAACTGATGGCACTAGCTAGCACAAGTTCTCCTCAATGCTTGGAAGTGAAGGGTGAAGTGAGAGATATTCAGCTGCAACATGCAATTTCACCAGTAGATGTAGCTACATTCTACGCACTGTACCTTTAGTTAAGTATATGCTTCATATACCTTTAACAAATGTCTTACAGTCCTGTAATAAATAAGACCTTCCTAATATCACCAGCATATAAACTGTCCACAGCAACACTGAATGATTTTTTTCTGTGATCACTCAATTATTGCATAATAACTTTCCTTCAGCAGGTGGCACTGTTGCCCATTTGTTTGCTGCTTTCTCTGGTGCCTGGCTGGGCTGTTTCCTTTGAACAACAGCGGCAACAGCATCTCTAAGAAAGCAAGAGGAAGTGAAATAAAGAATGTTAAAGTGAAGAATGAGCAATCAATGAAAACATGTGTGTTTCTTTTGTTAGAACAGTCTGAAACTCTGAAAATGCTGCTGCTTCCGACTGTCATGCAAAATCAAATATAGGTCAAAATATGTATATGTACATAGAGATGATGTGAGCAGTATAATGATTGTTGTTATTCACACATCCACATTCACACAGTCACATACCTTCCAATGAGTTTTGCATGGCTGATAATTTCAGGAAGCTTTGTGTTTCTGGTGTCAGGCAACAATAAGTTATCAACAGCATTTCTGATGTGCCAAAAAAAATTAATATGGGAGGCTCTGGTAGTGCATACCTGCAAAAAAAATAACAGCTACAATTACCATTGATCTGTTTATTTCCATGGGTGGCAATCATTGGTGTAATTTGAACAGAGTCCATCATCAGTGATGTTCAGTTTTTCCTGCTATGACGCATCAAAATAGATGCAACCTGGGAAACTGATAAGGCTCGACCAAAATCACAAAAATCGGATATTGAATTGTTAGAATAACTGTTACACACAGATGTGTTTCTTTCTACAATGCTGTTTTAATGACACAAATGAAAACAAGAAGGAAACAAATACACTTGCCCATGTAAATTACATAGAGCCTGAAACCTGGAACATTATTTGGATGTTTGAAAATAAAAAGACAAACAAATAAGAAGAGTAGACAATGCAAATTCAATTTTCAGTCAGTAATGGACCATAGTAGACGATCAGAGGCATAGTGCCACTGAATATCAGTGTGGAGAAGAGGGAAAATGTGTTTTGGCACTTGGTTAACCTGTAGAAATTAAGCAATTGAGGTAGATGTTTCCTTTCAGGTTACTTGTATTGAGAGGGAGTTAGAGACCATAAAAGACCATGGCAACAGACGTCATGCAGAAATACAAAATTCAGACCATGTTCAAATGCATAGCAGCTAAGTGTTTACATATTTCAAATCTGGTTGTGCTGTAACCACAACAGAGAAACAATCAATCTAATGTTTTTGAATCTAATTACTGAACTAAACAAACATTTCAAACTTGTCTTATGTAATTAGTTATTGGAAACATTATCCACTTGTTCAGACCTATACATTTATTGTATTATTTAAAAATTATAAAACCATTTAAAAGAAAATATTAAAAGAGAGTTGTAGTCCATATTCACCTTTATATTGCTAAATCAAGACACACAGAGCAAAGAAAGAAAACGCATATATGTGGAGGGAAAACTGAATTAAGTACCGTTAGCTCCTGCGTACTCAGAAATCAGCCTGAAGAATAAAATTAACTGAATTCCATAAAAGCTGCACAACATTTAAGGTTGATATCTTGACTAAAGTTTCAAAGGGACATGCATTAAAACCACCACATATGTGTGAAAACAGAATATGTGAATAAGAATATATGTATACTGTAAACACATTATTATGATTAATAGCTGAGCTCAATACAGTGACAGGAAGAAGATACAGAAAGAGAACGACAAAAACAGCATATAAAGGTAGATATTCATCAGTTTGGTTCTAAATGTTGTGAGCAGCTCAAACAAACACGTTTGCCCTATAAATTGTAATCTAAATTAATGGGATTCATGTTTTTGGAATATTTATGGAATATAATATTTTTTTTTTAGGTGCATTATGTAATAAATCTAAAGCAACTGGCCATAAAATCCTCCTAAACTGTCACAGAGAATCAGGAATAATGTTCATATAACAAACTGAACTCACCAACAGTACAAAAATCATGTTTTGGCATGTGGCGCCACCTACCGCCGTCTACCAATCATTGCAGTCAGTAGAGTCTCAGCTGCCGAGCAACCACGGGTTGCCAGTTATGTCAGAAAACAAAACCTAAAAGACCTCAGTATTTTGAATTTGAGTGTAGTAACCGTTTATGGCCACATTCTTACATATGGCACCTTTAAATAAACACATAATCATATATGTTAGTCAAGAATCAAATCATGGAATCAGGACCATTCTGTTACATACTTAAAACTATGGGAATTTAAAAAAAGAAGAGTACATGCATGAAAAAAAACAATAGCATACAATAACAACATTTTCTGAGGTCGGACACTGATGTGTAAACGGCCCCACTTCATTTTATGTTTTTATGACTTTGTACCCATTTATGTTTTAATTGTGTTTATTGTTGTGCAGTTATTTGTGTCTCTCTGTAGGACACATTCAACTCACCACCACGTTGGGACTGATCAGGAAACCTGGGACGGCAGGAGCAACCAGCAGCATTCTCCAGCCTCATCTGAAGCAGGCAAAGTGCGGCAACAAGGTGTAACCGAGGCAACAACAACAGCAACAACAACAACAGCAACAACAACAACAACAACACAACCACAAAAACAACAACAACAACAACAACAACAACAACAACAAATGTTGCTACCTAGAGTTTAGCTCACTCTGGCTGATGGACTCACCATATCTGACTTTGAACTAGAGACAAATACATGGCATTATTAAAAGCAAACAAGGAGGGATGATTCCCCAAGTCACACTTACATATTGCTTCTTAAATTGTAGAAAAGACAGTTTTAGGACTCTTTTGACACCAGCAGAAGAGCTTATACTGTGTGTGTCCTCTCAGACGGATGCGACCACAGACCCCCCCGCCCCCCCCCCCCCCACACACACAGTTTATGACAAAACACAATGCACACAAACATGAAAACAACATATGAAAACTTAAACTCATCACTCTGATCAATCCATACATATTGATTGTTATTGACAGTCGTGAAGAAATCTTCACTATCCATGCTATTTTTTTGGCCAGATAGTAATGAATTATAACAGCAGCACACTCGTGCAATATTAAATAAGACTGACAGACACAGAAGCTGTTTGCCGAGTTTGTTGCACAGGGTCCAAGAAATGTGCAGCGTCGAGCGAACAAGATGTTATATCACTGCCTCGTATTTAAATGTATTTAATTTCTGGTGTCTGAATGTCCTTTCATCTCATCCATTCCTCTTCGTATTCCATTTGTTATCTTTAAGTATATAAAGAGGTGACCATGAAATGGACTTATTTTTATAGATTTTCCATGCAAAGCGATTAACTCTTACAGACTCTAACGACTTAAAGTGCCACACAACGTGACTTAGTGATCTGACAGTCGACGGCGAACAAAGCCTCCTGCAAAGGAAAAGGAACTGGAGAAAGGGATGTTCGGTGCGTTCTCACACACACCAGGTCACAAAGAGAGAAAGAGAGAAAATATGGGTTACTTACTTACATATGCAAACAATGCTGACAAAAGAACCCTGCTAAAACACCAATTAAAATAACAATAAAATAACAATATACTACAATATCAAGTATCTGAGATCAGTGACATGTTTCAAATCACTTCTGAATGCACACCTTCCTTTTAACAAAGGCCTTGCAATTAACTATTTTTATGGTATCATTATTTCATAAATAGTATAAAATAATCATAAATCTTTTAATTGCCAGGTTTTATTTATTTCAAAAGCAAGGAAATGTCCCACACAAACACTTTGTTTGTTGATTATTATTATTATTATTATTATTATTATTATTATTATTATTATTATTGTTATATATCATTATTACAGTATTATTGGCTGTAGTAGTCCACTTCATCATGACTCTGAACTGATAAGACCTGGTAATATACAGGATTATATGGGACAATCAAGCAATTTATTAGAAAAACAAAGGTTACAAATCCATTTCCATAACAGAATGATGTTATGCTGGATATTAACATTATCTGGACTCAAAAATGTGCATCACACACACACATCACATACATACCTCGGACACAACGGTGACAGAGTATTCCTCATCCCTCTGTGTCTGTGCTCAGCTCCCTTGTCTCCGTGCAGTTTTCACACAGTGAACAGCTGTGGAGGTGGTCGGGGCTTTGCGGTGGTGATCGGGTGTGTCTGAGGCACAACAACGACGATTGGTCCCACGTTAAAACCTCAAGGAATTGAGCTCAAAGTGAACAGAGAACTATAGTGAATTATTGACTGACTTGCAAAGATCCCAGGGAATGTTCAGCTCAATCCTGCAAAGGAAGGAGAGACTTGAATGTCGTGAAAACAAAGACTCTAAGTCACAAAACCTGTTCACCTTGTATGAAGTTAACTCTACGCAGCAAAGTGCATGAAAGCAGATGTTTAAGTCCTAAAGTAATCAGTGCATTGACAGGTACAAAGGTGCAGGTTTGCTGCAGGTTGACTTAAATGATTAATGGGTTAATATTACAAAGCAGTTGTTCAGGCTGTATATAGTGATGAAATAACCAAATTAACTTATGACAAAGCTATGACAATAACCTGAGCAACAGAGGTGTCAGTGTGTGAGTTTGTCTCTAATAATGTCTCACATTATGACAATAATAAGATAAATGAACAGCCTCAGGTGAGACTTCAGACTCTGAAAGTGATGCCATGTATGCAGCGATGTTGGTTATGGACTCAATTACTCACATTTGTACCCAGGAGTAGTTTGCATACAAGTTAAAAGAAACATACGCGCAAAAACAATGTAAAAATACCAGAGAGGGAACATATGAGGATATATAAATGATATTTTTTGTCAGCACATATATGCAGAATCCACCACACTGTGTGTACAGCCGTCACAAGATGGTCCACAATAATGTCTTGCTTCTTTGAAAGGTTGAAATGCTGGAAGTGGCTGATGGAAGTATTTGGAAACTTTGTGTAAAAAGGCACAGATAACATAATAATAAGAATAAAAAAATTACAAAAAAAATACACTTAAAATTCCTTGTAATAAAAGTGAAAATGAGTCCTTAGAGCTGGACTTGATAGAAGCAGGATGTGTTGCATTGTGTCAGCCTTGAGAAACGGAGCCTTACAATGGCTCTGTGGCCACATTTGTAAAAGTCAAGACTTTATCAAAGATAAGCTCTTAACTCCCTCACCTCATGTCGTGAGGGATGCATAACAGTAAACGTCTGCTTCTGATCCTGTCATTTTTAAATATTTTATTTAGTTATTTATTTATTTTCTTCTTTAATCCCACCTCAAGTATACAACTAAAGTAACTGCCTAAAAATGTTTAAATGAATAAAAGATAAAAGTGAAGATGTGCTTCAAGTATCAACAGTTATGCAGAGTAATACAGGGACCGCTTTACAATAATTAATAAGCAGCAATTTCAGGTTAAATATGATTCCAAATCAAGAGTCAGAACTCAGAGAAGGAAGAAAACAATACAATCTTATTAATAATGTTTTTTTCCAGTTTCAATTTAAATGTTTGCCACCCTGATGATAAACTACTCACAGACTTTATGCGGCAAAAAAGATGGATGACTGTCACATAAATGTAGCACTGTAAAATATTCATAATTTTCTTCTGAAAATGTAGTGGAATAAAATTGAAAAATTCAAGTAAACTACGAGCACTTTAAGATTGTGCTAAGTTAAAATTATATTTAATATACACATCACAGTAAAACTGTGCACCATGAAGAGAACAAACATGAGATGGTACGTGGCTGAAACAAGTAAACATTTTACTTGTCTCCACTTTACATCTTCCTGAATCCCACACCTTGTCGTTCTTCGGACAGCGCTGTAACCATAGCAACACATCTCTGGCCAGTGCGAGGCAGTGCCCTCTGACCCCCCAGAGAGGTGACCTTTGGCCTGAGGGTCATCAGAACAGGGTCAGTGAGGTCAGTTCTTGCTGGAAGACAGTAAAGGCACCATTATTTGCCCTTTCCATAGCCTCATCTATGTAATTGGTGTATTGACCAACTGGGCTTTTTTGCACATTGTTAGCATCGGCATATTCAGTTTGACTACAAGGACAAAGTAAGTGGACGCGGCTGTTTATTATATTTATGTACCTGGTGATGATTAAAGCCAGATACAAGTGTGTAAATCTGAAAACCTCGCACATCCTGCCTCAACTTCAATCTGAGATTTCCGAGTGATAAAAGCAATGAGGTAGTAAATGATGAGATACTCCAACATCTATGGCTGCTGTAGAACAATGGCCAAACCTCTCCACATGAGGTAGAGTTTGAGCCTGGCGGCCTCATCACAGCCACATTCTCCCCTCCCTCCTGGTGATCTATGCCTGCTAGGCCCATCACATGTCAATATCCCTACATTAATTTGAGAGACTGCATGGCAGCGTGGCGTGTGGGGGCAGGGCTTTCTGAACAGTTATGGGGGGCATGAGACAAGGACATAAGAAGGATATGTGCAGGCGGAGGCGGAGAAACGCGAGGAAAATGAGGAAATGGGAGTGGGATAAAGGATGGGAGGGCTGAGCGTGGGTGAGAAAAAAGGCAGATGGTACTAAGAGGCATGGCTTTGTGCTTTAACCATTTCAAAACATCAAAATCACAGAACATTTGTCCAAATCAGACCTGATGTCAGCACAGAAATACTTGTGAGAGCTGTGTACGCTTATCAAACCTGTGTAAAGAGGGAGCGTGGACTTCCACTCTTGGATGCTGTAACCCGACACCCGCTGTAGTGAAAGACTTCCGATATATTAAGGGTGACAATAAAAATGATGGCTTGGTCAATAACCATCTTCTCTTCCATTGCCCTGACATCTGTCCTTTGGGCTCTGTGGCATATTTTCAAAGATTGAGTGACCCTTCACCTCTCCCCCTTTAACTCTGACCCCGCCGTGCTCGGACCAGATTACACCAGGGAGCGACAAACCTTGTAAAACCATGACCTTTTTATTCAGGTGACACACAAAAAATATACCTGTACACACCGGGGTCAGACATTAGCCAGGGCTCGGGGGAAAATGCCCTTGGAATTCTCATGATGGGGCCTTTAAATACCCCCCATGAAATAGTTGACTTTGACATGACTATCTGTGGTTGGAAGATGGTCTGGATCGACTCACAGTACAGGACATATTTTAATCTATACACTCAACAGAGATATAAACGCACAACTTTTGTTTTTGCTCCCATTTCCATGAAATGGAGTAAAAGGAGGAGTGGAACAATATTCCACAAGAAGCCACGATCAATAACCTGATCAAATATGTCAAAGAAATGTGTCACTCCGCATAAGAGAGGTAAATGTTGCTCATACCAGAGACTGACAGGGTTCTCTATGTGAAGCTTTATTTTGGTGACTTTAAAAGGTGTTTCTTAAAGATACAGCAAATTGCTCATTTTGTCAATCGTGCTCTTAACATACTATATAAACAATAAACTTTATTTATAGTGCACTTCTCAGAACAAAGTTGCCAATCGTGATCACCTGTCAGGGAGATGCATTATTACAGTAAAAGTGTAATGCAGGTATTTACACATTTGAGAAAGTGAATTTGACAGAAATCCGCCTTTTGTGTGCACATAAATGGCAAAAATGCAATTAATGGAAAATGGGAGCAAAAACTGCAAGTGTATTTTCTTCACTTTAAATGGTTGTGCAGTTGCTATTAAAGTTTATTTTAGTGGCCGTATAAAGACCTTGTAACCTCTTAAATTTTGTTTAGAGATCCCTGACAGTTCTCTGATAAAAGGCATTTCCCAACATTTAGAACACTGTAATGACTTCCATTCATTTCTGCAGCCTTACCAAAAACTTAACCCCAAACTTAACCTATAACCACAATTTAAACCTTTCCTCTAACGTTAAACCAGAAGGACCAGAAGTCCTCATGGATACCAAAAAAGCAGCTCCTAACAAGACAGAATCCCATTTCTGATGATCTATCAGAAAAGGGATTCTGTCTTGTAAGGAGCAGCTTTTTTGGTTTCCATGAGGACTTCTGGTCCATAAAAGTCCTCAAGAAGTGACACAAAATGCACACACACATTAAGATGTGACTGGTCGATCTTTTGGAGGATGAAATTCAGCAAAAATCCATTGTTCATATGAAGCCTCCTTGCTTTTCTGCTTTTGTTTGCTTCTGAATTTGTCACCCATTTTCTAACAGACTTATCGCGGAGCATTTCTAAAAGGCTTCAGGGTGGCGTATCGAGTGCGACTTGCTTCAGTGAATATTTCAGCCTGGAGGAATTCTGTGAAGTAATGGTCTGCTAAGTAACTTCACTGCATTGAGCTCAATAGTTCCTCCACTCCAAAACCAGAAATGATTTTTCTTTAGCATGCGTCCCAAAAAAAGATCGTCTGTGCCACGTTCGTTTAAAACTGAGAAATGTTTGCAGCATTTAGCAAATGCACAGTTTGTGTGTGTGTGTGTGTGCAGCAGAGAAAAAGATTTCCAGATTTTCCAACTCTCCTGCAATCTAATGGGTTATTTGTCATCTGCAGAGTAAAGGATTTTTAAAAGTCAAGCCACAACAGACTCCCTCCCTATCCTTTCTCTCACACTCCCTCTCTTTCCCACTACCCCCCTGACACTCGCAATGGGAGATCAATAGGTTATTGATCAACTCTCTCTATCGCCAACCCACCAGACTAATCACCTTAACACCAGCCCAACTCTCTCTCCCTCTCCTTCTCTTTCTTCCTCCCTGTTGCTCCCTGTTTCCGCCTCTCGCTCCGTTGATCTGTTTCACACTTATTCACAGGGTAAACATAGCTTTTTCTCAATTTGGAGTGCAAAGGTAGGCTGATGAGTGTTTTCCCCTCTCTGTAGTTAACACACAAACACATACACACACACACACACACACACACACACACACTGAACATTTAACTTTTCCTGATATTCAATCCACATTCTCGTGCCTTCTTTTCATGTTGTCAATAATTGCCAAACGGAGTCTGTGTAGCTGTGCATTAGATGAAACAAGAATATTTACAATTGTGCCAAGTACTCTTCATCTATCTCTCACCCCCCCACCCTCCTCACCACTCACTCCTCTGCTCCCCTGCCTCCATCTCTCTCTCTCTCTCGCTCTCTGTCTGTCTTTGTTCGAAGGCAAAATCGATTGAGCGTATGAAACCAGCATATTTCTCTGCCTACTGCTGGAGGAGACCTGAGGGAAGCAAACACGGAGTTCACACAGCATTTTTATTTGTCTTTTGAGCACCTCTCTTTTTTTTTTTCCCTGGGTTATAGTCTAAGCAAGGGAAGCTCGTGCTGGAAATGTCGGTGAAGCTTTCAGAACAAAACTTTCAAATATTTACACGGAGAAGTGAGAGGGGGAAAACAAGACGAGAGAAGTGATTTGTCTGAGCGTTTTACGCCTGTCCATGTCTTCATCAGTGTCGACATACAGGAAGCTTCTTGGATGAGCCTCTATGTTTACACTATGTACAGCTCATTCTCATTGGTGAAAAACAACAGGTTTTTCACCAAAGCACATGTTTAAATGTTATTACTGGGTGAGACCCAGGGGAACATGTTCATATATTTCTTCGTCTGTTCTATTTTTGGTACTTCCAGTGCAACTTTACAATGAGAATAGCCGTTCTCATTGTCTTATTATGACTTTTAAAAAAAACTATTTTAAAAGGGACACTGAAGTAAACCATACACAATAGTAACCACATAGTGATGTAGGCCCATTAGAAATGGCTTTGTTTAACGAGACAAAGAGGACTGTGCTGTGCGGAAGTTGCTGATGTGATAAGAAAATGACTCAAGTGGTCATAAACTATAGCACATAAATCCGAAATACTGTATGTAACCTAGAATAATTCATAATTCTGACTTGTTTTGTTTCCGACTTACTCATGATGTCACAATTCATGCACAGGCGACACAAAGGTTTTAATCACCTTTTTAGTGGCTTCATCCAGGTTTGAAAATCCAGGTTATTTTAGTGTGAAACAGATACAATGACCTGGATGACTGAGATCCTTCTTCTGTCCATGTCCACTACAGTGGGTAACAATAAGGAGAGCTTAGTGGCAGAAGTGTAGAATACATAAGCATGCTTGTATCAGTGTATAATCCATAACATCATCTGTCCTTTATTCTGCAGAGGAAACATAAGCCATAGCTGGAGAATCTGTAACACGCACGCACGCACGCGCACACAAAATTAATTTCCTGGACACTTATTCTAACCATAACCATAATAACAACAGGCCTAATCCTAACCCTGACCCCAATTTTAACCTTTAACCCTAACGTCAGCCTAACTTTAAAATATGTCCTCACCTTAAAATGAAGCAATTTACATTATGGAGACCAGGTTTTGGTCCCCACAAGGACTACTGGTCCTGACATGGTCTGTATTAAAGTGGACCTAGACCAGAAGTTCCAATTAACGCTGTTTTTTTATGTGTATCTGCGTCATTACCTCTTTTACGAAGCCCTGGAGTTTCGAAACAAACAGTTCAGCCACTGCTGAGAACGCTGTGTTTTATCATAATCTCAGGCTCAGCGAGATCTCCCTTCCGGTTCCGTAAACAGCGGTTCTCCTGAACAGCAGATCGTCCTGCTCCGGGCACTAGTCCGGGCACATCCGGTTGCGTACATTGAACCGCAGAAGAAGAATAACGTCCTTTGTGGAGGTGTTTCACGAGCGACAGTGTCTTCTGACTCTGGATCTGACTCCGGGTCAAAGTCATAAAAGGGACTGAGGCGGGAGTCGTGACAAAGTTATTTTTAAACATTGTTAAAACAATGTTTTGATAATGAGTAGCAGTGCATTCACCGTTCCAGAGGGGGGAGCTGTGCTTCTGAGAGCGGGTGTGCTGAATATGTCACGTCAGGGTATTGGCCAATCACAAGACAGCTGGGAAAGCTCTACGCTGGCTGGCCAATCACAACACAGCAGGTTTTAGACCATAAAAACAAGTTCATGTATGTACTAGACCTCCATAACTAACATATATGTGCAACAGGACCACTCTATGTGAGCTTTAACACCAGAGAAGTTCCTACACGCACAAATAACTGCCGTCTTTGATTTTCCATATTTATATTGAATTAACTCAACAGTTCTGCTGAACATTTACACACAGAGATGGAAAACGTCTTGTTCAGGAACAACACTGTCCACAGACACAGAGTTCAGAGGTCACAACCGTCCCTCTTTCCCATGTGTCGATCCAGGCAGAGTGAATGAACTCCGATGGATCCCTTTTGGGTACAGGCAGCACACGTTTTCCCCCCCAGCAGCCTGGCTGACTTATAATCTGTTGCTGTGCCTCTGTATGCTGAAGATAAGAGTTTCCTCTTATAAGCCTTTAAATGCACTGAATGATGTGATGAAAAGCAGATAATCCCTCCAGGAGGAGTGGAATGACCTCTGACCTGCGGGTATGAAATGAGTTCAAGATGATATATCTCAATGTGAAGTGGTTCAACTAAGTTCAATTGAGTTTGTGATCAACTGTAACTGTAATGTACTTCACGGGGAGCGTTCACACTGTTGAAAATAAAGGGTTAGTTCCTATACTTTCATTCCTCTCATTTAGCTTTCAAAACACACTTGCAGATATGTACAGCACACACACACACAAGCGCACACGCAGCTCACCGGAGAATTGATTGACTATTCTGTCTCAATTCATCTCTCCTTCTGTTACTTAGCAACCAGTGCCTGAGAGGATATGGATGCTGGAGAAGTTGTACTACTGTGCATTTTCAGTTGATAAAGAGATATGATTAGTGAAAATGTCACCCTCACGTATTGCGTGTGGTGAAATGTTGACCAAAGGACTCAGGAGCAGCTATATGAGGGAAAAACATGGCCTTCACACCTTTTATCTTCTTATCATTTCATTTCGTTGTTGTTGTCACATAGTTAGTTGGTAGATTATAGGTGTGCAGACATTTACGTGTAATTAACGTGGTGTTTTTTATTCAAAAATGTACAAATGAAGGGTTCGCGTTAGTCAAAACAACGTTTTACATGTGTCTATTATAGTCAGAATGGAATATTCCTGTGCATGCTAGATTATTAGATTGCACTGGAATAAAGAGTGCATGTTTTACTTCATTTAGAAAAGGCCAATAATACATTGATTGCATATTCACAGTGTTTTATATTTTTCAAACTGCGTCACCTCCCACACATAATTATGGACTAAATCCAGTTAACTCTAGAGTATACGCAAGGTAGATCGTCATCACTGCTTTGTAAATGTTCAAATGATGAAAGAAAGAAAGAAAGAAAATCTGATACTGCTTATTAAATTCAATATTTTGAATCAGATTAGATTAAAGCCACCATGGGAATATATATATATATATATATATATATATATATATATATATATATATATATATATATATATATATATATATATATATATCCAAAAAATGCCAATACACTATTGTTCACATTACATAAATATGATTTGTTGTCATGGAGGGGAAAATACCTGATAAAATGACAAACTAAATATTCCTCATTGGTTAAAGTATCATTTCGCACAATCATGGAAATCTGATATAATGCAGCATTGATGGAGATGGATATCATGGATATTCAAATTATTTGTTTTGTCTCATGGTTTCACTGTTTTCTGGTCAATATAACTCCAAACTAAAATATTTTTAATATTTTAGCATTGGCAAATAATTACAAATAATAATAAAGAGCTCTTAATACCTCAATTTTTTAAAACACCAATCGACTGTTTGACACCAGCTAAAGATAGTGTTTGCTTTGTTATAATTGTTATTGTTATAATTATTTTATAATTATTTATTTTTACACACACACACACACACACACACACACACACACACACACACACACACACACACACACACACACACACACACACACACACACACACACACACACACACACACACACACACACACACACACACACACACACACACACACACACACACACACACACACACACACACACACACACACACACACACACACACACACACACACACACACACACACACACACACAATTTTAAAATAAATGAATAAAAATATTGGATCATATTTCCTATAATATAAGTAATATAAGTAGATCCTTTTATTTTCTTCATTATAATCGAAATAATCCCTTGCACGTAAACTACATCGACGTCAGAAGCTCAATTACAGACAAACACTGATATCATTATTACCCAATTTCACAGAGCAGGAGGAGAAAGCAGATTTTTTTTTTTTAGACAATAAAACAAAACTCATGACATTTATTATTTTCCCTCGTCTTATTTGTGGCATCAGTCAGTCAGTCACGTGCTACAGGTCAAAGCCTATAACCGGCGAAACGATCTCACACAAATGCCTCTGTTTAGGAAACAGCAGCGAGTGAGAATGAAGTGATCGATGATCGATATATCGAAGTCCGCGATCAATGTTGAACTTTAGTGGAAACAGCTTAATCACGGAGCTTTATGACATCCTGAAACAACAGTTGATATGGACACGGCCTTTTCCCCTTTTTCAAGGATGGCGTTTTATTCTCAACTGAAATGATCTGAGGCCCGAGTGACACTGAAGGGGATTGTTCTTCTTTTAATTAAATACATTAAAGTTATGAATAAAATCTGGAAAATTAAAATGGAAAAGCTGCTGTTTTGTGTTGTGGGTCCATTTTATGTGAAGACACGAGGCCCAGAACAAACGCCTGAGTGTGTGAGTGTGTGTTCGTTTATTATTATAATCCTTTTTAAATTAAAAAGCCGTATATAGTAAACTGTGGATTTTATAATATAATAAATAAATAAAACGTGATTTAATTAAATTAACTAAACTGAGTATAACAGTCGCATTGTTTTGTTGTGTTTGTCAGGTGAAGTAAAGAATGAATCTGCATTTTTCTTTGCAGCATCAGAGCTTTTGTTAAGGTTAAATGAACAAATCTGGATGGAAATCTTTTTTTTTCTTCTTTTTTTTACAAAGGCCTATTTTTTTCGTTTCCATTGATCTCCTCGTTTGTCCTGCGCAGCAAATTAAATCGTCCAGAACCTTTTAAAGATCCGTTAAAATCAAAAAGGCGAACAGACTATTGACACCAGTGTTTTAAAGATTCACACACGCGCACGTTTAAAACGTGTCCATCAGATTCTGTCTGACTGACGAAAGATATATTTTCAAATAATGACAACAATAATAATGACAATTATACTTCTATTATAGTGCCAATGGAATCATTTTTTAAAAATGTATACACTAATTTATCTATTACATTTTCAATTTTCCAAATATTAGGTTTGAAAAAACTGCCTCAAATGCTTCTAATTGAACCTAAATGATGACAAAACTAAATAAAATACAAACCGATTCACCTTATGTTCTATTATTACTGTGTTTATTAAAATATAATTAACATAATATCACTTTGTGTGTGTGATATATTTGGTGTAACTCAAATAGAAGTTCATGTTCGGTGAACTTCAACCAAACCAAACGTGTTATTCTCTCTCCTGCAGCGTTAGGATCCTAACTTACTTTTTGGACCCTCCTCCTCCTCCTCCTCCTCCCACCACCACCACCTTCCACCCTGCGCCACGTCATTAATCTCCGTCAGTCAATACTTCGATCAGGTTTATCACTAAGCGCATGAATGCAAAAACATACAGTCCGTGGGAAAACAAAGTTTATCTGTAAAGGAACTCCTGTGTCCGCAAACTGATACTGTGAGAGTTTTAACGCATAATTCTCGTCACGCCGTCATCACCTGTCAGTCACTCACGCGCTCAGATACAAACGCAACGATATACCTGATACCAGGAAGTAGCTTCTTTTATTTATTTTTAATTTTATAAACAAAATTTAAATAAATCCTGAAACAGAAGCGGGGGAAATATTCGTTGTGAGAGTTTTTTCTTCTCCTCTACCTGCGATTACATCCCAGTGAGAGAGTATTAAACCTCTGCTCGTACCCGCGCCACATTTTAAATACACAGAGGCGCGCTCCCAATGTCTCTGACACGTGGCTCAGCTCAGCTCTGAGTGGGAGCGCTGTTGGTCCACAGATGAGATGTCGCCCTGGAGAGTCAGAGCTCCATCCTGCACATGAACGCACCAGGCGCCGAGACGCTGCACGGACTCCTTCTCCGGTTCTGGATTAACAGAACCTTCTTTCTACACTGGAATGATCCGCGGATTTGAATCAATGGATTGGTGTTTGAAGGTAATTTTTATCGCTCCTACAGAAGGGTTAAAGGGGTGAGAGCGAGAGAGAGCGCGCGAGCGACGCTGAGTGAGAGTGAAAGGCAGGAGAGACAGGGGAGAGGGTGGGGAGGGAGGGAAATATATCGCCTCAGCCATGGAGCTCACCATGGAGAACATTCACAGCGTCTCCTCCGCGCACTCTCAGGCGAGAGACCTCATGAGCTCCCCGCACGCGCGGCCATCTCCGTCCCCCAGCTCCACTCCACGGAATCTGGTCTCACACGACCCTGGCTCGCGGTCAGCCATGGTCACCGGCATGGCCTCGCTCCTGGAGGGCTCCGGCGGGGACTACCGGACAGACCCGTCCGCACTGTCCGGTCACCTGCACCCGTCCATCAGCATGTGCGAGGGCGGGATGAGCCTCAGCAACACGTACACCACGCTGACCCCTCTGCAGCATCTACCTCCCATATCCACCGTGTCGGATAAGTTTCACCACCCGCACTCACACCATCACGCTGCCGCCGCTCACCAACGGCTCTCCGCCGGGAACGTGAGCGGCAGCTTCACGCTGATGCGGGACGACCACCGGGGGCTCGCCTCCATGGGCAATCTTTACAGTCACTACCCCAAAGAGATGTCTGTGTCCGGGATGGGCCACGGCTCGCTCTCGCCGCTGTCCAGCGGACTGGGCTCTTTGCACAACTCTCAGCAGCCGCTTTCAGCTTACGGTCCGAGCGCGCACATCTCCAACGACGCCAAAATGCTCTCTCCGGTGTCAGGGTTCGAGTCCCACGCGTCCATGCTGTCCCGAAGTGACCAAGAGCACTTGGTGAGGAGTTTAGGGGGTCACGGTCACGGCATGATCTCCAACCTCAACGGCATGCACCACCACCCGCACACTCACCTCCACTCCCAGGCGAATGGCGCCGTGATGCTCGGGGAGCGGGAGAGGCACGGCCACGCAGGCGGCGGCCAGGGAGGAGCAGGGTCCAACATTCAAGCGGAGGAAATCAACACAAAGGAAGTGGCTCAGAGAATAACTGCCGAGTTAAAGCGCTACTCCATCCCGCAGGCCATATTCGCCCAGAGGATCTTGAGCCGGTCGCAGGGAACCCTCTCTGACCTGCTCCGCAACCCCAAACCCTGGAGTAAGCTCAAGTCAGGCCGAGAGACGTTCAGGAGGATGTGGAAGTGGCTGCAGGAGCCCGAGTTTCAGCGGATGTCTGCTCTCCGACTGGCGGGTAAGATTTACTGTCTTATCTGCATTATTATTTTCACATTACACCTAATCGGCCTTTAGTTTGTCAGCCATCCACCCCCCTCCCTCACACCGTCACTTTTCAAACTATAAACAGACGCACAAAACTTGCGCAGGCCTAAACGTTTCAGCACCACGGACAGCTCCAGCACCGGCTCCACCACTGAAAATAAGCTTTTCCCGAATAAACAGAGACAAGTAACTTATTTACTGGTCATAAAAAGACGATATGACTAAATGATGTTTATTTAACTCTCTGGAAACCAATGATATTAATGTTTTCTTTTGTTCACATTTGCGTGAACCTGGAAATGGTTGCCCTCCGCAACGACAGGGCCAACCAGTTACGCGCGGGAAGCGGGGTGACCCCAGGCTGCCTGATCAATACGCCAGTTCCCACTCTCCCTTTTAAATGTGGCACACGGATCGATAACTCGTATCGGGGGCTGAAAGACGCAATAACCGCACGGCCTCCCCCGGCTTTTCATTTAGCACTCTGATGTAAAAGCTCTAAATTTAGACACAGTATTTCGCTCAAACTCATTAGCAGTGTATTCTTCTTTTTTTTCAGTCCTCCCTCCACTGACCACAAACCCCCCAGTTTAATCACAGTTTAAACGACGGTAAATTAGAAGTAAAAACAGATCTTATAAGTTAAAAAATAATAATAATAAAAGAGGAGCAGATGAGGTCTGTATTGCTGTAAATCCAGGTGCAACCCCAGCCAATATGATACCTGGATCTGTTTCAAAGCAACGTTAAGCTGCATGAACACTTCTGATGAAATATTGATTGCAGTAGGGATGGGGATTGGAAACAGGGACAAGAAAAACACAGAGAATGTCTGAGTTTTTGAGGCTGAAAAACACACGAGTGGCGATAAGATACAGATTCATGGAAAAATGTGCCAGATTTACACTTATTACACTTCATTCACTCAGAGGAAGAAATATCAATACATTACAGTCTTTGTACATCTTAGATAGATAGATAGATAGATAGATAGATAGATAGATAGATAGATAGATAGATAGATAGATAGATAGATAGATAGATAGATAGATAGATAGATAGATAGATAGATAGATAGATAGATAGATAGATAGGGATGAGTTGCTGAGGCTGTGAGTATCATTAATAGTGTAGCTCTGTCCTTTCAGTGTTTGCCTGGCTTTGCACATAGGAGATCAATATGGCTGTTTCCCCTCACCAACCCCCTTTCTCCCTCTTTCTTTCTCTCTCTCTCTCTCTGCAGCATGTGAAAATAATATCACTAATCTTTTGTTAACCTGGCAACAGGGTTGTTTTGCTACTGTGTCACAGAACAAAACAAAACAAGAAATAAATCACAGACTGGAGGAGGACGAGGAGAGGTAGAATCAAACAATACACACAGCCATTTTCCAATGCTCTCAGCTTCCTCTCTCGAGCTTGCTAGCTCCATCTTTAATATCCAGCAAACTTGCCTGTGCCATGAAAGATTCATATCAGGTCTGCCTTTTCTCATATTTTCCTGAAGATTTCAAATGGACCAAATTGGGATGTACAAAACTTCAGTTGGCCCTGCTTAAGTGCAAAGGCGAGAAAAGCAAAACTGACATGTGGAAAAAAAAAGAGCTGGAGGAGCCGGGAGATGTCATTGATTGAACGAGGGCAGGCAGGTTTTGGCTTTGTGTGAACAGCCAGATAGAGGCAGGGTAGTGAAAGGATCAATACCGACCTTAATAATTGATAAGTATAAGGGAGCAGGAGAGGAGGAAGAAAGAGAGAGGCAGAGAGCTGGCGCTTGTAACAGCATATTCTAAGTAAGCAAAGTCAGATCTGTGGTTAACACTTGAGGACCACACAGTCGTATCATTGCCTAAACACCACAGCACAGGGGCATGTAAGTGGCTGTGAAGAGCACTGTTTACATGCAAAACATCCTGGACAACCATTACTGAAAACTCACACCAGGACACATTTAAGTAGAAAGAAAACCCAGTTTAAAAAACGTGTAACTCTGTAAGGGGATTTCAATATTAGGCTGACACACAAACATGGGAAACATCTTACAGTAGACAAAGAGCATCAGAGCATCCAGGAGCTTATTGAGTTGTAGTAATGAGTGCTTTCTGCTCATGTCAGCGAATCCTTAAAGCAACCCAAGGTTGTGATGTCATTTGATTTTAAAGGTTGCTATGCTTTATGGGTATTGTAATGTGCCTTTATGGAGGCATGCAAACACTTCACAATGTGTGTGTGTATGCGTGTGTGTGTGTGTGAGAGAGTGCTTGCACATGCACATATGTGTGTGTGACTGGGTTATAGAGTGTGTCTGCACTATACATTGTTCAGGCTTATCTGACTCGTTCTGAATCGGTATTGATTTCCTCTCTTCTGCTCTCTCTCTCCCTCCCTCCTCTGTCTCTTCTGGCTCTGTACCAGCAGCAGCAAAGCAGATCCTTTACCTTCCACCCTGATTTCATTGCTGCTCTCTGGTCATCTTTCTCCGTCTTTGGACGAGACAGGACACATTTTGCATATATAGCCACATTGCATATAGCACACAGCATGAAAACAAAATTCAGTCAAATATTTGAAACGATCTTTGGTAAAATTAGATATTTGTTGTTATTAAGCGCGATCATTATGGATATGATCCGTTTTAAAAAGGACTTACATGAGGTGGAATCTGCTGCTCACAGATGTTCCTGTAATTTTTCCTTAATTGAAATTAATTAATACAACACATACACATGAAGCAGTAATGTTGTTTATTATATAAATGGAATAATTTAAGCTCTTAGATTGGAGGTAAAACTCTTCTCCTGGTGCTGAAAAGATCAGGAACTTTGAGTTCACACATGGCATTAAAGGTGAAAACACCAGATAAAAGAAGTTAACATTAAATAAATTACATTTATTTTTTTCTGATTAGTAATGGGTAAAATATAACTTTTCAACTTTAACTTTATTGTCCCCAATGGGATAAATAGTATTGCAAAGTGATTAGATTAAGTACTTTGTAAGTTATGTGAGTGAGAGGCTGCTTTTTATTATATTATTATTTTAAAAGACCATAATGTCTTCATATCATCACATTTCCTATTTGGATTTCTTTAACAAAATGTAAAGGTTATTTATGAAAAAGAAAAACGATACAAACTGCAACAACAACAACAACAACAATATGCCCTCAATGAAAAAGTAATATTATTCAATGTCATGTTCATATTATTATTGATATTCAGTGTTATATTTAAACAGAGTGTTATATGTATGTATATATATATATATATATATAATATTATATATATATATATATATATATATATATATATATATATATATATATATATATATATATATAATGTTATATATATAATATTAGTTTACATGATTTGTTTGTTTTTACTGTCCCAGGCAAACATTGTTCTTAGAGTGAAAAGTGTTTGAAAAGAAGATAAAAAATAACAGGAGTAACAGAAACATTTAACAGGCTCCTGGGTCTTCAATAAAACACGGTGTGTTATATATAAAACTATAAAAACCTTTATATCGACCGAAGCAGTCTGAGGGGAAAAAAAAACTTGAATAAAAAAATTAGATCCTGCAGCAACAAATGTTTTTTTTTAGTGTTTTGGAAAATATTTCTCAGCGAAATTTATGACAAAAAAAACTTTTAACATTTCCACCGTTTTCTTTGTGTTGTGTCTTTTTTCGTTCGCATCGACATTTTCATCTCATTCACTTCAGCTACTCATATTTGAGATGATACTTGTTTTGGAGTAAATAAAGAAAAAAAACAGAAAAAACAAAACAAAAGTAGCACAAGGCGAGCTGACATTTTATAGACTGTAAAGCGATATGTGACAGGCTGTAAAGCTGCCGATCACTCCTGCAGACAAGACAACACAGGCTTTACATCGACAAATAAACGAAAGCTTTCAAATAATCCAATCCTAATCAATGGAGAGTATTTTAAAGAGTGAATGGACGGTTTGGTTTCACTGCTGCTGTCTGTGAGCAGGAGGAAGATGATGGTGGTGGAGGAGGAGGAGGAAGGGAAGAGGGGAAGGCACTCGAGCGTTTTACTTGCCAGCAATGAATAGGCCTATAATATGATCAATATAATCAATAACTGTACATCCGAGAGGTGTGATTGACGCCAAACTGTTTCTCGCCTGCAGTAGTCCGTCCAGGGCGGGAGAGGGCCCGTCTCACCGCACACAAAGCCCGATCTCATCCGTCCGTCCAGGCGTCGACTAGCAGCAGCACGGTGCGGTTAGTTCACCGTCTGCACCCCCCCCCCCCCCCAACCCGCTGCACACATCACACAACCCCCGCACCCCCCATCCACCACACACACACACACACACACTGATGATGTTTGACTCAGAGTGTTTAGATCATGCACTTAAAACTCTGATAATCTGGAAACAGTGATTTCAAGTTTCCAAACACATTATTTACATTTTGTTACTTAGTTACACGTTTATATCAACCATGCAAACATGGAATAATGATAAACACTGCAAGTACAGCAAAAACATTCAGTGTTATATTTAAAAAAAATGACAATTTAGTTTGATGGAAAAATGTTTTTAAAGTCGGGGTTCACATGAAAACTCACAGTGCATATTTAAAATTAATCTATAATCTCTATTTCAAAGATGTTTCCGCATGTATTAGTTAGAGTTAAGGTAGAATAATGGAAAGTAAAGGGCTTCATTTGCAATTTTCTAATTGGAAATACAGTTTCAATTTGTGATTTTATTTATTTATTTATCATTATTATATATATTATATTAGTACATCCGCATGCTGCCCCAATCCAGTCTAAACAACAGGAGCTGAAGTTGCTGCACAGTCACTCAGACAATCTCTGGATCCACACACAAGAGGTGGAAATAAGGCAGTTGATCTGTTCCCAAATGGAAGAGATGACACGGACAAGCACCACTCGAGACCGTGGAGCCTCCACACTTGTCTCATTTGGTAATAAGGCACCTAGAGATAGCCTTCAGTGAGCTGCTTGTCTCAGGAGAGGATGCTTTAATGAGCAGCTCATCCTGCCCCTGTGCTCCTATTCATTGCTGGGGGGAAAAGGATGTTCCCATTAGATATGGACCTGTATTGATTATCAGAAATATGTATTGACCACAGCAGCCTCGTGCTAACTGAATTGCCTTCACTTGGTTATAGGGAGGGTGGATGTGTTGTTGTTGCCTCGCAGCTGCAGCTGATGGAGGAGAAGCAGAGTGGTGTTGGCATTGTAAAATGGCCGGTAGCACAAGTTGTTGGAAAACAGGCATTACATATTAAATTATCACTATATTAGCACTAGCATTCAGTCATTACATTAGGGAGTATTGAGTTTAGGTTGAGACAGCACTTAGAGAGCCGCGAGGAGATTCGGGCTTGGCTGGGCCTCGACCAATTGAATAAACGTTCCATGAAATGGTTCTGAAGTGCAGATCAATCAATATGGGGGGGCTATCAATCTGAGGGCAAATTAAAACAATTGAGAAAAACATCAAGAGTTGAAGAAGTGGAGAAGTGATGGAGTGATGTATCAGAGAGGAGGCTCTGCGCGTTCACATGGGGGACAAACGCACATCACCTCCATGCATCTTCTTCTGGGGTGGGGGGGGGGGTCTTGTAATTATGCTTTGCTTGCAGTAACAAAGCATGAACAATGGCAACTCACGCACACGCACGCGCTCACACACACGTGCACCTTTCTATTGATCTCCGCCTCACAGTCAAACCTGTTTACTGCTGTTGTCTAAACCCGCTGTAAAATCATCAATCATTTGCATACACCACCTTCACATTCATTCCTTCTCTCATCCCTCTTTTCCATCTCCTCCTCCACACACACACAAACACTTTCATGAACGAAAATAGCTCCATGTCTCAGTGTTTTATTATGCAATTTTAAAACATTTTATTAAAAAAAGAATCAGTGCCATGTCTGAGAGGCATCGTTTTGTCCTCCTCCTCCTCTCAAACTGCCTCTCTTTTCCGCCACATCTCTTTTGTTCTTCCACAGATAAACAATTTCTGTCTGTCTGTCACAAAGCGCGCTCTTGAGCTATATTCCCAAACAAACACGCGCGCGCGCACGCTCACACACACACACACACACACACACACACACACACACACACACACACACACACACCTTGGTTTTCGTGGATCGATAAGGATCGATCGGGTGGGGAAGGGAGCCCTGATTACTGGACCACGTGTTCGGGAGAAAACCGCGGAAAATCGATCATTGCAGCTTTTTAGGGCAGCAGAACAGAACAGACTCCCTCCATTCTATACACAGCTAGAGCCGAGCCAACCGACGGTGCATGCAGCCCAGCACGGCACGGCGCGGACCACTTCTCTGTCAGCAGTTCACATTATTACCACGCTCACTGTGGACACAGTTAATCCACAGTAGCCTCTTTCTCTGGAGAGATTTTCACCATTAGAGCAAAGTGAACGCTTCATATGAACAGGTTGAAGTCCATTATCAACACTGACTGTAGCCACTTTATATGACTGATGGACTTTTCACAGGCCTCACATATACCTGCAGAGATCCATTCCTTATCCCCCAGGTGGCTACTGGGTTCACTTCACTGCAATTTGCAATTTAACTTGAATTTTCTTTTACATCCGTCCTCTTTACTGACAATAAGTCAGTGTAATATTCAGAATAGCAGGCAGTCATAAAAACAACAAAAAAAGACAATGAAAATAATTAATTTTGTTTTTTTGGTTCATTTTTTAGACAACAGTAAGTTACTAAGTTTTCCTTTACCTTGTTAACCAGTTTCAGCATGTATCTTAACTATAAACTGGTTAACCAAGGTTATTAACAAGGTAAATGGAAACTTACTGTTATCTGGAACAAACCAAAACAAACAAGTTCAATCAGTAGTCATAATGAACTTTCAAAACATATGAAAATAATTAATAATAACAATGACAGAAATATAAACAGGTCATAAAAATCAATTCTGCAAAAGCCACTGAGTCTACATGGTCGTTTCATAGAAGTGGAGCCATGATCAAATATCTTAGCTTTTGACTTTCAGAGCAAGAAGGGAATGTCTTTTTTGGTAACACTTCACAATAAGGGTCCCTTAATTAACATTAGTTAGTACATTATTAAACATTAATTAGTTAACATAGTTAAGGCATTAATAAGCAGTGAATTAATGCTTACTACTCAGTTAGTTAATAAATTATTAAGCATTAATAAATGTGTTATATTGTAATTATCATTATGTATGAATTACTCATCATTATTTAACCCTTTAGTTAATATACGAGTAAGCAGTTAATGTCTCTAGTAATCACTTATTAATGGTGTTTATTTGGAGTGAATAAGCATTAAGTAACAGCTAACTAATGCATCTACTAATCATTCGCTATATGGTGTACATGTTACCTGGATGAGCATTACTAAACAATTAATTTAGGTCTTGATTAGTCATTTACTAATGCTGTGTATGTCATCAGGTAGCCCTTACCTAAACTAATGTAACATTATAAGTTACCTGACATAACCCTTAATAAGTGCCTCATAAGCATTAATAAACCATAGTTAACCATTACTGAATGCTTTTTGGACCCTTACTGTAAAGTGTCAACATGCATCCCTTAGGAAACGCATAACAGTGGTAAATAAGCATTACTTAACCACTATTAGTTGAAATGTAGTTTAAGAAATCACATAAGCATTTATAATGTGTTACGTGATACATGTTTACACTTTACAATAAGGGTCCAAAAAACATTTTGTAATAGTTAACTATGGTTAATTAATGCTTATGAAGCACTAAGGGTTAGGTCTGGTTACTAACAGTATGTGACGAGGAGGTGGTGAGAAGTTAGGGAACTAATATTGGCCAAAAAAAAGGGAAGCTCGAAAACACCACCCTGGGATTTACACTGAGACACAAGGCACACAGGTGTGTGGTTACTCAGAGGACATGAGCCGTGGTTTCAAAGTTAAAATACAAATGTTATTAAATATTCATTGGTTCTAAAAAAATATCAATAAAACTCAAAACAAAACCATCAGGGCTGAGGCCAAAGTGGATGGACGAAGGCTCGTGCAGGGGAGGATCCACCAAAGGAAAACAACAAAATGACCGGGAGTGTCAGACACTCTCAGTGAAGAAAACCCACACCAAGGGACACAGCAAGACAAGACAGGAGGATACCACCACCACCACCACCAGCAGGTCACCAGCACCTCCACCACTGGCCTACAGCAACTGAAAAGGGAGGAGAACAAATTAGTGGGAAAAAGAGAAAAGAACAAAACTATAAGAATGGGCATGTCACAGGCCTAAACAACCAATAACTGCCCAATATAACAAAAGAGGAGGTTAAAACAACAACAAAAACAAGACTCAAATGGCTCCAGGCAGTAGCCAGCATTCACCTATGACCACACTAGCATTAGCCACCTAGCAGCACCAACCACCACACAGAGACAGATAACAATAACCACCGGCAAAACGACCACAGCAGCGCACACAGGGAGCACGGAGCAGCACACAACCAGTCGTCCTACAACACAACGCAAATGCCTTGAGCAGAATGACTAAATTGTAAACACGAACAGACCGGAGAGATGAAGCAGTGTGCGGCCATACCTGACGGGAACGCGTGACCTCTGACCCGGAAGTGACACAGGTGACGGTGGGAGCACAGAGGAAGAGCCGGTGCTAGTCGGCGGAGTACGGCTTTTGTACCGGCTCGTCTCTATGATTAGCAACTAATGTAAACAAACAGAGCGAGGTGGGAAAATAAGACAAAACGCTCACACTGCTACAGTCACATAAGGTTAGGTCAAGGGATACCTGTTGACTTACACAGCACAGCATTAGTAAATGATTAATTAAGACCTGAATTAATTGTTTATTAATGCTCATCCAGGTAACATGTACACCACATGGCGAATGGTTAGTAGATGATGCATTATTTAGCTGTTACTTAATTCTTATTCACTCAAAAACACCATTAGTAAATGATTACTAGAGACATCATTACCGGCATATATTAACTAATGTAAAGCATAATAATGATTGTTAATACATTATTAAACAGTAATTTAATGCCTAATAATGTACTAACTAACGTTAATCAAGGGACCCTTATTGTAAAGTGTTACCCATTATCTTATACACCTCACTGTTTCATAGAAGTTGGGCCATGATCAAATATATCAGCAAGGAAATAGTATTTTAATAACTCTTCTTCTCTTTTCCAGTGTCTGTATTTCTTCTCCACTCATATATGTGCATATGTCCAACACTTTCCCATCAGTCCCATAAATTGTGCTTAATTTCCCTTTCGTTTATGTCCAAATGATCCAACCCTATACCATAATAAACATTTCGCACATCAATTCTGCATGTTTATCTTTATAAGATCACTGAATAAACTCTGTCGTGCCTCTTCCCCTCCCTTCTCTCTCCAGCATGTAAACGTAAGGAGGAAGACCGAGGACGAGAGCGCAACCAGGTGCCAAAGAAGCAGCGACTGGTCTTTACCGACCTGCAGCGTCGCACCTTGGTAGCCATCTTCAGAGAGAACCGTCGCCCCTCCAAAGAGATGCAGATCACCATCTCTCAGCAGCTGGGCCTGGAGCTCTCCACCGTCTCCAACTTCTTCATGAACTCACGCCGCCGCTGTCCGGAACGCTGGGACACAGAGGAGCACGGTGCGCACGGGGCGCACGGCCACGTACACACTCCTCACGGACACAGCAACAACAATAACAACGCCTCACTGCTCCAACCCGGTACCTCCTCTGCAAACACGTTTTCTAAAGCCTAACGCTGGCGTCACTGGACACATGCATGGAGGACGGAGGTGGGGTGGACATTTTTCCACTCGAACCCATGAAGGGTGTGAAGCTTCTGATTAATCTGCTCACTGTGCTGAAGATTTGAGCAGATGAATCAGATTCTCTCTTGTTTATCGTTATCAATCTGAATGTTACTCTTTGGGACTAATGTGCACTTCATTATGTGACTTCTCAAACCAAAGATCCTGTAGCTTTAGGGGAGTTGCCCTCAAATGTGGCTCTTGACAAATCCACCTGAAAACCAAAGAAAATCCATCCACACTGAACCTCACTGAGGGTCAGTGTTTAAGCCTTGAAAGGGGAGGAGGAGGAGGAGGAGGAGGGAGAGTTGCCTGTTGATGTAAACACACTAAATAATCACTCATGACAAGTAACCGACAGCTTAAAGGCAGGGAAACCTTGAGCAGCCACACTTAAGTCTTCACAAATCAGTTAGAAATCAGAGAGCAGAAGTCTGCTGGGCCTTGATCAGCCACTTCTCATTCCAACAGCAGGCGCTGTGCTAGATTGAAGGGATGTGTTCGTGTGTGAAACGCTTCCAGCAGGTCAAACCTCACCGTGCACCACCCTGCAGCTCTGCATGGCTGCGCGCTTATACGTGTTGTTGTGTGTGAGTGCGACGTTCACATGCTGTGCGCGTTAAAAGGGTGCAATTCCTCTGCAGTGATCCAGCTGCTCCACAGCAGAGGAACAGTGCCACCTGCTGTCCATTTACGCCACACCTGCACAGGATGAGAACATGTTGCTTTAGGCCTTTTAAAAAAACAAACAAACAACAATAAAGCCTGCAAAGTAGATCTCCAATAGGACACGCATACCACAATACTCATTAGTGTAAGGCTGACCTGCAGACATCAAACACACTGAAAATGATCAAACACGAAAATCACACCCTTTTATACACATTTGAATGTTTGTTTCTTACATACTGTGTGGCTACATGACTGTAGCCTGTGTAGCTTCACGAGAGGATATTTTCAGGTTAAGAGGAGAACAATCAAACTGGGACAACACTCCCCGACTCGTGTTCAAAGGTGTTGTCCCTCGGTGTATGGAGTGAAGGGTGGTCGGGGTGGCGGCGGTGGCGGCGGCGGGGGTCTGCACTTTTCTAGTGGCCAAACACAGAGGTTCAAACGTCACAATATAGTATCCTGAGTGCCAATGATGTTTGCCTCTTTTTGATAATCAGAGAACAGGTGCGGCCGTGCCCCGTCTGCCACCCCACTGTGTATGGCCTGTGTCATTACAACCTTCAAACTGGGAGCACTATCAGGCATGTAGCCTATTCCATACCTCAGAAAAAAACAAAAACATTTGATGTGATTGACATGATACACAGAGACAATGACTGTAAATAATCTTTGAGTTCATCCCTGTGTTTTATCTATCCTCTATTTATCTCCTCTCCTCTTGTTGTGTCTTTCCTTTATAGTTTTTCCCTCCTTACTATTGATGCGGGTAAACACTAGTACCATAGACATATTGTGCTATGTTGTGCTGAAACTTTATGTAAAGAAGCACCTTGTCAACGAGATGTTAACGATTGAGAAAAAAAAGAAAAGGACAAAGAAGAATCAACAACATGTTATAGACTGATCCTATGCACAGACAATGAAGGGATACCACAGTGCATATTTGTGAATACCAGTGTTATGGGATAGCTGGACCGTCTGGACGTGAAGGACCTCTTCTCTGACCTGTAACCTTCGGACTGTCACTGCATTCCTCTGCTGATGGTGTTTTTTTGGTTGCCATGATAACAGCCTCATTTTTATTTATTATGCCTTTTTGTTTATTTGTGGGCAAAGCCACTCGTGTAGCATCTTGTAGCGGGAGATAATCATATTAGAGAGGAGAAGCAGACAGATGGAAGAAGTGGGGAGTGGCTTGTTATCAGACTGGGAGGAAACCTCCATAGTTTGAGTTCTGGCTAGTGCACTATATCAGATTCCTTGTTGGAGGCGTCATGTACAACCAAAGTTTTACCAAAGTCCAGATTGGGAAAATTTCATTGAGTGCAAATGTTTGAAGTTCACACTTAATAATAATAATAATAATAATAATAATACTTTTGTGTGTGTTTGCATGTGTATGTGAGTGTGTGTGTGGCTGGCTACCTCTTTAGAATAGGGTGGACTGTGATGCAGCGTCAATACCAAAGATACTTGGAGCCTGCCATGTCACACTGGACTTGGGATGTGCACACAATCAAACGCTACACAAATGCACACACACACACATACACCCACGTGCACATTCAAATGACAGGTGCAGGCTTATGCATCTACGTGCACACACACACACGCACGCACACAAACACACACACACCTGAGCAGAGCAGTCGTGCTGCATAACAAACACTGACGGGTGTTTGTTATGTGGGAAGAGTTGAGTGCCTTTTTTCCTTCAACCAGGGGTCGGACTGCTCTGAACACACACACACACACGCACACGCGCACGCGCACGCGCACACGCACACGCACACGCACACACGCACGCACACACACACACACACACACACACACACACACACACACACACACACACACACACACACACACACACACACACACACACACACACACACACACACACACACACTGGGTGAAGGGGCAGCAACAATGGAGGTTCCTCATGACATTTAATAGCTACTTTTGTTCAAGAGCACTTTTTTAAACTCAACGAGGGCGAAAGAATGTTAACTTCCACGTCATCTGGCCGAGTCCCCTCCATGACACACACACATGCACACACACTCCCACCAGAGATATTTTTGTGTAATTTATAATTGGGGTGTAGGTGCATGTGTGTGTGTGTGTATACAGCGATTTACAAAACCCTCTTAATTGTGCTCTCTCTCACACAGACCTATTTCAATCCCAACCAACAGGCAATCCTACATTTTTCATCCCCCATCCATTCAAAAACCATCTCTGTGGTCCCTCCGTCCAGAGTAGCGTTGCAACGAGGCAGGCATGTGTAGACAATTCATCTTGATATACCTCAAGTCTTTATTGTAAAGGGTGTGTAGTGAAACAATAATGACAATGTTTAGCAATGAGAGTGACATTAAAGTCACCGGTAAAATGATTGTTCTGTCTTTGTATTTCTCCAACGAAGAGTACATGTACGACAAAGAAGTTATCTTATGGTTTAAGATCCTTTAAGTTACTGTTTTTCAGTTTGCACGTGTCCTTTTTGTGGTGAATAGAGAAAAAGGTGGAGGAAACGGGGAGGATAAGGGAAAGGTGGGACATGATATGTGTCAAAATAAAAGAAGGGATGAAGAAATCAAAGAAGGATCAGAAATTGAGATAATAAAAGGACACATCAAGGACACAGAACATCTGTTTTGCATCACTTTTTGGGGCGTATTTTGTGTTTAAAGATATTCTCCTATTTGTAAACAGTAAAAAAAATAGATCCAACCAAAGCACCTCTGTTATTAGGGGTGTGATGAGCAATTCTTTTATGCATGAATATTATATAAGTGTATATAAACTGCAGGATGAAATGTACCTCTACAGGTGGAGGAGAGGAGGAGAAACAGGGGAAGAAACTACTGGTTTTGGTTTCCAAACGATCTTTGCGTTCTTTTCTAGCTCTGTGTCTTTACCGTGCCGTTTGTGTATTTGTATAAAAACGTGTATTTGTACGTGTAACAACCTCATCACCTGTGTGTTTCCCACAGTCGTAAACACCTCCCTTTGTGTGGAGATTGTCTCCACACGTCCATGTTTGTGTGTGTGCTTACCCCGTGTTTCATCATGTTAGTGTGAGTGTGGGTGTGAGTTCCTCTGTTTTGTTTGCGTGTTTCAGTTTGTATAATCAAAATTCAATCGGCCTGGGTGTTTGGCTGTGTTTTTTTTCAAAAGCCTAAACAAATAGACAGCCGTGCAGCTGAAATATGATTTCTTCCAGTGCATCAAAATGGCATCATTTTCTTTTACCTTCAGACAGACCTCAGAGCTCTGGAAGCCCCAGTGTCGATGTTCTCTTCCTCTTCCCTTACCAATCAATCAATCAATCAATCAGAACCAAGTGTCTTTGTGATGGTAGAAGACAATCAATTTCAAATGAGAGCAGAAAGGAAGAAGAAAAAAAAGGAGAGGTGGAGGGCAGAAATCCTGACTGGACAGGAGAGGTGGGAAGAAAGTAGGAAGGATGGCTCTCACAGGGATGTGTGCATGTGTGTGTGTGGTCACCTTTGACCTCTTCAGAGTGACCTTTACCATGGGGGCCAATGCACCCAGGTGGTGGTGGGGGATCTGACTTGTTAAGTGGACATCTAATCGAAGATGTTGATCAAATGCCTGCACACATATGCGTGAAAGTGCATGAACACACACACACACACACACACACACACACACACACACACACACACACACACACACACACACACACACACACACACAGAGAGAGCCTTTCTTCTGATCTTCATCTTCCAGATAATAATAATCTGTCAGTTTTGTGTTGAGTTTCTGGAGGGTGAATCAAGTAATGGAACAAATAATACACTAAGTGAAAACCAATATGGGTAAATTGTGTGTTTTGACTAAAACAATAAAACGACAAACAACTGACTGACTGTTTCATTGTCTGGTGGTGGTACCGGTGGAGGGTTTCTTATTGTTGTGCTCTGATGCCACCTGGT
The DNA here is from genome assembly GCF_963457635.1 of Microchirus variegatus. NCBI lineage: Eukaryota > Metazoa > Chordata > Actinopteri > Pleuronectiformes > Soleidae > Microchirus > Microchirus variegatus. The sequence goes on from NC_139806.1 coordinate 14,412,262, forward strand.
GGCATAAAACTCCATTAACAGTAATGTTAACCAATGACCTTATGACCCTGAGGATCTAGATTTGGAATCCCCATCATAAGCTTTATCTACATCCACAAAGACACAGTGCGACTCCCACTGGCCTTCTCTTCTCTGTACTTGTCCATCAGCACTCTCAAAGCAAACATCGCTTCGCTGTGGTACTCTCTTGGACATGAACCTGCTGCACTCAGTTCTGAGAACATTTCCATCTCTGTCCTTAATCACTCTAACCGGCTGCACATCATTTCCAGCTCTATCTCTCTGTCAATACAAGTTATTTTCTCCTTCCTCAGTGTCCAGTCCCTCATACAACTCATTATAAACCCTTTCTTTTGCCACCTCTCTCTTTGCTGCACGTCTAGACTCCCAGTACTTCTGCCTACTTTCTTCATCTCCCTGTGCAAATGTGTCTTTGCCATCCTCTTCTTTTGGAAACTTTCCTGTATTTCCTTGTTTCATCGAGTTTCCTTAGATGGATAGGGATACACCAAACACCTTATTGGTTGTTTCCCCTCCCCGTTTTAGCTGTAATAGTCATCGCAACTACTCTGTGCAACCTTCGTCCTTCTTCTTCCCCCATTTAATGTCTTGGCTTCGCTTTCGCTCGCCTCCTCTCCTTGGTTTCAAAAGTCATCCTACAAAACTACCATCCGATGCTGCTGAGCCATGTTCTCACCTGGCCTCACCTTGCAGCGTTCTATCTCATTCAGCTTCTACATCATCTATGTATTCAACATCACACCTACAATTTCTAGCTTCAACCCCCTGATTCTGTGTGACACTTTCTTCACCACCAGAACACTCTCTTTACAACCTCTTCCTTTAAAATGACCCAGACCCAGTATTGTTTTCTATATAAACCATGCTACAACAGCGTGAAACCTCCTCCTCCTCCGATGCTCCTGACCTTGCTTCACTTCCACTTCACCTCTTGCATACGGATTATAATAATAACAATAATAATAGCTTAATTTGTATAATACCTTGAAAAACAACAATTTAGAAAGTGCTCTGATATACACAAATCAAAATTCACATATATACCGGATAAACAAAACAAATAATAACATTGATTTAAGGTGCTTGCAAAGAAAGAAGAGCAATGAGATAAAAGGATAAAAAAGACTGCATCACATAAAGGCAAGTCTATAAAAATTAAGTTATTTAAAAGATGATACTGATTTAGCAAGCCTTATCTCTGCGGGCAGGCCGCTCCAAAGCCGAGGCGCTCTGACGAAGTAGGCATGGTCACCCCTGGTTTTGAGCCTCAGCCTTGGAACAGTTAAGAGAGACTCGCCCGTGGATCTAAGGCTGCGAACAAGCTCGTACGGGGTCAGCATGTCTGTGATGTATTCAGAGGCTAGACCTTGACGAGCCTTAAAAGTGATCAGTAAAATCTTAAGGGAGCGAAGAGTGGAGTGAAGCCAAGATTGGAGTCATGTGATGTCGTCTGTATATACACTACCATTTTGAAGTTTGGGGTCACCTATACAATTTGTTTGTGTTTCCATTCAAACTCACACTTTTATTCATCAAAATAGTTGCAAAATGAATAGAAAATATAATCAAAGACATATTGTCCTTCAAACTTGGTCAAAGAACCAGCAGAACTGTTTTCAGCTGTGATAACATTATTGCACAAGGGTTTTCAAGGGTTTTCTAATCATCCAATAGCCTTTTAACGTGATTAGCAAACACAATGTACCATTAGAACACTGGAAATGGGCCTCTTTTATGTTCCATTAAAAACCAGATGTTTGCAGGTATAGAGTGTATTTATGATTCATTTAATGTTATATTCATTGAAAAAAAGCGCTTTCCTCTAAAAAAATAATGACATTCCCAAACTTTTGAACTGTAGTGTATGTAATATATCTATATGTCCTTCTCGCTGTCAAATCAGCCAGCTCTCTTCCTTTACCAGTCATAGTCCCTACATTTAATGTCCCTTCTCTCACTTCCACCCTCTACACGTCCTTCTTCTCTCTTACTTTGTCTTCTACCAACAGTAGCATATCGATTGCGGCTGCTTTAAATGCTGTGTGTGTATACGAAGCGATGACTGTTTATTGAATAGTGTCTTACTGAATTAGTATTGAACACTTGTCATACTTTCTAGTTTGTTTTTTGAACGACATGCTCGACAGGACACGCAGCGCGGTGTAGCATCCGTGAGACAACAAAGAGAGACACAGCAGGACACAGGTCACATCATGCTTTTATGACGGAAAAGGAGTTCATTTACAGAGACAGACGGCATATAAAACAAATATTGAAATAATGATAATAATAATTAAAAAAAAACAACTCTTGCTTTTTAGACAAGTACATTATTGTTTATTCTTTCCCCCTTGAGACCGAGCAGCCATGGGACTGAGCAAAACGTGGGCGATCCCTGGAGAAAAGAAGCAGTAATTAAATCCTATATTTCTATACCTACAATATTTACAGTTCAACAGTCATTTTCCTCTGTCAGACATGGCAAGGAGGTCTACAGATTAGATGACGTGATATGGCTAATCGACCTAATATATACAGGGTCTGTTCTTTAAATCCAAGGATCGACACGTCCAAAATATAACTGCGATGACGAGGGTACAGTCACATGTTTGCGAAGAGGAGACTCCAAATGTGTTACTTACTGTATAACAGTCATTAATGTGAGTCGGTCATTTGCTTCAATCTTGAACCAGTTGATACTATGGAATTAAAGAAGTTCACTCTATAATAGTAGCTCTGCATTTAACTGGGACACTCATTCCTAGGTTTCAGAGGTCGTATAAAAGAGGAACAAACATGTACGAATGTAAAAAAAAAAAAATGAAAGAGATTGATTAAAATCTCTTCTTACGAGTCCGTGCCAGTTTGATAAGGAGAGAGAAAGAGAGAAAGAGACAAAAGAGAAAGAGAGAGAGTATGAAAGAGACAGAGATCACCACAGAGACAGAGAGAGAGCCAAATTTAAGACATGCTTATTTTCCAGCAAATACAGAGCTACTATACCAATGAAAGTTCCCTTTGGAGAAGGTGAGAGAGGATTACATCAGACCTGGACACTTAGTTTGAAAGCTGGCACCAATCTCGTATTTAAACTGAGAAAGTCTTTAAAAAAATGCATGGTAGAAACCTAGGAATGAGTGCCAACCAGGTCTGTGAGCGCTCTGTACACCTCCTCCTTCTCCAGAAGGATTCTGGAACAGTGACAAGGTTCAGGATAAATCAATGTAAGTATGCCATTAATAATCCTATCCCCATACAGCATTGATCACTCCCAGCATCCTGCTTGGAATATCAATCACTTTATCTATAACTTACACACCTGAACACAACTTTGGTGTATTTATAGATGTGTGTGCAAGTTCAATCATCCTGAATAGACAAAAGGACTCTTTTGTTTAAATATTTGTAAATGCACGTGTCAATAGTCTCACTTTGCTTTTTTTTCAACCAGTCCCATGGCCACCAACAATGGCACCCATAGCTCTACATACAAGTGTAGGTGAGAGTTTGGCAAGACCAATCAGTGTGTACAAAAGGCATGCATAGATTAAACCTGCTATAACACCACAAGAAATCATGTTCCCCTCCTTCTGGACTCGGGAGTCGATCAATGGCTGATCCGCTCACAGTCGTACAGAGAGAGAGAATTATGCTGCGATATTTTATGATGGTTACTGTTTGTCTTATTGGCGCCATCAGTTTATCTAAAAGCAGGCCTTTGTAACGGTGCGTCTGATCAAACGGGGGCCTGTTCTGATAAAAACCTCTCCACACACAGGAGCCTGAATGCAAAACATTTCCCAAAACACACAGAGTGGAGAGGAGATCACGCTATGGCTATAAGAAAATCAGTGATGCACTGAGCTATATGAAGCTAACAGTCAATATGCTCACTTTAGTTGTTTCACAGTATGACACCCACATATCAGCAAAACGGTATGGTCCCATTTTGGTTGTTACTCTTGTTGCCCACTGGGAGTCAGTATTGTCACGTAGAAAGGGGACCGGGGGGGCATTTGCATTTTACACTCAAGGTTGAAATGAAGCAGTTATCTGTCCAATGTGCTTCAAACTGATCCTTCAGCAATGCTTTGCTTCATGTCCAACCATACATGAATGTAGCCATTTGCATTATCGTGTCCAATTAAAGGGAACCATCAGCATCAGTAACATCTCCATTCAACAGATGTGAAAAGGTGAATTAGCGCCATAAATCCAGCCTGCAGTGTTTGCATGACACCCCTGTTCTGTTGTTGGAGTGGTCTGTTATGGAAATGAGCCTAATAAGGCAAGTAATCATCCAGTCAGACAAGCTAACATCTCCGCCATCCCATTACCGCTCCTCTCAGCTTGGGTAATTCAACTCAAGTCTAATCCAATCAAAACAGCAGCTGTATGATGTGGAAGGAGAGATGGATTCATTTAGAGCTCATTTGGAGCCACAGATGGCAGGAGACTGAGGCTGTAGAAATGCAGTCTTAAAATTTAGATAAAATGCCATTATAAACCAAAATAAAGAATCATACAGTCTTGGCTGGTGATGACGTCATGGCGACTGGAGTCTAGGGTTTGTTTTATTTTTGTCAATGAAAGGGATCCCTAATAGTTAAGCTGCTGTAAATGGGGCGTCTAGACTACGACACACCAACCAGAGGCAAGGATGAGCTGCAGATGGGAGCAGGGAATTGCTTAGCCTACATTCTTAAGAATCACGGCAGAGACGATGAATCAGGCTCAGCTCCACTGGTTTTCTACAAACACTGTGTCTGTCAAAATCACTGAGGCGGTGGCTGTGCGCACTGGGACTGTTTCTTTGAGAGCTGCTGAAGAATGGTGTTTAATTTATCTATTAAAATGTTTCACATAATCCAAACAACGTTTGATGATTTCAGCTGGATGGGAGCTTTTCATTATGAGTTGGGGGAAAAAAAGTCCTTTAAATTTTCAAGAATTTCTGAAGCTTGGAAAGATAAAAGTGCTGATTTCCAACCCTCAAATGAATGCACAGATTTCTAGTTAAAAAGATGGCAAACAGTATGACAACAACTAACCACACACATCCCCCCTTTCTACATTTCATAGTTAAAGTGTGACAAGAAATATTACATACATTACAGTCACATTACAGGAGTGTTCATATCCAGAGTAAGGTCCCGTTGTGGCACTGTGCAGAGCAGGAAAGTTCCAAGATATTGTTTTCAGGAATGAGTCGGGTGTGAAATGGGAATCAATGTTCACTCTTTTTTTTTTGTTTGTTTTTTTTTTTTTAGGAACCTGGGTCACCCCTTTCATCTTTTGTCTCCACTGATCCAGTCACTGCTCCATGTTGGATGTCACTAAGAGGAGCAACACAATCATAACACGACAACACTCACTGACCACACAGAACACGTGTCTACTACCACACAACCATATTCCAGCCTAATACTGTGAACAGGGACAACAAGGGGTTGGTAATGTTAAATAGACGGGAAACAGGAAGAGGGGGAAGAGGGCGGTATAAAGAGGGAGAAAGAGAAGAAGATAAAAATGAAACACACCATCATCTATGATTACATTTGTGAATGATGCTTACACAATAACACCATCAACAATCACTAGACATTCTCATTGTCCTCTAAACCTACTTTCCACTGAGAAATACCAGGGAATGGAAACACAGAGGGACCTGAAGTGGGAGAAGGAAGATGTCCAAGAAGACAATGTACTGTTCACAACACTGAGCCAAGTAAAAAATGGCTGCTGACACTGTGAAATGTGATCTAAAAACCAGGGAAGTGCATTCATCTGTTCGCATTTGGCCTCATGAATCTTTAACAACTGTTCAGTTATTCATCCTGACACAGAAGTTGGGGTTTCATCATTTCTCTTAAGGTACAAGAATGGATTTGCATGATTTATTTTGAGAGCTGAGGCTCACTCGTTATTCCCAAACTATTTCAATAGTGTTGAATTTGTGCTTTCAGAGTATGACCCTTTAAAACGAAGTAACACTTATGCAGTCACACTGTGTAAAGTGCTGTGTTTTGGTGGAATCCAAATATATCACTGAATAAAGCCAAGGTTGGACTATACGATCATTTTGGTCTGTTATGATCGTCACTATATCACATGATCAACAGACATGGCAGACCACACGATGGTCTGATCTGATCAATCATCAAGGAAGACCTGGAAAGAAGACTGCAAACACAGAATGGTGTTCAAAGCAGGGTTTATGATACTCTCTATGTTGGGAAAGGCCGAACTGTCAAGCCTTCAAAGAGAACACTTGGTGGGTCACTCCTCTTTCGCTGTGTCATTTTGTTCATTTGTGCGTGTTACTTTTGTACCTGCAGAGTGCTCTGTACTGTCATTGTTTGTCTGTCATTGTGTCTCAACTTTCTGTAGGGAGGTCCTGAGGCTACTCAGAAATATCAATAATCATCATTTCACTATGACACAGTACACGCTATAAAATGGTTGATTTTCACGGTTGACAGATCTCAACACTGTTGGATTGGCTATAATCTTGCTTACAATGTGTAGTCTGACCTGAGTCTGTTTGCCATCCACGAACTTTAAAATATTAAATTTGTTAAGCTGAGAGAACTGGATTTTATGTTTTTTATCACTGTTGTCTTATTCGTCTCTGTACCAACAGCCTCTATTACTTCCAGGTATAAGCCGGGTGTGGGAAATGCAGAGCACCCTGTTTGATTCCATCTCTGGCCCGACTGAAGATATACAGTACATGCGGAGTTTTAATTCCAGTTGCATAATAGTCTGACTTTGAGAAATTAGATTTAGTACAGTTTCATTTTTCTTCTAATGTCATGTACGACTGTGTAAAGTCCTTCCTTCGTTTTTAGAGTTTAAATTCTACAGATGGGAGACAACTGTCGGCTGTTTCTTTAAAAATCAAGATTTTGTTCTGCCTGGTTTTGGGCGAGTTGTGTACAGCCTTGAGAACAGAACAGCGCCACACATTGGACATGGAGCTCTAAAAAGGGAGACAGCCAAAGGGTCACAGTAAACAACAAATGAGTGAAACAGAATGGAGGGTAAACAGGAGGCAAAATAACACTTGAAATGAAACTTTTTTGTCTTTTTTTTTAAATCACAGTACTATTCTCCACTATACGATGCACATGGCGTGGGTAGGGTTGACACGACTTCATTTACATTTTAATTCCTTGGTCTCCAGCCAGGGACCCCTCCCAAAGGAGGACCCAGTGGGGGTGTGTTGGTGGGGCGTGGGGGTGAGGAGGGGGGATGCACTGGGCTAGGGGGGCAGAGACATTCGCACACCGACCGCCTCAGAGACAGAGAGAGATCAGTCAGTTACACTCGTGTGGTGCATCGTCAATTTGTATGTGAAGTCATGTGTGAAGGTGATTGCTGTTCCTTCAGTCTCGATGGTGGTTTTTAGTGCAAGTGCGCGTGTTATGAGTTACCGTCACGATGAAGCCTCGTGACAGCAGATGGTCTTGTGATCATCACAACAGCTTGTAAAATGGCAGTGACATTAACTAGTATTAATTAAATCATGCACATCGACTACTGGATATAAAAAACAACAACATACATTCTATGGCTTTGTTTCTTCAGTCACATGCTCACGCTGATTCTCTCTCGGAGAGTGATTTTGGCTTTATGATTCAGTATTGCTAAGTTAGGAAGGGTAAGATTTTAGGAGAGTATGTGTCATTGTATTTGCTCTGTTGGCTCGTTAATTCTCTTTTCCTGAGAAAAGGTGCTATATGTGTGTTGTTATGTGACGTTTACCACGACCTGGATGAGTGTGTCAGTGATGTGAACACCTCCATAGTGTCACTGTGTGTCCTTTCTCTGTCTCTGAGTAGAACCTGACTCTTCAGGCTGCTCCCCCCCGGCAGCGTTGTGAAGGTCAGATGTCTACCAACACAGCAGAGGGCAGGGACCGAGGGTGGAGGCTGCTGGGTCGTCCCTGGGCTTGTGATCTGAGGGAGAGCAAGCAGAGAACATGTTGACCTCTTTCTTCCCTCCCCTTCTGCCAAGTGACCCTCACATGGCCACCAGCCTGGTCCCTCTTGCTCTCTACTGTATTGGTTGCTATGGTTACTGTAGCTGCCCGTGTACGAAGCGCTTGACTTCCTAACCAAACCCTCCGGGCAACGGGCAGCCACAGCAGCTGACGGACAGTGCGCTCGTCCCAAACTCACACAGCTAATTTCGCAAAAGTTTGCAAAGCAGAGGCCAAATATGATTGATCCATGTCCGCTCCTTCTGACCAGATTGTCTGATGAGATCATATTCTACATCCAATAAGCTTTTGTTCATTAAACAAATGTGATAGTGTTAATGAAACAGTCGACCTCACTGTTGAGCTGTGGTCAGAGTAAATCAAATTAGATGTTATACTGAATTTTCCACAGAAATAAAAAAATCCAATTCTCTTTCAAAAGCATGTGTTTTATTCAGTGGTGGGAGTTTACAACTTAACTCTTAACTGCAACTCTACATGCATGACTCTTAACAAGGCAGGCTTTAAAGAGCATAGTTAAGAATTCTACAAATAGATGGTAGCCAGGTCTCCGTGCATTGCACTTCCCTTTATTTCCCTTTACTACAGAAAATGGAGTAAAGGGAAATTTTGATGAAAAGAAACAACTTCATCAATGACTTTTCGATATAAAATGAGAGACATGACTACCAGTATTCCACAGCTCGGTCAACACTTCACCACAAGTGCTCAAATTTAGTTTTTCTCCTCAAGCATTGATGACAAGCAGCTGTAGGAATCAATACTCTAGGCTCACTCAAACATGTTTTCATCACATGCTGAATAAAACCACTGAGAGAAACAGGTCAGGATCATTTTGTTGTCATTCACAAATTTATGTAAATCGCGTCATGGCTCTGGTTTTAATGCAGGCACTCAATTTTGAATGGAGCCATGAACAGGAACCTAAATTGTGCTTTCAAGCTTCTTTGCGAGTCAGTGGCTGTGTGCGTTTGCGTGTGTCAAACACGTTTTTGGGACGTGCTCATGCCTCCCCCGAAGGACCCCTGGCTGCGTTGTTTCATATCATTTTCATGTTGAACTTTCTGGTCCCTCCTGAGGTTCCCCCAGTGACGGGTTCAGATTTCCGGAAAGAGTACTCCACTGTGAAGTTGTTCTTGCGTTGGCCGCGTCCTCGGCTCCACACGAACAACAGCAGGAAACAGAAGAGGACCACTCCCAGGAAAGTGATGCAACCCATTGCCGTGGAGACCAAGATGGTTGTCAGGTCCAAGGTGAACTTGAGGAAAACACGTGTGCTATTCAGATTTGTGTCATTAAAGAACTCACTGCTGTATAGTGAGCGGTTGAGAAAAAAGGCTGAAGCGGCGTCCAGTGGCTGGCCGCGCACGGTGAGTGTGGCGAAGTAGGTGTCATTGCCCCCGGCGTTACTGGCAATACAGATGTATGTTCCGCTGTCAGTGAGCTGGGCATAGCGAATCTCCAGGGTGCCACTTGGCAGGACAGTAATACGCCCCAAGGTCTTTGTGGTGATCCGTCTGCGTTGTGGGGAAATCCATATAATAGTAGGTGGAGGTTCTCCTTCAGCTCGACACAGAAAACGCACTGGCTGGCCCTCACGGGCAATCACCTGAGAAAAGGAATGCATGGATTAATAAATGCATTCGAGTCAGAAAAGAAAGTATTTGCAAAGTAATTAAAGGAGACATATTATACCCTATTTCTACAAGTTATCCTTGTTCCCTGGTGTCCTAATGAACACGTCTGTGACATTCTTTGGTCAAAATACCTTAAGGATGAATCACCACAGCAGTTCAATCACCCTCCCTGTTTTGAGTGCCTGTCTCTTTAAATGCAAATGAGACACAGGAAACTATGTCAGCGTCTCTGAAGCTCCGGCAGCTAACAGCAGTTAGCATTTGGAAACGCCATCATTTACCGACTCTAGCCGGCACATTGCCTTCATATATAAAATGTATCCACTGGACACGTAAATCCTCTGAGGCTGGAAGTTTGTGTAGAACTCTGTGCTGCACTGTGCAGCCAAGAATAGAACACTTCGCAGACTTCTGCTCTTCCGGATACTATTTCCCTCATCTGCACTCTTGCGTTTTTTAGGGACAAAGTGGAGCTCCGCGAGACAACAATTCCAGGAATGTCAAACTCTGAAGTAGCAATGAGTGCGGAAGTCAACACTGCATGTTTTATCTCCTGTACTTAGACTGAGGCAGACCACAAAAACATAAGTCAGTCATCTTTTTTTCACACTTTGCCTACTCATAGGGCCTCCAGAGTCCCAAATATAAGTATTAAAATGAAATAAAAATTGATTTTGCATAATATGTCCACTTCAATGTTAATGCAATCATTATTACCTGCTGCATCTTGCGATTGCGTATCTTAGGTTTCTGGCATGTAAAGTGATCGAAGAGTGCAGAATCGGTGAAGGTGCTGAGGCTAACCCCCTGCACCTCCACCGGCCCCACACACACCGGCACTCTGCCGTCAAAGTTGAGGGTCTTGCGTCTTTGCAGGATCCACAATAGACGGCAGTCACACATCAGGGGGTTCCCATCCACTCTGAGGGTCTCAAGGCTGTTGACAGAGTGAAAGGAACCCTCTTCCAGAGTCTGCAAGTCGTTGGAGGAGAAGTTGAGGACCCGGATCTGTCGGAGGCCTCCAAGGGCATGGGGCTCCACTGTCACCAACCCTGTGTTTACCATGATGAGCTCCTTCAGCCTCAGCAGGTCTTTAAAGGCCCAGGGCTCTAGTGTGGTGATGGGATTGTAGGACAGATTGAGGTGCGTGAGGTGCACCAGGTTCTTGAAGGAGGTGGAAGGGACAGAGGTGATGTTGGTGTTGGTGATGGAGAGCCAGTGAAGGTCCAGACCCTGGAAACTGAGTGGGGAGATATACTCTAAGTATGACCAATGGTCAATGTCCAGAGCCCGCAGGTTGGTGAGCTTGCGGAAGTTCTGGTCCTCCAGGGCAGCAACGCTGAGGTGATGGAGACGAAGAGTGACCAGGCTGCGCAGATAGGACAGTGTCTGGCCAGAGATGGATGTCAGGTTGCAGTGCTGTATTGTGAGATCCTCCAGCCCCAGTAACCCTGAAAATGCCTAGGAAATACAGTTTAGTGTTCAGTTTGTATACTAAGACAAACACAATGAAAGTAGAAGGTCTGTTGACAGAAATTCAGAGGTCCAATAACACTGCAAACTCTAGGGCAGTGATTTGCAAAGTGTAGCTTGTGTGAGGTTATAAACATGTTAAGTTTATAAGAGTTTTTCAATTTAAGACAACATTTTAATCAATTGTAATCAGAATGTTTTTATGAACAGTCTGTGGAAATCAACAATATGTCACAATAAGTCAACAGAGGACTTTCAGAATTTAAATTGAGCTGCAGTGTTCATGGGAATGGGAATGGCTGTTCTAAGATTTTGTGGAGCCATTAGTGGAGAAAAGTGCTGTCAAACCCAAAGTCCTCAGGAGTTTTCTACTGATGAAAAATTGCTTTGTTTTCCTTATGGCATGGTCACCATAGAATCCTCCTTTGTTGATTCATTAGCCAACTAGCCTAGCATAAAGACTAGAAACAGAACCTGCTTCTGTCAGAGGGTGAGAGTTAATTTCCAAAACCTTCTGAGCAAATCCATGTACTACAGTTACAAGCAAACTTGCTGCATTACAATGATGTTCTTCACTGGGAAACATCAGACTGTATTAAACGAATATCTGATCGAAACTTTGATTCTCTTCCATGGTATGAAACTCACATCTGAAGTCTATAAAGATGCCGCAGAGCTTACCTTGTGGGAAATGTAAACCAGCTCGTTGTCTCCCACCTCCAGATGTTTCAGACTCCTCAGATCCTGGAAGGTGTAGTCCAGTAAAATCACCAGCTTGTTCTCGCTCAGATCCAGGCTGGTCAGATTGCCCAGCTTGGCGAAGGCCCCCATGGGCACCAACTTCAGCTGGTTTCCCCTCAGCTTTAACACTTTAAGACTTGGGATGGAGGCAAAGGCATTGGGCTCTAATGTTGTAATGAGGTTCTCGCTGAGATCCACTTCCTCCAGTCGTGGGTATGGTGCGAGGTCACCAGCCTGCACCCAGCGGAGCCTGTTCTTGCTGAGGTCCAGGAGCTGCGTCTCAGTGGGGATGCCCTCTGGGATGTTGGTGAGCCGCCGCCGCTGGCATGACACTGACCTCAGCTGAGCTGAGCACTCACACCGTGGTGGACAGGCCTGGCCACTTCCTGGTAGCATCAGTGTTACCATTGCAACCAGAGAAGCTGTCAGGACCCATTGCCACACCCTTGGCCATGGCACTAAGGCACCCCCACCAGGGCCAGGAGAGCCAATCATGGCCCGGGTCCTCTGACTCCTTGCCTGTGGAAGGCAGGGTCAGTAGACCATAAACCTGCAGGAGGAGAGGGAGGGAAGGCACAGGAGAAGAGAAAAAAAAACATGAGGATATGAAAAAGAAAGATGGAGCCTATCATCCATCATCTCCCAGACTCATTAAAATGATACCAACACAGCTTTAAATTATCAACACGTCCTGTATTGTGAGAAATGTTCAGCGGAAAGCTGTGGGGATTTTAGAAGATATCATGGCACTGCATTAAAAAACACTTCTGACAAGAGTCCATTACAGAGACACAGTTCTGTTTAAGATATTTAAGTTTATCTGTGTTGACATTAATGGTTTCAGTCAGAGAGGTGGGGCACTCAGCTGAATTCATGCATGCTGCATCTCCTCAGCTCTACTTGCTGCACAAATGTATTTATCATCACCATGCATAAACACAGACTGAGCTCCTTGGCAATAATTAAAATGCCTTGAAACCGCACACGTCATGTTTCTATGAGCTGTGAGCAGGGAGGAGGCGTTTGAATCACCATGTACTCGTGTCATGTTATTTGTTTGATCAGGTATGTGGTGATGAATGTGTGCGTAGGACGTGGCATTTTGCTGGGTATGAATTAAAAGTTGCTTTGATGAATCACTGGGAGCTTCAGCATTCCTTCAGGCAACCTGTCATCTCTCCCACACACTGTTTTCAACTCAGTTGCAGTGAAGGAGCACCTGGAACTCAAACATTCCAGTCCAAACATTTAAGGAAAGGGCAAGAAAGTGTTGCCTATTATAATGAGAATTTTTTTCCCATATATTTTCTTGGAGGTTTGTTTTTCAGATGAAGTGGGAATGAGAGAGAATTTATCATCATCACCAGGGAGTATCATGTTAAGATGCACTCTGAAGCTGGCAGTGGGAGAAGACAGAGCCAAACAGATTAATAATATATGGGACAGTTTGTGCTTAATGGGCAGCGGGTGAGTCACACAGTTAAAATAAATAAAAACCACCAGCTTCACTCCGTCCTGTGGGATTAATCTCTGTTCTCTTTCGAGCAAGTTCGATATAGAAATAGACCATCAGATGCCAAATCATGTCTGATTGTTTCGATGCTTTGCAATCAATGGGATCAAAAGGGATGAGTGGGGATTTAAGCTAAATTTAAATGATGGCACACATGCACAACACTCATTATTCACTATTTCACACTTGAAGCTACAGCGAAACCCTCAGAGATTGTATCTCATTTCCAACAGGCATTGAAAGATGTGGTTGAAATCTCGTATAGCGCACACTGCTGCACAAACTGACCCATTTCTCAGGAACCACCAACAACTCACCAACAACCACAACAATATAAAACCAAACCTCAGGGTCTCTGAAGAGAGGAAGGAGAGAGGAACAGAGGTGTTTAAAAAAACCCAAAAACAAGCACAAGATGTTTTGGAATAACAAGGTATTTATGAGACGACATCAAACAAAATCAGTGTCGGAGTTACTGCACTGTCTGGATAATGTTTTTTGGGTGGTTTACGTGATTTTTCCTCCACTGGGGTTTCTGGCTTTATCAGCGGTAAGGTTGTGGGAGGTTTCGGTCCAGAGGGAAACAACAACTATTTGGTGAATGGGCATTAAATTCGTATTCACAATCCCTGAGGATGAATCCCAGTTATTTTAACGATGTACAATGAAGTTGAGGATTCTGAGTGGGTTTGACGTGAAACTTTAAACAGATGTGAGTTTCACAATGACCCAAAAATATGTCTCGCCCTTTAAGGTACGCACCAAGAAAAAAGCAAAGCAAAAACATTTTTTTTTTGCCTTTTTTATTATTTTATTTACTTATGATAACAATCAATATATATATATATTTTTATTTATTAATTTTTTTTTTATTAGACCCTACAGTATTTCAGAAACAGGCCTCTATCAAACGGCTGAGACGTTTGTTCATAATAAACCTGGTTTGCATAATTGATAAAGTACAACATTCAGAAGTCACATTCATTTAGCGTTAGTGTTAGAGTTAGAGTTTAGCTTGATGCATTTCTCAATGAGATATAGTGACTTAAAGTGTGGTTGACCAAATGGTTGAGTATGAGTAGTACCTTAAAGGGCGAGACAAACATGGCAATGGATCATTATCACGTTAATTTCAACCTGAACTCATGTCACATTGAAATGTAACATTGCTGTGTTCTTAATTGTTGGATAGATTACCAAGAAAATGACCAACACATGCTCCAATGATCAGTCTCATCTGCACATCTGTGCTTATTGCTTATTTGTACATGTTAATGTGTTAAATGGATAAAATGTGTTGTCAAGGGAAGAACTGCATAAAATAAACATGCCAGCACTGTCACTGCAAAATCTTTTGAATGCTAATGTTGGCATTTAGCTCAAAGCACTGCTGTGCTGTAGGCTGCTGGGATGGCTTTAAACCAATAGTTCCTCTGTTTCTCTTATGTGTGTGTGTGTGTTTGTGTGAGTATGTGTCACTGCACAAATGGCTGGGTCCTCAGCAGAGTGATGGATTCAACCTGTCTGCACACCCCCTCCTGAGAGTCATCCTATGGGTCAGTGGCAGAGTCGCAGCATGAATCAGTGAGTTGACATCGTTCAGGCAGACGAGGTCCATGCTGCTTGACTCAAGGACAGATAGGGATCCTTTAAAAAAAAACATGCGCACTCAGAGAAGCCTGCGCATCATTCACATAAACCTTATGCCAAATAATAGAGTAGCAGTGTTTCTGTGGATCTGACTGCTTCGATTCTTACGAAATAAAGTGCTTTTTATGTCTTACAGTATGTTCCTTTTACACCCGACCAGCCAAAAGTCATCAAATCACAGCAGGAGTCCTAAAATCCAGACTGCACATTAGGCAGATGTTCAAGTGATAACAGGGCAAACCCCACAACTGTCCAGAAGGCAGACTGTGTTGCCAGTTGAGGAAAAGAAAACGAGTGGGAGGAAACTCGGCCTACAAGCTAAAAATAACAAACTTAAAGTGGCTGACCTAATGAGCAGATGGTGGGCAGCAACATCTCAGCCTAATCACACGGGCATCATCACAACACTGATGGCTGCGCACTCGTGACGTCTAAAGCACCAGTTGTTTTGCCTGCAGTTGGGTTATTCTGAGCGTTGCCAAAAATATGTTCCCCAAGAAAATTGTGGTTGTGGAAATTGTCAGGTTTGTATTTGTGTTTGTGAGGCAGTGTGTCTGACTAAGTAGGTCATCCACGCTGACTTTATAAGTCTTTATATTGGGTCAGCAGAGCGTGGAACTCCTCCCTATATCCATCCATGCACCACAAACACACACTCATGCACAGAGTCAGCAGATTAGAGAAAGCGTTTACATTTTACTATCGCTTACAAACTGAGGTTTGACATTTTTATTTACAGAGGGGAAAACCTGACAGTTTGCACTTTCCTTTGCTAAGTCGCCTGAAGTCCATGATTAAATCGGTGCTCAGTAGATTCATTTTTAAGGCAGATAGAAGTAGCTCTTTGCTCTTGAGAGGGGTAGGTGGGTGAGTGAGTGAGTGAGTGAGCGTGTGGGGGAACACGCTGCAGTGTGTAACATGAAGGACACTGCAGGTGTTGTGAGATTGCATTGAGAGACGATCGTCATGATGATGTTTGGTGCTTTCCTCATTAAGAACCCTGAGGCAGTGAGAGTGAACTGATTATAGACTGATGCGCTGCTTGGTTTGGTTATATATAGATGAAACTGCAATATATAGTATTTTAATAATTAATCATTTTTAATCATGAACCAGAATGAGGCGTTGGTTTTTATCTTTTTTTTTTTATATAGTTTTATTGTATGACTTGTTTATTTGTGTTGTTTTTACAGTATTTTATTGTTTTATTTTTTGTTATTAGATCTATTAGGTCATTTTATCTGTAATTTATCTCTGATGTACAGCACTTTTGTTTCAGATGTTGTTGTTTTTAAAGTGCTTTATAAATAAAGTTGGATTGGATTGGATAGTTTGTAAAACCCAACACTGGCTGGTGACCTGTCCAGGGTGTAGCCCGTCTTTTGCCCTATGCTAGCTGGGATTGGCACCAGCGTACCCTCATGTGGAGGATACAGCAGTAGAAGATTAATAAATGAATGAATACTACACTTATAAAATGCTTATACACACACAAGCTGATGACTGTCTCACTGTCTCTTCATGAGGAAAATTATGCTTCACAAAATGAAAGGAGAGATGCTTTCTGACTCATACAATCTCTGACTTTACCATTTCTAACTGGCGGATCTTTGAAATACCTCACACATACCTGTGAACTCTTTGAGCCGATGTTCATCTGAAGCTGCCAGTACAGAGAGTTAGTAATCACAACTGTGGCACGAGGTGAGCACAAGTTCAATACCCTGCAGCAACATCAACTAAAAACATACAGAAACTGAAGAAAAACACCTGACAACTAGGAATGAGAATCCTGGTGATGTTTGGATTGTTACTGGTAATTTGACCTAGTTTTGGACTATTTAACCTGCACTCTTGTTGTTGTTGTTGTCTTGCATATGTTTAACATTGCACATTTGATAAATAAGTACAGTAAATGTCATATACTATAAGACTTTTACTTCAGTAATATTATAAAAAAGTGACTTCAAATTCTACCAAAGTCATTTTCTGGTAAGATATTTGTACTTTTATGCAAGTATCCCTTTAAGGTACTTAATACAAGACTGTTTAACTGCACATTTATCCTAAAAAACTGCATCAGGTAGCACCAAATATGTTAGTATTTTGCTTGTTTAGTCAGTTATTGTTAGTTTAAGTTTAAAGTCGCGTTAAGTTCATGTCACTTTTGGTGTTGGGTTTGATTTTCACTTCCCCTTTTATTTTGGTAAACGTTCATGTCTTCCTGTCGCGTCTTTACTTCGTCTGCCTTGACACATCTCCCCTAATTCCCTCATGCACTTCACCTGGTGTCCCCAGTCCCTATGTCATGTGCCACTGTGCCGTTTATGCTACCCAAAGAAAACTTTGATTCCAAGTCTATCATTTTGTTTTGTATTTTCATTTTGATGAGGAAGAGCTCCTGTGGTTTTGCTTGTTTTTTCGAGAGGAACAATAAAAGATCTCGAATCATTTGTCTTGCCTCTCGTCTTTTGCATTTGGATCCAAGCAGTGTTGTGTATTCACCTCCTAAACAAAAAAAACGTAACACAAATGCTAAAAATATAAAATAAAATGAGCTGACAATGAGGTGAAGACTTGGCGTGAACAAAGCAAAAGCACAGATTAAGTGTCTGATTTATGAGACGCAGGATTTCTCATCTTTTCTCTGGTTTTTAAACATCTCTCTCTCTCTCTGTGTGTGTGTGTGCTGCCAAATGATGAACACGTGGTATGGTGATGCTGAGATATGGCTGCGCTTTAGTCGCTAGATTTGTGTCACTGAGAACATGCATATTAAAAAATGGCTCAGCACTCTTTGATGTCTCGTGCTACCGTGTTTGATTTCGCTCCCACTCAATGTGGGATTTGTTATTCTTCTCGGCGTTGTGATGAGCAGCAGTACTGTGTCGTCCAGATAATCACACTCTCCGACAAACATCAATGAAGTGCATGTGTGTGTGCGTGTGTGTGTGTGTGCACGTGTGTGATAGAAAGAGCGATAGAGAGAGTGTGTGAGTATGTTTCAGTCCTCTGTGTCTGTACATCCATTTTATCTCTGTAATTATTTTCCCTGAGCTCTTTGCGGAAGGAAAAAAAAAGAAACTACGTGACTGTTTCATGTTCACCACCTGTCGAAACCAAGCACCTTCTGTTATATTGCAGCTTATCCTGTCTTGTCACCGAGATTAGTAACTATCATTTGTAAATAATGAAAATGTTTCCACTCATTAAACAAAGTGCTAAATAGTTTCCAAGTGTCTCGGCTTTCCCAGCGGTGACATGTCAACCGTTATGTGAAATCCCCCAGTGCAAACTAAAATAGATTTAACTGTGATTCCTTCATGTTAACCTATATATTTATATGTATGTGTGTATGTGTGTGTAACTTCTCCCTCTTAGATTCCACAGTCTGACATCCGTGTGAAACAGTTGTGATATATATATGTACACAGAGGGATTAACGGGGAAAACACACACAAAAACAACGCAGAGGTATCCGGTGAAACATTGTTTGTTCTCTCTCTTCAAAACTAGAACAAACTGTGAGCGTATACTGCAGCTGCGTTGTTTGTTCTGTGGCAATCTTTCATTACTGACCCATGAAGAACAAACATGTTCACTCTATATTGTTCAATCCCTTCTGAAAAGCATATCTGGGTCACTATATTGTCTCCGGTCTGACAGATGTGAACAAACTCGCTAAGTTGAATCGATGCACCCGAAAAAGAAAATGTATTGGTTCTTTCTCACTGCACTTTCTGTAATGTTTCTTCATATTCTGCTGTCACCTAATACAAGAATGTTCAGGATGATAAACTTTATATAAAAATGAATAACCAGCTCAGTATACACACTTGACCTTCAACGGGTGGCTACACTCTACTCATTTCTAACATTTTCAGTTTTTACTGATTAATGATTGATTCCGGCTTCCTGAACTCATCCAAAACATAAACAAAGAGCAGACTTTCAGTCAGTCGTCACACTTAGTTAACATGGAACCTTTTGTTCCACTCAAAGGCCTGGCTCTTTTAATTAGCTGTAGCTTTCTCTGATGATTCTCACACCCCACAGTGTTTTGACCTGCTTTTCTCTGGCTCAATCTGGAGCACATGGCTAGACATTCAGAGAGCTGACACACACACACACACACACGAGCAGACAGATGCTGTATAGTATAGTAAACAAACAACAGAGGGCAGCCCAGGAGTCCATACCTTATTAGATTGGTAACCTTGCCTGCAGCCATATGGCCTCTGTTCAGGAGTTACATGATTTGACAACTCTCCCAGAATCATCCATTTTAACTACATTTTAAGATAATATGCATCCAGACAAGCATTTTTATCAGACCAGTAATGAAGTGACAGAAAGTTCGAGTTAATGGAGCTCGTTGACAGCTAAGTGGAGGAAGCTTTTTCTGCCCGTCCAGAGTTTTCAAACGTCGAGAGAACCAGAAGTATTTCCAACTCTGTTTTTCATAAATGCCAGTGTCGTGTAGACAGCAGGTTCATCTGGAGCAGACTTTATGTTCACAATGAAAGTGGAGTAGTGTGGCTGTATAGTGCAGCGCCAGGAATAGTAAACCCATAGTTGTTGTGAACCCGTGCACTACTACTATTTCTACCATGTGACGCCACAATTTCCACCATGAATCCTGCGGAATTCACGTGACAGAGAGGTTCAAGGGTCACACTGCCATCATAAATCATAAACAGCAGTGTATATTTCGGCAAAGCATGCAGAGATTAGCGGAATGCCAGTGCTAAAAGGGGAACCGATTGGATTACGCCCCCCAAAAACAGTCACCCAGACATTATCACTAAATCATCTGGTTAAACTTGAAACAGTCTCTTGTGTCATATAGGCAGCTCTGAGTCACATGTCTATACGTGCTTGTGCCATTATACGGGATTACGAGGACTTCAAAGCGAATTGGAAACACAACATTCTGATTGTATCTTCAGGCGAAGGAGGCCTCGACTTTCACGTCACCTCAGAAGTGAACAGATCCATGAATGTTTCTCTAATAGGGAGAGTTCCCTTACCTGCACTTTTTAACCTTATTCATTCAGCACTGATGCTAACCACACTCTGTTGTCAAGCATGAGAGCTCATTAGTGAGCTGGTTGGAGCTGCACCAGACCCCATTTCCCTCCTGCTGACAGATGTTCAACATCACCTTTTGCTGCTGGGTTCAGAGTTTAGCAGAGTCAGCACTAAACCATGGACGAGTGATGCAGTATGTTGAAATGCACATGTCCTGCTCTGTGTGTTGCATTACCGTACGTGCAAACATATGTATGTTTTGTTTTTTTCACGCTGCAGTTCAGAGGCTTGGACAGTTGATAGCAGCTGATAGACTGGCAGATAGACGACTTTCAGTTCATTAAGTCTGATTTGTGCACGGCTGAAGCTTCGCAAAGCTGCACAAATTGTTCCTCTGCATGCACATGCATAAGCCAGTGTTTGGAATGCCTTTTATAAGTGTATTAAGGAAGGCATTTACTGAGGCCATTGTTTATCCTAGGGTGTAATTAACCAACAAGTGCAGAGCTTATTACACCATTAGCCACAGTGCATGTTGGAAAGAAAGGGTTAAGAATAGCAAGGGAGATAAAATCATTTAATCAAACTTGACCTGTCTCAGAGAGATAGAAAAAAAAAACCCCACACACAACCAGACACCAATCATTTTGAGTGACACACACTATGACAAGTGACTGAACAGCCTTGAATTAGTCTCACCCTTTGAGGATTGGTGGCCTTATTACTGGTGCGGAATGAAATGACTCATTCATTATCTGACACACACTTTCAGAAATCTTGGTCACCACCAGCTGCTGTGTTTGACTGCGTCGCCTCATATTTGTTAGAAAAACAAAAACAACAAAGCCCCGGAATATTTACTGTCGTGTTTACCCATCAGTGCAGTGTTTTGTAGGTCACGCTGATAAATGATGTCTCTTATTGTTGAAAAAAAGAAAAAAAAAAGAAAAAGGCAAACCTCACAACCATGAATATAAGACACCATCATCACCACTCTCATTACCAGCCTCAAGATGGAATATGAAGGTTCATTTCTGGTGTCATTTCCCCTCTAAAGGCTAATGAGTTTCCAGATGACAGAATGGAGAGGGGCCATCTCAAGGGTTGGTCATTGGGAAGTGGAATCACGTGCCGCGCCAACAGAGCAGCTGTAGATTGTGATGATTGCTGCACAATTTCAGCGAAGAAAAACATTTCCCTGGAGACATCTTACCTAAAAGCCTGTTTTTCACCCTGTGCAATTCAATGTGTGTGTTTGTGTGTATTCAGTGTGGGTGTGTGTTTTATATCCCTTTAGTATTGAGAAGAGAAATTACTTCAATTCTCCAGCTCGTTAGATACTGTAGGTGAAAGCCAAGCAGGGAATTTAAAATCAAGACAGCCGACACTTACTCACACACCAATGAGATGTCATGAAAAAAGACGGACGATGAGACAAAAACAAATATTGTGAGCAATGGATAGATTTGAGTGTAAAGAGAAGCTGTGATGGACATGGAGGACAAGACAGGAGTGAGTGTGATGGATGAAAGGCAAGGAAATGAACTGCTGGGGATGCTGGGAAAGAGGGGGACACTGCCTCACTCTGTCACTAATCATGGAGGAAGGTCAAAGCTATTCCACAGACGACAGAATCAACTGATGCAAATTAGGTCTGGTGCTCAATCAGATGCCACAAATAAAGCCCCGGGAATCCTCAAGCTGCTCAATAATGAAAGATTGTTTGAAGCCTGGGATGTGGCATTGTAAACATCCTCAGTGTACAACAGAGGGTGTCACAATGTAAAACGTTTTCAGCGGCATTTCGCAGAAGAAAAAGGTCACTTCTGTCCACACGGGGAAATAAGAAAGTCTGCGTGAGTGACTGTCTCGTATGTGGTACTAATATATAACCGCATATCGCAAGTAAACAGCGACGCAATGAGTGGAGGGTAAAGAAGGGGGAGGGGAGGAGTGTGACAGCTTCTCTCCCTCAATCTTTAAAGAACAGTGTGGTGCCAGCAGGATGCCAGGATGACACAGGCACAATCTACAGGCAGAATATGTATATCACTTTGACCTGAATGCATAAACTGACTGAAGATGTGCATCAAATTACGCTCAGACTTGAATCTTGAGTTGTGCTACGAGAATTATTGCATAAAAATGTTAGCAAAATGAAGAATATACAAGACTTTCTTGTGTCAAACAAACCATTATCACCAGTAAATGAAATGTACAGAGCAGGGAAAGAGAAGTGCAGTGCATATGCATACATGGCAGTGATGTAGACAGCAGAATAATTGCTCTGCTTCATGGACAATGGTGACCCTGTTAGCCCAAAAGCTTATTGGCTGCCTGTTTCTATGATTCTGCCAGTGCAACCAATAGGAGGAGCCACCACCGCTCTCTCAGATGTGGGGATGAGGGAGCAGTGGTGGTGGTGGTGGTGGAGGGACTGAAAAATAGAGGTGAAGGCAGAGAAAAAGGATGATGTGGGGAGGGGAAAGAAGTGCGGAGTGACGACGAGGGTGGAGATACGAATGAAAGAAAGCCGTGGATGTGGAGGAGAGAGAGCGGAATCCTTTGTACGGAGGAAACAAAGGCAACAGGCACTGATAAAACCGTTCAGCAGTGTGTGTGTGTGTGTGCGTGCGCGTGTGTGTGCGTCACAAGGCATAGTGATCATCACACTTCTTGGATTCTCTTCTCACCAAACATCCCAAAGGAGAATATACAAACCACTCTTTCTCTCTCTCTCTCTCTCTCTCTCTCTCTCTCTCTCTCTCTCTCTCTCTCTCTCTCTCTCTCTCTCTCTGTCACACACACACACACACACACACACACACACACACACACCCCCACACACACACACACACACGCACACACACACACACACACACACTCACGTTATTCATACACACATATGGTGGTGAGGTTAAAAGCTTAATGTGAAGGATGAGGATCACGGGGAAGAACTTTCTCAAAAGGTCATAAAAGCAGTTGAACAGATGAATAATGTTGGCAGGAGTGAGAGGAACGTAATTGAGATTTAAAAAAAAAAAGAAATAAGAGGAATATTAAAGGGAGGATATTGCCACAACTGTACTGTCATTTTTGGATGCAGTCCTTGTTATCATGTTAGTTTCATTTAGTCGGTCACACTGCTGTTAACCCTATAAAGCCAAACGTATCATATGTGATACATGAGTTTTTTGAGCCCTCCACATGAGCAGTGTGACAATTTCTTCCCTGAAAAACCAGATGTATAAAATTATGGGAAACCCGACAGAGATGCAAGCACTGTGTAGCCCACTTTGCCCATGTGTACTGTGAGAAACGCAGGGTGCGTCTTTGTCTGAACAACTGTTTTCAAGCCTACCTTCACTCAAAATAAAAAGGTTGTGAACGGCAAAATGAGTAAAAATAACTGAAATGTTATGTCTTCCAGACTTCCACCCTGCCAGTTCCACCGCTGCATTGTTTTTGTTGGATTTGTTTGTGTATTTTTTGTTCAAGAAAAAGAAGAATCTTTGAGCCGCTGTATCAAATATGATACAAATGAAAACTCCTATATGGAAATTGATATTTGAATTTTTTTTTGTTTGTTCAGAAGGACCAATGAAGGTTTCATTGAATTGGATTTTTCGGACAATTATTTAATGTTTTGTTTTTACGGTGATTCAATCTGATACTTATTTTAAAATCAGGTGTTAATCCAAAGTAAAACCCAGTGAAATCAATCAACGTAAAGCAAATTAAACATTCAGCAGGAAAAGGAAAACACTTCTCATCCTCCATCTTTTGTGTCAACGTTGCACCTGTTACTTCGACACGATCTCTGTCACAAACAGAACACAGCAAACACTCGCAACCCACACCGCTGCCAAGACAACAAGATCTTCCCACACCTCACCTCAACTGTGAAGCCATCGCTCGCATCACAACCTCAGGAGCTCAGGTAAACCGCTCACCCACTCAACCGCCACGTTTACATAATGCCGTCAGGACGTATACCACGCGCAAAGGATCTGAATACAAACATGGTTGTTCATTTCATTCTCTTCTCTGGGTGAACTCAAATCATGGGGTAAAATCGTTGTACAGTGCTAAACACAGATAAGAAGAGAAACATTCAGCTACTTAATTCAGCAAAGGCAAAAAAGAGAGAAGGAAAATAGCAGCTATAATATGAAGGATGGCAGATGAGCTTCCCTGAGAGAATATTACAGCAGCAAGGGTCCTAATGGAGGCTGTGGGACATTGAAGACACACAGAGATGATGGGAGCTCTCCTCGGGGAGCATCCGGTTAAAATTCAAGAACTCTCTCAGTCTCATATTTCCACTCCCTCCGATGCTCATCTCTCTCTCTCCCCCCTCTCGCTCTCAGTGAGGCTGCAGCTGAAAAGTTTCAATGATGCCCCAGGAGACTATAGAGAATCATCCAAGTGTGTGTCTGCATCTATAAGTGTGTATCCGAGTGCATGATTGACCTTATGTGCGCACACAGAGAGACTGTGTGTGTTTGTGTTTTTGTCCGTCTGAAGATCTCATATAGACGTGCAGGTGGTTGACCGCACAGTGGCCTCTGTTGCGCCATTTCTGGGTTATCAGATCACTCTCACCTCAGCCGCTGCACCATTTTGCAACCTAATCATGCACAATAACAAGCATTTTACCCTTTCTCTGGTTAAAAAAAAAAAAAATCACAAAATGTACCCTGTGAAAATCATTTGCATGCTGTGACTGTATATTGAAAGCTAGTTAAATAGAATGAATGACTAAATAATCTATAATGAGATCAGTGGGAGAGAAAGCTGGTGAAATGTTGCACGCTTTGTGCCACAAATCAGCGCAGCAGCATCCACAAGTGTCAGGACTAGTACTGGTGGATGTGCAAACCTATCAACAAAGAAAATGTGAAGATGATGGAGAAAACACGGAACATGCACACGTGAAATTAATGCACACACGCCTCAAAGACGGACTTAAACCGCCGCTAATCTCGTCCTATCTGCTCAGTGTGCACTGCTTCCCAAGGACAGAGAGGAATCTCTATGTGGTATAGTGACTAAACTGGTGGGAGGAATAAGAGGCAGCAAGAAGAGAGGAAGAAGAAAGAGTGAGCGCTGCAGGAAACACGCTGACAGCTCACAGTTCGAAAATAGCCTGAATGGTGAGGCTCCAAAATAATTCCCATTTTCCTCCCGATCCTAATTTCAACCACAGTGGCTGAATTATTCATTTTAGACCAATGACATGCAAGGGAAGGGGACAAAGACTCATCGCTCTATTTTGCGCCACATAATAAATTCATGACTCAATGTTTAAGAGGAAATAGACGGAGGATTGGGAGGGAGAGGGGAGACGGAGGGGGGGGCTTAGGTCAGGTTGGGAGTGCCTCAAAGCATGAAACATGGATTAAATGGGAAGTAGCAGAGGGAGAGAAACGGGAGATTGGGAATAAAGACTCTCAAATGGAAAACTGATGCTGAGGGGTTGAAGATTAATGCGTTTAAGTACTGAAAACACAGCTGACCAAGCATGGTAACCTAAGAGAGCAGAACCAAAAGAAGGAAAATGGGTTGTTTGTACAGTAGTTTTAATGTTGTCAGGCTAGCACATTTCTACATCCAAATTACTTTGTTTTAGTTTGAAACTGGCATTCTCTCCCACAGATCTTCTTTAACACAGTTGTATGCATAATAAGGATAGAAGGTTTAACAATATTAAACATCTGAAAATTAACCAATTAAGAGTGTATTAATAAATTAAGCGACAGAGTTTATTTCCTTTGTTTCCTTGTGTCATTTCTCCAGACCTTATGTGCTATGTAATTAAGGGTGAATTCCAATTCCTTGCTTAATCCTCAATCTTAACCTTCAATCTCAAAAATGTGCGCTCCCTCTAGTGCAAGTGCTGTCCCGATTCTCAGAAAAATTAAGTTGAGGGGCGAGTTTAAGGGCTGTATCGCCCTCAATATTGAGATTTTCCGAGACCACCCTTGGGAGCAAGGGCTACCCAGAATGCATTGCGTGTTTTCACAAAACAAAGATGGCGCCGAAAGCAGGGAAACGAGTATGCTACAAATTAAGTATTTTCTTTGTTGATAGAGATATAAAAATGATGAAAATCATTGTATTATCTTAGTTTAGGCCCATATTATGGATTACTGATGTCACTGTTGCGTAACATTTATTCTTATTTTACAATCTTTTGTCAATAGCCGGCCGGTGCGGACACGCGATCGTTTGCTATGGTTTACTTTTCAATAAGCCGTGGTGTGTGGTAACTTTCAGCTGAATATGTCCGTGGTTGTGGTATTTGTATGAGTATCATCTTATAACTAACTGACAACCTAATAACTTGACTGACAAACGGATCGTAATAAATAATCGTGACGTAAATGTGTTCTTCTTCTTCTTTTTTTGAAGTTGACAGATTGGACGCAGCTTTTGCGTTATTCTGCCCCCTACAGTCTGAAGACGTATATCTGCATTTAAGTGGTGTCCCATTTCTAAGTGACAAAATAACCCTCAACACTTGAGGGCCAGTTAAGATTGAGGGTTAAGTTAGGAATTGGAATTGGCCCTAAAAGCGCAGGGAAACAAATGTAGATATAAATGTAAGGGACCATAGAGGACAGCTACAGCCACGATGCTACTGACTGTGGACCATTCATTTTCAAATGCATCCAAAATCACAGAAACAGAAGTTTATCATCAACCCTAACCTGGATGTAGATAGCACTGACAGGTGGAAACCAAACCCTGCAGTCTTGTATCAGTCCTAAGATGTCTGACAAATGCTGGTCTATTTTAACCTTTAAATGGTTTGAAGGAATAAATTACAGTGATATTGATTCTCCTGATGTCTGCAGTGCAGAAACAGATGTTTAACCTCCATGGACTCTGTTCTCCTCAGAGTTAGAGTGAACTCATCCAACAGGACTTCAATGTATCTGAGTAAAACAACTGGACATCTTTTCACATATAGGTCCAGCGCTGTGCTACTGCAGGAAATAAATCACCAGACAATCTTCAGAAGACGAGAAACAACGACCAAAGAGAAGCGACTCACCACAGACTCTCACTCTCTCTATAAACCAAGAGCAGCCACTCTAACAAGCTGCTGAAGCAAAGGGAGTCAGGGGACACAGCACCGTGAAGGCAGTAACACAAGACCATGAGCTAATGAACAGCTTCTATCCATTCATCTCTCTCGTTAACTCTGTAAATGTACATGTTCACATTAATATGCATTTCATTCATACAAAATGCAGCCACAGCCTTCCTTTCTGGAATTTACTTTAGAGCCAAACAGGAGTCGCCTCTCATCTCCGGGGTTTGTTTCCAAATGTTAAGAAATTCCCTGGCCTTCCTTGCTGAAGGGCAACACGTCGCCGACCAATTTAAATCTGCCGAGAAACACAGAGGTCAGCAGGCGGTGGAGCACATGATTCCAGATACTTGTATATTGTACAAACCAGAGGAGAAGCCAAGCAAAGAATGATTTCATTTTAGAAAGGGCGGCTGACCTTTAGCTCCACCAGAACCTTAACAGATACTGCATACATCTGCACAGTATGTGACACATATAAAGGACAAAGTGACACATGTGCGATCATTCCTCAGGCTTCTGCAAGCCTGTTTGTGTGGCATTGAGGCAGAAGTAATGTCTGAATCTGTGCTCCCTCAGAACCATGTGTGTGTGTGTGTGTATATATATACTTGTGTTTGTTAACTCTTTAGGATTTCCTGGCATAGACACTGAACCTGTCAGGAGACCAAAATCTGGTCTTAATGAGGCAGAAACTCATTTCTGAGGGCTAAGATTTGAATTGTGGTCAGTCAATAACTGGTTACAGATAATGCTTTGGTTAGGCTGCCCAAAATAATGGAAGCTAATGCAGTGTCCTAAGATGAAATGCTATGCACTAGCTATGTGTGTGTGTGCAGAGGAGGCTGCTCAGTGCTGGTGGACATGATGGAAAATATGACCATCTACATTCATCCAAACGAATCATTCCCACAGCAGCAGCAGCAGCAGGAGGAGGATAGTCTAAATGTGAAGAAAATGCTCAATCAGATTAAAGTCAGATGCGATACCACCGTGTTCTCTTTTGTAAGTAAACTTGAAAGATGTTTGTTTGCACAGGCTGTTCTGAGTTAGGTTTTTTTATCATTTGCATTGTTATTCATTGTTTGCTTTCTAACATTTGATTCTGGCTTTCTCTTCGAGCACAATGAGTCTCCACCTGTTGTGTGAAATGTGCTTTATTGATTATGCTGGTGATCACTGCATGAAATGTCTTTCCAAGGACAGCGAAAATTGCTCAAATGTTTCTTAAACCTCTCTGATATCTGACATAATTTGAGTGAGCATTCAGTTGCTAAGCAACACACTGTCAACTAGAAAGAAGGGTTCCAAAAGGGTCCTTCTACAAGGGCTGAGGTTCTACCTGGAACCATTTGCTTCTGAAAAACCCTTTCCTGAAGAAAGGTCTTTTTTAAGGGTTCTTGGTAACACTAATGGTTCCAGTAAGACCCATGTTGATCCAGAGAACCCTTTAAAACCCCTTTCCTCAATAAAGGGTTTTAAAAGGGTTCTTGGTGGAACCCTCCAAAAGGGTTCTCCTATGAGGACAAGCCAAAGAACCTTATATGGTTCTACATAGTACTTTTATTTCTAAGAGTGTAGTGGACAGCCCTGTAGCCTACAATAGTTGATTTGACTAGCGAGGCTAACTTAGCCTGAATCCACGCTCTCTTTGTTAATCAGAAGAAGACGACTGTGATGTTGTGTTGTTGATGGCGGATGACGCAACCGACAATTATCAACAATTACATTTGTTTTGCCGTTCATTCTTGTTGACAACCTTGGCTAATTGTTGCACCACTGGTTAATACATCGCATTATTGTCCCTATTTCAAACAAGCTTCTGTACCTTTGCGTTTGTCACGTAATTACAGCAAATAGTCTGCTGATTGTTATTTACAAATGATTTAAATTTCTATTTATTGTGACACACTGTGCCATTTTGTTGTTAAGGCTGCAACAGATGAGCTGAGGCAAACTCTCAATCTTTGATTTGATACAGGTTATTTCGGTTACCGTTTTTTCGGTTGGTTTGCGGTGTAGGCAGTTTTTGTTGGGAGGAAATGTACACAGTTAGTTAGTAGAAGAGCTAACAGGTGGGCATCATTTTTAATATATATTTAGCTGGAACACTGAAAACATTTATTTATTCATTCTTTTATGGAATTGAATTTCTGCAGGGGCAGTGAACAGTGTTCAAGAAAAGCTCCAAGACTCATTAAAATCCAATTTGCAGGACCGGGCAACAGCACTCCATTACAGCGATCAACCAAGCCCTGTGCTCAACATTGCAGGAAAACGTGGTTTTGTATTGTGCCAGAACAAACTGAGGGATCAGAGGAAAAATCAATAGCAATACAGCGTTACAACATTCATTAAGTCAGAGGCCTCGCTGATGAGAAAACCATTCATCTACAGAGAATCACAGAGGAAAGAGTGAAGGAGAGCGAACGAGATAAAGGGAAGAGGGGAGGAGAGGACAGTGAAGCAGACACACACACACACACACATACACAAACACACGCACAGAGTGACAATTCGATTGTGCTCTTAGCTATAGAAGTCATGTGGTTAGAGTTAATGAATAATATCCCCCACTGCCCCAAAGGTCTGCTCTGCAGATGGCCTTCATACACACACACTTTGACACTTGTATCCCTCCATTTGTGAGGACATAGTTTACAGACTTAATGCATTTCCTAACCCCTTACCCTAACCTTAACCATCACAACTAAATGCCAAACCCTAACCTGTTGCCTAAACCCAATTCAAACCCTGACCGTAAAAACCCAGTATAAACTATTTAAAAAAATAAATACATAAATACATAAAAATCTGAACGGTGTGGACCTGCTAAAATGTCCTCATGGCCTCAAAAAATGCTCAGTCTGACCCAAAATTTGTCCTTACAGCCAAGTAAAGGTGGTACACACACACACACACACACACACACACACACACACACACACACACACACACACACACACACACACACACACACACACACACACACACACACACACACACACACACACACACACACCAGTAGGGCAAACTAAAGAGAACAAGTAGGTAATGAAGAAAGTCCTGCTGTACGTGTGGACACACATACACATACACTGCACACGCACGCACGCGCACACACACACACACAAACACACACACTCAAAGGGTAATCTCATTGACCTGCATTAACTTCTGTAGAGAGGTCTGAACCTCAGGTGAGCAGAGCCACAAACTTTGTGACCCACATCAACATTTAATGAAGAAATATGACTCCTTCATTTCAGGCAGGGCAGGAACCAGCGATGCGAGGGAATTATTATCAAACACCGCCACCTTTTCTATTAAAACGTTTCATCCGGACCACTGTGCCAACACCAATTATCACGTATATTACATGTAGGATTAAAAGTCAGTTAATTCAGGTCATATTTTCAAGACAGCGACCACAGAACAAACTGTTTTCAGGCCTTTCAACTCCGAGCCAGTGTCTCATGAACACAGGCTGAAAAGTTGGTTAATGAGCAGAGATGGATCAAGGCTTTCACATCTGATAGCATCCATTAAAGGAGTCATAAGCTCTGTGACTTTTACAATCACATGTACTCGGGACAACATGGTGTCACCTATGTGATCTCTGTCCTGATCTGAGATAGTTTTGTCAAACTTCCTGAGATTAAGAATGATTCTTTAAGGGTCATTGATATGGATACTGGACTGGATGGAGTCACTTTGTTCCTCATCATTAATTCAGTTGTATTGGCAGTCATGCTGCTATCTGCTAGCTGATTTTATAGTTAATTGTAGTTACCGTAATCACTGAAACATGTCAATATATATTTTTGTGAATCACAACTAGCTTTATAGGATAATGAAAATTACAATATATTTTGTATTAGCTACTGATTGGCAGACTTTATTGTGTTTTAAATCTGAGATGCAGATTTTAGAGATCTGAAACCAGGCAAGGAAAATACACTATATTTTAATATTAATATTTAACCAGTGCCACAAGTCATTAGAGATCAGGGTTAATCCAGATTCAAAAAGTGTACTGAAGTGAAGAAACCCAAGAAAAATAATTCCAATGAGAGGAGATACAGAAGTAAGGGTGGATGATTGATCGTCTTTGGTTTAAAAGCAGCATCGCTCTTCACATTGTTGTTAAGTCTATAGACAGCAGCAATCGATTGTACTTTGCCTTGTAAGAACAGCCTCATCACAACGGTTGTTGACAGAATGTGATGTTGTGACAAAAAGTTTGCTTGTGTCTAACAAGTGGCCAAAGTCACATTGTTACTGGGGACGAAGAATAATACATTTATCTTAAAATATACACTCACGTCTGTCCATTTGTTTGTTAATGCAAAGATTTCAAAAAACCAAAAAGATGACGATCAGAATGAGGAAAATGGTGATTTCAGTGACATTGAATGGTTGTTTGAGTATTTCAGAAACTGCCGATCTACAAGGATTTTAGTTTACAGAGAATGGTCTCTCCCAGTTTTCTTGGAGAGAACGCCTTGCTGATGCCAGCAGTCGTAGAATAGATAATAATGGTTTGTGACGATAGAAATGGAAGAAGAACTCAACCAAACTAATGGTCTACAGCAGCAGAAGAACACATTGGCTGCCACTCCTGCCAGTTTATTAGATGTCATCTGTACATAATAAAGTGACCAGTGAGTGTACATGTTTTTGTTTTTGACAGAGAAAACCTACGAAACATTCAGACTCAGATAAATTAGGTCAAATCTGTAGCTCGCTGATCACAGGGAAATGGGACGGACAAACCATCAAGGGCTTTGAATTACTTAGCGGGTGAGATTTTTTGGGGGTAATTTCATGGAGAGATTCAGTCATCTCAAAATTCAATTTGACAGTTTATTTTAAAGGGATTAGGAATGACTTGAGGGACACTTGTGTCAGACTGAATAATGAAGCAAAGCTAAATGCTAATTCAGCTTAGCCGAGCGATACCGAGTGACCTTACGGCTTTCCAATCAAAACAAGGCAGCGGTGAGACTGAAGTCGGAGAGCGAGTGGAGAAAACAGACAGACAGCAATCAGGTCTGTGAGCAGGAGACCGAACAACAGAATCAAAAGGCCCGGGGTTTTGTCTGGGAAAACACAGCCAGTAAATAAATTAAAGTAAGCGAAATGGAAAGTGAAAGGGCAGAATGAGGAAAACAGCAAAAATCGTGAGGGAGGAAGTGTAAGAAAGAGGAACAGCAGTGTCAGAAGAAGGTCAGGTGGTTGTAATAGAGGAGTGAGGAAGGCAGCGGCTGCAGTGGAGGTTTAGTTCCCACCTGCTGGTTATTTGCCCTCAGGCAGAACCATGCTTGTTCATTATTGACTGGGATCAGGGCCTGTACTTCTCACTTGTGGGTGAGACAAAAAACAGCAGCAAGTGCCTTGAGCCAAACAACCACTGTGGACACACACACACTCGTGTACATGCATACAACATGGTATTATGACACTGTTGCGCTGAATGAGGAAGCAAGAACCATTAAATTCAATTTTTAGAGCGGTCTGTGATGCATGCGGGGACGCTATGCTGTAATTCCACACTTTAACTGGTGTTTTATGTGTGTGTGTGTGTGTGTGTGTGTGTGTGTGTGTGTGTGTGTGATTGTGGGTAGCTGTGGGCATTGTAAATGTGTCTTTGCCTTTGCCCTTGTCCACGCAATCAACACATAGCAATCTAATAGCAGCAGTTCTTCATGTAGGACATCCTTAAGACCCCTTTCTCAAGGTCAGCCATCATCTCTCTCTCTCTCACACACACACACACACACACACACACACACACACACACACACACACACACACACACACACACACACACACACACACACACACACACACACACACACCTTCACGATGCGTCCAATCATCCTTTTCTCCGTTCACACGTCTCCTTCCCTCATCACACGTCTCTCCCTGCGAAGCCGTAACCCTCTGTGTTAGAGAAGCTTTCACACAACCTGCCTGCGTCGTATTTTCACTGTGCTGGCCACCATTGCTATCAGTTATGGTAACACTCAGCGAGGTTGTTGCTGAAATCTGGGAACACGATGCCACTGCCAAAACCAAGTGACACACACAAAGAAATAAGGAGAATCTGTAATATCTATATAAAAGTGTTTAAAACGTTTAATGCAGTTGGATGTTAAATTATTTAGGTTTGAATCAGACTGTGAGTTCAGTTAAAAGTCCAATGTGTTACATTTATGAGGGGTTTATTGACAGACATTGAATAAACTAGCCATAGGTATGTTTGCATAGGTATGTCCTTACTTTGGTTTCATAGCTGTAAAATAAGCCTTTCATACTGAAGCTTGAAGCCTTTTTGATTTGCAAAGACCACATAGTCCTCATGAAGCCTCACAATTATGCATCGCTTAGTCTTACACACTGGATCCTTAAATGCATTTTAAGGTTATAAACTACACATCTACGACCTGGTTGAGCAGTCAAAGTAAACCAAAAGTGTTGTTGTTGAAATGTCACCCTACTGTTCTGGTGAAGTAAAGTGTCAAAACATCCACGCTGAATGATATTGATGATGCACATATGGTGTAATGTGAAATTATTGCAGGATTAAGCGTGGATATGTGTATTCACATCCTCCAGGTTCTCCTGCTTCCTCCCACAGTCCAAAAACATGCAGGGGGATTTGGGGATTAGGTGAATTGGTCACTCTAAATTGACTGTCGGTATGAGAGTGAATGGTTGTTTGTGTCTATATGTGGCCCTGCAATGGACTGGCAAGCTGTCCGGGGTGGACCCTGCCTATCGCCCAATGTCAGCTGAGATAGGCCGGCACCCCCGTGACCCTCATTTGGAGGTTAAAGCGGTAGATGATGGATGGATGGAGAGATGTATGTAGGCCAAGATCAAACTCAAACCTTAAAAGTTAAAGTTTTTTTTTCAGTTAGAAACAAGGCAATACAACAAGGCAATCAGAGATGGCAGACTTCACCTCATTCAACAAGCAACAAGCCTCTGGCGGTCTCTGTTGGTCACATTGGAAAGTGCCAGTGTGGAAGCACTAACAAACAGACAGACAAACATACAGAACAACTAAAAATAATACTGACAATGACAGCTCGGTCCAGCAGAGGGCACTTACGTCTACTAAGAATCCATCAGAAAAATAAGACAGTGATGTTTTGCTGTGAAAATGAACGACACAAGCAAAGAAACCTGTCCTGACACCAAAGCAATTGCAAAGATGAGAAAGTAAGGAGCACAACTGCAGACCCACGTGTTAGCTTAAAGGAGACATCAACAACTGATCAACCTCAAATGACTAATAATACGTGTGATAATAAATGATGTTGTCACATTTGAAGGAATAGCACGTTTCATAACACTGATTCTGACCTGACGTTTTTCACCTTATATGTACTGACGACTCATGTTTAAGTCTGATCAACAAACTTTCAGTCAAATCTTTTTCTCCTTCCTCCCTTTCAGAGGATGCAAATGAATGTATTCATAAATTAACCAAACAACCCATGCCTTCCCGTGGCTACCTGCTTATCTGCCTCTTTTTGTTCACTTCCTTCCCCTGCAGGCGTTCTTTCATTTTCCTCTGGCGTCTACTCACTGGACAAAGACGAAGCAATCAGCACCTGTCAACACAGATACTAAACATTTTCACCAACTGTCTCCCAATTTGCACCCTCCAAACTCTTTCTGGCCTGTCTGTACATTTGACTCCTCAGATTGTTCTGTTATCACCTCAGTCTTTATCTTCTTGTCCTTCTCCTCAGTTATATTACGTCTTGTTTCCAGCCCCGGGCTTGTCTCTCCCGTGTGTCTTTTACACTGGTTTACCAGCTCAGCAGCAGAGAAGACAGTGATGTTCCACTTCAGGTAGCTGTCACACTGTCTCACACCGGTGTGTGCCTGTTTTTATGTAAATGTGACTGTTTCTGTGGCAGTCTGTTGTAATAACGTCATTATCGTCGGAATAGCGCCAAAAATCCTAGGCTTAGACATAAAAGCAGGACAGGGAAAGGTGGAAAAGAAGTGCATGGAGTCAGTAGGAAGAGAGTTTGTGAGAGTTTGTGTGTTCTGACAAATCTTTCCCTCTCAGACGTCAACAGCAAGTGTACGCTGGGCCCAATCTGCGTGTCAGCCCTGTTTTGTTTTCAGGAAGACAAGACCGGAGACAGAAATAAAGTTTGGAACCCAAACAAGCTAATTAGGAAAAATAAACAATGAGCTGATTGCATGATTGAAAGCATAACCCACCCTTCCTCAAACACAGCTATTTCACGTACACATATCTGGAGGAGCAGCGATAACGTGAAGTGGCTGTTCTGTTGAGGATTCACTGAGGTCACCGCCCTCTGCTCATGTTCAGGTGACCGTAAGATAATGGTCACGAAATCACCAGCCATCCCTCATTGTGATCGTTGAAAAGGTAGACAGGCAGCAACGCTGTCCAAAGGGGGGCAGAGTCAAGTAAAGGTAATTGCTTAGCAAGAGAATGAAACAGAGATAGGCTCAGGATGAAAAGGGGGAGATGTGACAGCCTGTAATTGGAAATGGAGAGAAGGAAGAGGGTGAAAAACAAGGAGGTGGGGTTCGGGGGGGGGGGGTGATGCGCCTCATGCAAACCTGCTGTCATAAGCCATATGCACTGTGCCACAACGTGACACACAACACATGGCCACACATGTCATGTTACCACTGATCCTGCGTCCTGCAGTGTGGCATGAGTAAACACAGCTAAACGCGTCTCAGAGCAGAAACTACAGACAGGTCTGTGCTTATTTCCAGCAGCCACACAAGTGAACCTGTCACATTTTATTCATCATGCACAATTTATGACTGAAGGCTGTGTGCAGGGTAAATATTTAGCCCATAAAAGTTACTGTAATGAGGAAAAAGTCAGATGAGTGTTGGTTGAATTTGTTACTATACCACAACCACGAAACATGGCAACCTTCCACCATGTATTTACATGCACCATCCCTCAGAAACCTATAATCAAATGCCCCTCATACACAAAAATGTAGTCACAAGATGGTTAAAAGATGGTTGCATGAACAGGAAGACACAGGCACAAACGATTTCTCCTCTTTGTCCACCTTCCTTTGCTGCAAATCTCCGAGGGCAAGTGGAGAGACTTGTCAGGCTGTGTAGTCATCAAGCGCAAAGATCTGCAAACATGCACTGTTGCATTCGAGCGTGCCTGTGCTCTATTGCTAAAAACACAGCAACCACCGAGGACAACACAAAGCCTTCATGCCTTCATGTCTGCGTGTGAGTGTAGTGTGAGGCGAACGTACCCAGGACTGAAGCGTGGTCCTTGATGTCTCCTCATCTGTCCTGCTGTGTGCGACTGTGAACCTGGTTTCTCTTCTCTTTGCCCACAACTTGCAGACACAGCTCCACACGTGCCAGCTCTCCACTCCTCAGATACCCCCCTCAGTCTGTCTCACTCTGAGACTCTGGCATCAGCAGCTGTACAAAACCTGCCACTCTTCCCCCCTCCTCTCTATCCTCCTCTCTCTCCCTCCTTTCTGGATCTAGCAGGCTCGTATCTACACACCTCCTTTCACTCCCTGTTAGTTATGGTCACCCCCCCGCCGCCCCCCTTCCCCAAAAATGATCCAGGCATTCACAGGAGGAAGCAAAAAGGATGTTTTTTTTTGCCGAGATTTTCTTGCCTCTCAGCCGGTCAGGGCACCCTCCATCTCCCCCAGCATGGATGTGGGATGATAAGAGAGAAGAGGGAGGAAGGGAAAGCAGCGTGCTGTTGCCTCTGCCTCCTTCAGTGTGAACCTCTCTCTCTTGCTCTCTCTCTCTCTCCCTCTCCCTCTCCCTCTCTCTACCACCACTCCATCCCTTTTCTCACTCACTATCAATGTGACGGTGCTCTGACTGTTTGGACTTCAGTGAGCTGCCGGGCATTCGGCTCAGGGAGTCTCTCTAAACAGGCAGGGAGAGAAAAAAAATGTAAAGAGAGCAGAGATTAGAAGATGGTGACACAGGAGGGAGCAACAGAACTGAAATGAGCCCTAATAATGTCTAAAGGATAACAATAAGAATACGGATTTGTAAATCCACTGTTGTGTATGTTCTTGGATTGTTCTAATAAATTAAAATAAAGAGCAAATGTATTAAATGTATGGGGTAATAAGCCTATGAAGTTTTTGCAGGAGAATATCTTGTCATTGGAGGTGAAGGTGAACACATTCCTTCCTCTACCTCATTACATATACTTATACTTGTCCTATTTGTGCTCCAGGAATCAAAAGACAGTTTTATGTATTTAAAAAAAAACAAAAAAAAACATATATATCTCATGACAGCAGTAAGTGTTTAAAACAAACAAACAAAAAAAACATTTCCAGATACACAGATGTTTAGCCCTGTGACTGATACAAATAAATAAATAAGGAGCACAAAAACCCGTCATGGTTTAACTCTGCAGTGTGTGACCTTGTGTGTCTCTGTTTATCGCCATGAACAGAAATAATGTAACATTATTTGCGATCAACTCATAATTGTATTTATTTATTTATAGATTTGTAATTTTTCATCTTCCATAAACTGAAAACAAACAGCAAGTAATAAATTTTTCGGCTCAACTCGTCACTATACAATTCACAAAAATGCAACATAAGTTTTTTTTCTTTGACTGGCATCAACTAAACGTTCACACATTTCCATCACTGGTATCAAAATGTGTTCGTAAATGTAACCATGATCCATTGTCTTCTCTTCAGGTAAGCTGCAGAGGTTTGTGAGAGGACGATGCAAACACAATATTCCAACCGTTCAATGGCGTCTAGCTTTGCTAGATGAAAGACGTGTGAAGAGTCATGTGGAGCTGATATTACGCACTACACGTTTTCTCCGGCTCCCTCCCACAGTCCAAAAACATGCATTATGGGGATTCGGTAAACTGGACACTCTAAATTCACCGTAGGTGTGAGAGTGAATGGTTGTTTGTCTCTATGTGTGGCCCTGTGATGGACTGGCGATCTGTCCAGGGTGTACCCCGCCTTTCACGCTATGTCAGCTGAGATTGACACAGCACCCCAGTGACCCTCATGTGGAGGATAAAGCGGTAGAAAATGGATGGATGGTTACGCGCTACAGCTTTAATTGCATCTGTTGGGGCTTGTTTTTTCCTGCAGCATTATAGTGTAGCAGCAAACTGCTCCAAAAAAGTATTGTATTGTTTGGTGCAGTTGCCTTGTCAGGGTAGATCAGATCACAAACACACAGAGGGAAAAAAAAATAGACAGAGAAACAGACTCTTGGAGCTCAGCTGAGCGCACCATAGGTCAATAAGCTGCTCATCACAGGAGGGAGGAAAGACGTCCAACCTGTGACTCTGAGGCCAGGGGTCAGTGACGGTCAGGCATGTCTCGATATTCGGTGGAGCAGCCAGCTCTCCAGTCTCCGAGCTGAATGTGGAATTAAACAAATAATTCCAAAAAACAACAAAACAAGTGCTGTTACAGCTTGGTAGTAGCAGTCTGTGCACACGGACATGCGCTCTTGTCAAGAATGCATATAGTTGTAGGCTAGTTAATAGTTAATATCAGAGGGATTATTATTAATAAAGGTTGCATTTCATCACTCAGCCAAAGTCAATCAATAAATCTGTAAATCTATGGTATTAAGCTCATGAACGGCAGGAACAAAAACATGTCATGGTTTAAAGCTGCAGCGTGTAACCTTGTGTGACTTTTATTATTCTGCCTCTGTTTATCGTCGCAGAACAGAAGAGAAATAATGTCACATTATTTGCTATCAACTCGCTCTGTCTTGACATAAAACAAATCCCTTCCTGTGTGCAGCGAGGGAATGTCTCCAGGCAACATGAGATCTTAACACCGTTATACTGAGAAACACAGAGACAGAGAGAGAGTTGTGTGGAGCTGATAGGTTTAATCAGCATTTGACAGTGGTTTGAATGCAATAGACATTTGTTTATATATATATTATTTATATTTATATAAATAACAGGCTCAGGAGATAGAGCATATAACGTAAGATTTTGACTCTTTTGTCTCTCTTTGTCTTTTGACCTCTTTTCTCCTCCAGGTCCTGAACTGAACACTTGAGGCACATGAGCAGATTCCCTTTGATCCATGAACAAATTCACTGCAGCACTGACCAAAGTTCAGGGTTTCTCTTTGTCCATGGCTGCTCATGCTTTTGTTATATAGGGAAGTTTCCACCAGCTCGACTCGGCACGGTAAGTTGCGTTTTCACTTGCATAGTAACTGGTACCAGGTAGTGTTGTGTCGGTCATGAGTGATTTGTTCGAAAGTACGAATCATTTGAGTGAACGAACTGACTGGGATCACTTCATGGGCTGATTGGTTCCTTTCTTAGTTCAGTTGAGCTCAGCAGTGATCGTGGAGATAGGGCACTGAGCTCCTGCTAAGCACTGAACGATTCGGTGAACAAATCTTTTGAACGAATCATTTTAATGAAGGGATTCTAGTGATTCAGTACACTCAAATGAACTGCCGATCCCATCACTAGTACCAGGTATGTTTTTTTAGCACGTTGTTGGTGAGCACCTTGTTTGTTTAATTAATAAATTTGACTCTTTTTTTAAACAATATAGCAAATGCATCCTTGTCGTAATACTTGCATGTACAAAACGTCTTCACAGTGGGATCTGGGTGGGAAGATATTGGCTGCAAATCTCTGCATTTTTTTTTTACCCAGCAGCAGCCAAGGGACAATCTCCTGTCTCAAAGTCCCATTTTTTGGGAGGACATTCATTTGCACTGACATTTAAGACAGAATAGAATGACATTTGAGTTGTGAGTATATGTGAGCCGGGGGTCAGACAAAAATGCATCAGATGGATTGGATGTAATACAAGAGATCTGAAAACAAGTCATGGCAACTGAAACTCCTGAATAGTTGCATCTGAATTCTAGTTGATTCATTATGGAGGCAAATTTAAAGACGTAATGTATGTCTGATCATCTTCATCCCCAATAACATACTTACAGTTTTCCCTATCATCTGCTCTGTCATGAAACTAAAGCTGAAATGCAACTTCTCTGCATTTGAGCCTATTCACTACGGAGACAGTCAAGTGCCAAGTGGAACTACATATCTCTCAAAAATACCACATACCACCCATGTGAGCCAGGCTATTTCCTATCAAGTAACTCTACACTGACGATGCCACATTCTCAGCTTTATGATTCTCCAAATCATAAAGGTGTTACATATGAAAAATGCACACGTTGTAATGCTCAGTACTCAAATGCCCATTTAGTGCCCAAATTGCCAAGAGGATCCGTCCAGATCTGGATGTACTCAGGTGCAAAGAGTGAAACTAACACACTATTTGTACTGGAAGACATTATTGATTTGGGTAACTTAGACTTCTTAAATCTCCAAACAACAGAGCATAGAGCCCTAAATCCTACGCTGTCAGTGTCAGAGTAAATGTAGAGGTTTCATCATAAAATCACAGCTGCCACAGAGCAAAGTTGACACAAGGGTCAAATGAGAAAATAATACGGTTCATATTAAAATGGATGTCATAAGACTGCAACATTTGATAGATGATTGGATATATTTCTTATTATAAAGATGAAGTTATCCCTGTACTCTGTTAAAGGTGCCATATGTAAGAATGTGGCCAAAAACGGTTACTACATTCAAATTCAAAATACCAAGGTTTTTTATGGTTTAGTTTTCTGAAGTAACTGGCAACCCGTGGTTGCTCGGCAGCTGAGACTCTACTGACTGCAATGATTGTCAGACGGCAGTAGGTGGCGCCACATGCCAAAACATGATTTGCAGTCTGCAAAATATTTTTTTTAATGCAAATATTTTGGCTGTACTGTTGTTGTTGGTGAGTTCAGTTTGTATCTCTGTGACATATTAGGAGGATTTTATGGCCAGTTGCTTTAGATTTATTACATAATGCACCTTTAAGAATCACAAATTTTAGGTTTTTTTATTTACAATTTAAATCGTTTTTGAATGCAATTAGATTATCAGCCCCAGTGAACCCACAGCATATCAAATAAAGTTAATATTAATTTGCACTTGTGTTAATTGGTCTCTGGAGGTCAGGACGAAAGTGTTTATCGGTGTCTGCGCCTTAATAAAGCGTCTGCCCTCCAGCTCAACCTGTGGCCTCACACAGCGCAGCTTATTCACCGCTACCTGAGCCGGGCCATGACATGTCAGGTAATAACTTGGTTTTCAGTGCAGCTCAAAACAAATCAACTATTTTTGTTTGCTCTCTCTTGATCGCCTTCTCCCTCCATCGTTTTTTCCCCCCCGTCTACTCACTGCTCGAGTGTGGGTCAGAGAGAAATAGTACTGATGACATCAGGAATAGCACTTAGCTGTGATGCTAACTATGTTTGCAACACAATGTAGTCATGCACATACACCCCACATTTGTATGTGCACATGTGTAAGGATGTGGGTGTTACCATGAGTCTTATCAGTGGAAACAGACCTG
Organism: Microchirus variegatus; assembly: GCF_963457635.1. Classification (NCBI taxonomy): domain Eukaryota; kingdom Metazoa; phylum Chordata; class Actinopteri; order Pleuronectiformes; family Soleidae; genus Microchirus; species Microchirus variegatus. Next base: position 14,453,905 of record NC_139806.1, read on the forward strand.
GACGTGAGAAGGGTGGCAAGCAGGAGGAGGGTGTGGAGGTGGGGTTGAGAGTGGGGGTGTAAAGGAGGGATGTGGTGGAAAAGTAACACTGAAATTGATGGTTCTGCTCGCTTCCAAGGAGACTGGAAGCGAGCTGAGACGGGGAGATGGACAGAGGACTCATGGAGGGAATCAAAAAGGGATAATGCATTGAACAAGGCGAGCTGACAGATAAAAGACAAAACAGTGGAAGAGTGGGAGGGAAACGGGGCGCACACAAGACGTGATCTGGGTGGAAAGTGTGTCGGGGGGGGGGTTGATGTTGGCACATGGGGGGTGAAAGAGAGAAACAGCATGGTTGGAGTTGGAGAAGATGTCTTAACAGTGATAAGGAGGCCTGCATGTGCACATGAGGAGAGATATAGGCTTGAGAAATGAGGTTTTGGATCCACTCATAATCTGTGCAGATGCCTCGAGTGTCTGCAGTTTCCACCATCTTGTCTTTTTTTTTTTTTTTTGGGCTCTTATCCAGAATGTTGTCATGTGGCTATAATTTGGCCTGAAGGCTACACTATGCGGTGCATTATTTTCAGTATGTGGGTGCACAACCATGGGTGAGAACCTGACGATTTCATGCGTGAGATTCTGACACAATGTCCAAAATGGCTCCCGTCTGCTGTGAAGCAGCTGATATTTCTTTGTTCATTTATTAGTGGTTGAATAATAACTGTAAAATATCAGACCTCCATTCTCATCACTCCCTCCATGTCTGTAGGCAGAGAGCTTTTTTAAAAAATTATTATGCTCGTTATACTATATTAAATGTTATATTAGTGCACTTTGTTTTCGCCTAATTTAATTCCTAAGAGCCTGCTTGTCTTCTAAGAATCTACACCCATGCCTTTATTCTCTATTCTGCACTTCTGTCATTAGGCTAGGCTCCCCTCCATCACCTTAGACTGGTGGATGGGGTGAATGTTATGATATGATATATATTTCTATTCTGTGTAAAGGGAATTATGATAATAGAGGAAAAAAGACATTAATAATAATCATATCTGGGAAGGAAAGAGAGACAGAGAGTGTGTCTGTGAGTGAGAAATCTGTGGAGAACAAAATGATAGAGAGAGTCTGGGAGCAGCGATGGTGTGTGCTTGTTAAGGGATAAACATCAGGACCAGTAGTCCTCATTGAGACCAACACTTGGTCCTGATGAGGCAGAACCTCATTTTTGAGGGACTGGTTGAGTTTAGGGTTAAGATTTGAATCATGGTTAAGGTTCAGGATAATGGTTTTGGTGAGGCTGTGCAAATGAATGTTAGTCAATGAAAGTCCTTAAAGGGATAGTTGCAGCAGCAGAGACCTTGAAAAAATCTTTGTCTATGAATGGACTGGGACAAGAATTTTGGGCAAGGGATGAGAGAGAGAACCATGACAATGAAGCTGACAGAAGGGCAAAGAAGGCAGAGAGAAGGGACGCATGGGAGAGAGAGAGTAACAGAGAGAGTGAGGAAGGAAGAGAGGGAGAAAGAGTGAGAGGGTGTGATAAATATGAGAGAGAGCAAGATGATGTGAGAAGAGCTGTTGTTTGTCCTCGGGCTGCTCTCTTCAAGGAAGGACAAGGATGTGGGGGTGGGTTAGTAACATTTACTGACACAAACTGAGAGAGAGAGAGTTAATTTTTACAGCAAGCAACCACCAATAACATTACATAAAAATGATCAATACAGAGGAAACCATGGTAACTGTGTAATCCAACAGCCTCTACCCTCACATATAGAGACAAAACAGGTGTGACAGTGCAATCACAGAAAGAATCCATCTTTAATAACACATGCCTGGTGTCATTTTTTTTTATCATGAGGTGGAGAGGAGAGGGGCTTGCCGTCTCGAAGCGAAGAGTTATTATTGCTATCATGCCTCTGCAGACCACCGGCCTCCTCGTCAGACAGATTCCTGACAGTGACAGGAGTAAGTTCCACAACACGTGCACATTTCAGGCCTCAAACAGAGGCATTATGGACAGAAGACTGGGGAATCTGGGTCACTGTCCAAAATGACCCCCCCTCTCTGCAAACTCACTGCTGTCTGGAGCTCCAGCTTAAGGGGGATGATGGAGGATAAATGAGGTATAGGCTCCAGAGAATGCTGTTTCGCGAAGCACGGCTTAAAAGCTCATTTGCATCTGTTTTAAACCCACAAACGGCTACTCTTGACTGTAGATGACCTAAATGCCAGGTGCCACACCTGTCTTTGGTCTTTCACCCATAAACCACCAGACTCTCAGCCAGATTGTCGATCGTTTGGCCTTCTCCGCGAGTGTTCGCCCTGAAGAGTTTGCCATACGACAGATTCACAGTATATGTCAAGCATCTGTGGCCATCAGGTTGTAGCAGACACATGGTAAAACAGAAATTTATAGCATACAAACATTTTCTAATCAGCACACAGACAAAGCCTAAAGCTGAGACTGACGATCAAGTTTCGTTTTACTTTTTTTAAGGTGGACCTAAAGAGATACTACTAAACGGAACAGGGCTGTTTTGGCAGGGTGATTGACCTGCTGTGGTGCTTCATCCTTATGGTATTTTGACCAAAGCATGTCACATGTTCATTAGGACACCAGGGAACTAGCTTAACTAGTTCTAGAACTAGAAATAGGGTATAATATGTCCCCTTTAATAATATTCCTAATTCCTAATTCCTTGTGTGGCATCACCATTATCAAACACTAAATAGTTTTATACACCAGCAGTACTGAAGTATACTCTCTTGCTCCTGTCTTTCCACTGTACCTAAGGGGGAAATGATTTGAATGGCTTTGGTTCTGGTCATTTTGTCTTTCACACAGCACAGATTTAGAGGTTTTGCTTGATTCAGAGGGAAAAAAAAGAAAGGTCCGGCTGCTTCTTAATGCTGCCTCTAATGGTCAGGAGTCCTGCGGGAACCTGCGGGCTCTCGGAGTGAAATAGCAGCTTGAGAGTGGAGTCAGCTGGCAGACCCACTGAGGCCTTTTATACAACAATTAAAACTTTACTATTCAATCGAAAATCTCACTTGGGGGCACTGCAGAGAGGATAGCAGCAGAACAGCTATCAAACACATGTGGAGCCCAAAAAAGGTTAAATCAGGTGGAGTTCTTCTCACCCATCACATTTTTATAATTCTCTGCTCTAAATATGAAGCGCTCCACTGAATGTGAATGAGATGAGGTGAGGCAGTGGCTGTTCAGCTACCTCTCACCACCACCACCTGCTGATATGGTATTGTTCTGAAAAATGTGTCAGGAATAAATACATCATCTATGTGAAGCAACACGTTTTTATTCCGAGGATAACAGGACATCTGTCACATTTGCTTATGTAATATTCCATCACATAATTATTCTGGGCCATATGGATAAGAGAACAATTCAGATTATTTAACCAAGCATTTGATTGCAGCATGTTGTTGTTTTTGTGTGCTTTGATTGCAATGATGGGAATGATGGAAGTGAGGATTTGCCGCAGGACTATGTTAAAGCTGCAGTCTGTAGCTTTTGGTGAATCGTGTTGTTGAACACAAACAATATAACGTTTGTATGCTGCATCTTTCATCTGAAAACGGGCTCTGCCAAGAAGTTCTATTAGATGTGACCAAGGGAGCATTTGTGTGTCATGTCTGTCCAATCAGTTTCCATACTTAAGATCATGTTGTTATACAAGCAGATTTTTGTCATTTCCTGTTTTATTTTGAAATCTGCATGTTGTGTTGTCTTCACTTCCTGCCCTCCTGTCTTTCCTGCCCCTTTGATTATCTACACCTGCCCCAATGTGTTCCACTTGAGTGAAGCGTACCAGCGTTATTATTTCTAACTATGATTTTTGGGAGGATGCTGTTTTTGGACACCTCTGCCATTGTTTGCTTTATTAAAGGGGTCATATTATTCCCTAATTTTCCAAGTTAACCTAGTTCCCTGGTGTCCTAATGAACATGTCTGTGACATGCTTTGGACAAACTACCATAAGGATGAAGCACCACAGCAGTTCAATCACCCTGCCAAAACAGCCCTGTTCACAACGCTCTGTTTAGTAGTATGTCTTTAGGTCCACCTTAAAAAAAAAGTCAAACTTAAGGAACAGGAAATGACATCAGCCACAGAGGCTACTGGGATCTAACAGCAGTTAGCATTTGGAAAAGTGATCATTTGCAGGCTCTAGCAGGCACATTGTCGTCATATATAACATGTAGCCACTGGACAGATAAATCCTCTGAGGCTGGAAGTTTGTGTAGAACTCTGTGCTGCACTGTGGAGCCAAGAATAGAACTTTTTGCGGACTTCGCAGGCTTTCGGTTTTCAGATACTGTTGCCCTCGCCAGCACTCTCACGTGTGTTATGGACAAAGCGGAGCTCCGCCAGACAACAATTCGAGGAATTTAGCACATTGTGACGTCCCAATGAGCGCGGAAGTTAACATCGCGTTTTTTATCTCCTGTACTGAGGAGGACCACAAAAACATGAGTGAGTCATCTTTTTTCACACTTTGGTCACTGATAGGACCTCCAGAGTCCCAAATATAAGGATTAAAATGATTAAAAAGTTGATTTTGCATAATATGTCCCCCTTTAAATCTTCAACCTGTAAATACTCTCTTAGAACACTCTATTCTTCCGCTCTCTCCGCGGCATCTTCCTTGTCCTACGTTTATGTCGCACTGGATTTCTGTTGGAGGAGCCGTGTCTTCACAGCAGTCCAGCTGAGTTCAGATGCAGTCCAACATCTGAACTCTGACCCTTCCCGACTCCGTTTCCCCCACACACAGTTCCTCTATGACTGAACTGCACATGGCACTTTATCTTGCCCTAAGCCCTTTGGTTGTGATCGGTCACTGTGGACAGTATTTACATTGGTCTTTTATGTTTTACGCTTGTTTAGATGTCTCATGTCCCGTCTGTGTCCTATGTCGTGCTCTTTGTATCTTTTAATTACCCCTCAGGGACAAATAAAGTGCTTTGAATTGAACCAAACTGAATAAAATACACATGTAGAGCGAGCACAACTGAAGATAACAACGTCACCATTATATTTGCCTATTTAAATGGACTCTATCATAGATTCTCGGGACAAGATGATCAAAATCAAGGCACTGGAAGCAAATAACAGTCAAATGGTGAGCTGCCAAATAGTGGATGGAGGAGAACTTTTTTTGTCCTGTTTAATTATGATCTATTATCACTCTCTTGTGTTTTTTGCCCATTTCACAATAGGCTTTATTGTGCTGTGTGACACTGTGTGGGTGTCCAGGTGCGCAAAGCCGCTATGAAGTAGGAGCTGAATTGTATTTATTAATATTACCACACTGGGAAGACAAAGCAGTGAATGCTGAACAATAGACCACCATCACCTGCTGATTCTCATATATAGCGTAGACACATGTGAGACACAATTGTGTACACACATTCATCTTCATTGCTTTCCTTACCCTGTTGCTTGTTGTAATGTCTCCTATAGACCGGAGCAGAGCCTGGAGGAGTTCTTGTACACGCTGACTAGAGATGAAATGGGGAAAAAAAAATAGAAGAAAGATGAGTATATTAATGTGTAACAGGAATAATGTCTTGTGACATGTGGGTTGAAGTGTGAGGATCACATATTTTCACTGCAGATGAGCAAAACACAAAAACACTGTTATTGTGGTGATGTTTTTGTCCATCCGGTGATCTTGGAGAATTGTTTGTGGCATGTGAAAAGCCGGAGGACAAAACACGGAATCCCATTGATTGCTCCAGATATTAGATTCTGTTTCCTTTCTTTTTTGGGGGGGCGGGGATGTGACAAGACTCATCTCATACCTGAGGCTGCTCTCACCTTCCTGTCAGTGCGGCATTTCTTTTTTTTTTTTTTTTCACACCATCGATCTGATTTGGACCACACCGCATCATTATCTGCTTTTTATAGGGTGGCGGTGTTCAAAAGCAGCCGGCTGAGGACAGCACTGTCTGCTGTATCTAATCTGAACTGAGAGCGTGACATTCTGATTAAAAACTCTAAGAACACACACACACTGTGCTGTGTATTCTCCAATATTTGCCTTCCTTTCACAACACTGATATTTTCAGTCCCCTAAACGTTACAACGCTGTCACCTCAGTGAACAAATTTATGTTACACATAATCATAAAGTTATAGAACTTTTCATATTTTTGCATAATAAACATCAACTAGAGAACTCGGATGATATGAAAACTCTGCCAAGACTCCTCCGTTTTCCCAAAGTATCAGACCACTCACTGGTGATCTGTATATGAATCACCAACAAAATCCAATCATTTCTTTTTTGGGCCATAACCTACATACTCTGAAAAAATGTGATCAACATCCATCTTTTACTTTTGGATTATTCTGCTCACAGTGAATGAATTATTTAATGATTACAGATTGAACAGAATAATGTGACGATAGTCTCGACAGAGTCTTTGGACACAAAGGAGGAGAAATCCAAGGGCATCTGCGTATGAGCAGCGATGAGGAAACACCAGGTTTGGTGACCTCATGATGGATGAACAATGACGGACCAGATGAGACTGTGAAGACTTGGTGGTGACGGGGAAGGTGTGCATGACAGAAAGAGACTTCATATTTAAAAAGGCGTCTTGCAGTGTTATCAAGGCAGAGGAGAACAGCTGAGGAACAGCTGATCACGGCATTGACACCCCAGGATATGACAGCTTGGAAGAGTGAAGAGTGAAGAGTGTGCACATAACTGGGGATGAAAGCAGGAAGTGTGAGAATGAAACTATAATCAAAGCTTGCAACAGAGTAATATTCCTGACTGCACTTATGCTAGAGGTTGATAGCCTCATGTATAGAAGCTTTGTATAGGACCTTGTGGCGCAACGGTAGCGCGTCTGACTCCAGATCAGAAGGTTGCGTGTTCAAATCACGTCAGGGTCAAGGTTTTATGGGGCAGCCCACGGCCAAGAGGAAAGGAAATGAACTCATAACTGGAAGATCACTGGCTCAATCCTGGGATTGTGATGGGCTGAAGTTAAGTGCCCCTGGTAGCCAGTGCTCCCCATTTCTCCAGCGCCTATCTTGTGTGTACTGTATTCTACTGGTGTGTAATAAGGATGGGATCAATTCACTATCACTTGTTACAGTGGGTGCACATTTTGATTCAAACCTCTTTTGTGGGCACATTTTTATTTTCTTTAACCTTGCGTTTTAATTCTTTGTGTCTAGTTTTCTGTTCCTCGGTTCCTGTTTTATTGTGTAGCTTTGCCTTGTGTGTCATGACATCAGCTTGTGTGTGAGTGTTTTTTTACTTCTTTATGCACATTTTGAATGAGTTTTGTCAGTCTCCCTGGCCCTGCATGTATTCCCTCCCCCTCTTTCCCCTATTCCTCATTTGGAATCAACACACCTGCTCACCATCAAGACATCACCACTGCAGAAAAGGAGAGCTCCTTTCCTTGTTTTTCAGAGCACCCTAAAACCCTCAAACAAATGAAACCACGAAGAACCGACAGAGGAAAGGAGAAGGACAGAATGCAGACAACACATTGAAGAAGAACAGACATAGCAACACAATGTAAATCAATTATATTCACAACAACAAGTATAATACGTACATACAACATTCAAGTTTTGATGACCTACAGTAGAACTATAACACAATGGGTGATAGATCAGCACACAAGGTTGCTAGAACACAAACTGAGTTCATGGACAGCCGGAGGAGTGAGTTTCAGTGCTGGCAGGTTTGGTTGCCAATGAGCCACTGTTTCAATTGAACTAAATGACTGCACGGAGCTTCTAATAATTATTGGGATGGTATTTTATGGGGAGTAAAACCTGGTCCTAATGAGGCAGAACCATTTTTTTTTAAACTGGTTGACTCAATGTGAGTGCAAGTCCTTTCAAAGTCCCATATTATGCAAAATCAACTCTTTAATCATTTAAATCCTTATATTTGGGACTCTGGAGGCCCTACCTGTCGCCAAAGTGTGAAAAAAAGATGACTCACTCATGTTTTTGTGGACCTCTAAGGACAGGAGATAAAACACACGATGACTTCCGCACACCTTGGGACGTCACAAGACGCTAAATAACTGTAATTGTTGTCTCGCGGAGCTCCGCTTTGTCCATAAAACATGCGAGAGTACTGGTGAGGGCAACAGTATCCGAAAACCGAAAGTCTGCGAAGTCAGCGAAAAGTTCTATTCTTGGCTCCACAGTGCAGCACAGAGTTCTACACAAACTTCCAGCCTCAGAGGATTTATCTGTCCAGTGGATACATGTTATATATAACGCTAATGTGCCTGCTAGAGCCTACAAATGATCACTTTTCCAAATCCCAGTAGCCTCTGTGGCTAAAGTTTTGTTTTACTTAGGTTAGGTTTTTTTTACATCCTGATCAATACAGCTGATACAGTAGATGCTCACTAAGCTTCTTCTATGACGGTTAAATGAATACTCAGTAAGTGCACACAGTTACAGCTGTGTATGTGTGGCAAAGACACGTGGTAACCTTCTTGTGATGTTGTCATGAGTTATTAATCTTTCACCATCATCACTCCTCTACCTCCCTCTGTTTTAGCACATAACCTTTCATTCTCTGCTTTCATCTCTCAGTTGCACACCTTTCCACCCTGTGGTCATTAACAACGAGTTGCTGTGTGTGCATAAGAAGGGAATCAGAGGAGAGACATCGCTTTAATTAATTTCTACGTCTGTATCACCCACATCCACCTGCCTCATCCACCGCATCCATAGTTTCCCTGAACAAAATGTAACCTCGAGTCAAGCCCAAGTCTCCATGGGAGAATTGCAATTATTTTTCAGAGCCCTTATCACACCTCGTGCCCACATCCATCAACCCAAGTCCTCTCTTTTTAAAAGAATTCATCCAGAAAAGATGGGCTGAGCAGGAATAGTCTTTTATATCTGCCCCACAGCTTAAATTTAATACCACAAAAAAACATTTTGACAAAGCAGAAATGATCCATTGTGGCATTGTGTCCATTGAGGCCGACACAGCTGAAGTAATGAACGTCCTAAATTACAAGTTGTCTACATTCAGGTTAGCGTTCATTATTTAAATTGTATGCAGATACAATACGCTCACTCTACGCAATTAAATCCTGTAATGTGTTATATATATATTTGTGTGCCATTTTGGCTGATATGACAAAATGTAGATATGGTGAGGAGAAGAAAATAACTTCAATTCTTGTGAACCAAGCATTTTCAAGGTATTATTAAAAAAGGGCCCAATTAATCATTACAATGATGATTCAGCTGAAAGTTTGGAGGGTCAATGTTCCCGAAGTATACAATAAACTTACTGTGTGTAACGCAGTGAACCCCAAAATATTTTACCAATGTTTTGTTCCATTGTAGAAAGTAGTCTGTCCTACACTGTATGCACTAAATAAGGTGCAGGGAATACATACATATGTGTGTTGTATCTGATGCCTATGAATGAGGCAGGAGTTCATCGTCCCATCCCAGATCTGCTTGCTGTTTGTTGTTGTTGCTTTTTGTGGTTTAGTCGGTTCCTTCACCTGAAATTTAGAAGTCAGGGAGAGCAAAGAAGAACACTTAATCAAATAAACAAGCTTACTGTCACTCTACCTTGACCTTTCACCCTTAGGCTATATGCACCTTATAATTATAATTATAAGGTAATTATAACCTTATATAAAACATGAAACAAAATTCCTTCATAAAGTGACTTTCTCTTTACCGGTGCCTCTCTTCCCGTCCTTGTGCTGTTTGTTCTGACGGAGTTCAATCTGCGTGAGGGAAGGAGAGAAAGCACATGAATCACCACCGCTAATATATACGTCCCCAGACAGTTTTTTAAAGACACACACAGTCTGGTTTCCATGCCTTCAGAGGACATTACTTTGACGTATATTAACTCTAAGCCTATTAACCTAAACTCATTCTCACCATGCAACGTTAAAATGGAAACATTTACATTATGCAAACTTGCTTTTTGTCCCCAGACGGTGTAAACAGATTTAGCATGACTTAACATGAATAATACCTGGAACAAACACACAGAGACACACATACGTTTGCGCTTCATTCATAATGAGGACCCTCATAGACATAATGCATTCCCTCGTCCCCCATTACCCTAACCTTAACCATTACAACTAAATGCCTAACCCTAACCTAAACCTTATTATAATCCTAACAGTAAAATCAGGTCTTAACCCCTGAAAAACCAGCCAAAATGTCCTCACGCTGTATGGTTTATACAGGGTGTTTTTTTTGTCTCACAAATCCACAAATCCAAGAACACACACAGTGTAAGACATTTCAAGGTGACTGAATATAGAAAACAAAAGTGCACCTACTGCCTAACAAGTAAACTCAACTTGACAATATATATTGATTCAAGACTGGAGGTTTCGATAATTTGCTGTTTAAACTTATGGGATATGATATAAAACATAATGTGGACAAAATTCACAATCAGTCAAAACAATTCGAAAACTGTCAGTTCAACTTTTGAAAAACTTTGTGGTGCGAGAGATAAGAATTTATTTCACAGAATTAAATGAGAGGATCATATTTTGCAGTGCACTCACCCACACACACACACACACACACACACACACACACACTGAAGATACTGAAGCTGGACCCTTAAGCTCTCCAAGCCCTGAGAAAAGCAGTGCAGCTCAACGCTGTTTAAGCACTCGGGGTATCTCACAGGCTGCCTTAGGAGAAGGAAGGCTTACAGCCAGGTTGGATGAGGACGGAGAGAAGGGCATGGAGAGGTGGAACAGAGAGAGACCAAAAAAAAAAAAAAGATCCTGGAAAGTAATGGGAGCTAAAGCAGCAGAGGCACGGGTCTAAATGTGAATAAATAAAGCCTTGAGCTAGAGAGTGATTGACAAGCGAGTGGGTGGAAATGAAGGGAATGTGTAGGCTTTGGCAGATATACAGTGTCAAATTGGTCGCAGAATTAGTGTGCATTTGGAGCCGTGATGGTGAGGAGGCCACAAAGTGAAGGGATTGTGCAAAGAGGATGCAGGTGGCGAAGGACGGTGAGAGATGGTTGAGTGCTTTGGCGGTTACCTCTGTTCACCCCAGACTGAAAAATAAAACTTCTGCTATAAGCAAAAGTTACACGCCCACGCCTCGCTGTGTTTTGTATAAACTGTTATGCACATGAGGAAGGATGCTGATCCTGTGACCTTCTCGACTCATTCCACCAATCTTTCTCTCCCCGTCTTTGTTTTTCCTCTCAGTCCTCGTTCTATATAGCTCAAGTTAAATCAGGCCTGAAACACAGAGATTATTCCAGCACAGTGCAGTTTATTACACCACAGCCACGCTCTGCAGCAGACAGTGAAGAGGATGACCACGGTTGCTTTTTGGTAACGATTGTATGGAAAGACTTTGAAATAGACTAATCCTTGACGGCAAGTAAAGACTCATCAAGCCTGAAGCTAGCATACCTTTCCATAAACATAGACAGGTCCTAACAGCTGGCACTACGAACTCAGTGACATGATGTAACGTGGCATCATATACTATGTTCTTTAAATAGACTGCTGCAGTCACATAATGTGCAGCTGCGGTTCATTACAACACGAGACAATTGATTTACTTTGCTTCAACTGATGGAACAAAGGCACCAGTGGAATAATGACAATTATTATTTTCTAATATGTGTAATTTGTGCATGTCACTTTTTTTACATATCAGTGCACAAAATTAATTGTTGCTGTCCATTGTTTTACACTCTTAGAAATAAGGGTTCCAAAAGGCTCCTTCTACAAGGGCTGAGGTTCTACCTGGAACCATTTGCTTCTGAAAAAACCTTTCCTGAAGAAAGGGTTTTACAAGGGTTCCTAGTAACACCAATGGTTCCAGTAAGAACCCTTTAAAACCCCTTTCCTGAGTAAAGGGTTTTAAAAGGGTTCTTGGTGGAACAATACAAAAAGGTTCTACCTGGAGCCAAAAAGGGTTCTCCTATGAGGCTAAGCCGAAGAACCTTATATGGTTCTACTTCACACTTTTATTTCTAAGAGTGTACCTGACTGACGTGGAACTTTTCTTTGCAGTTGTATGTTTCCCTTTTTGTCCGCAGAGAAGACGTGCATGGCTTTTTTTTTCATCCCTTATGATTAGATTTCTGCTGTAGCATCCATATCAATATTTTTTTTCTATTCATGTGTAAATGTTGTGTAATATTTGTATCATTCCGTTTGTATAAGGGCTTCCCCTCATGTCTGACTGGTGTTTTTCATTTGTTTTATTCACATTTAAATGGAGACTGCCTCTGTGAACCCACCACTATACACCAGCAGCTGTGTAAAAACAGCTTGTTACCCTTATTTTTATACTTCATCATTATCCTGTACTTAACTGTTCCCTAGCTGTCGTACATATGTATACTTTTAGTGTGCTCGCTTTCCTTATCTGTGTTTTAAATGTTAAATCTATTTTATTATTTCACCCTGTTGCCTCGCTCTAACTTTTAAGCTGTTTTTGTGCTTCCACTCTTTAGAGCTGTGCTCTCACTTAATCACCTGCACAGATTTGCATATGAATGAATTTGCCTTTCCTTGCCTCGTTGTTTTATTTTCCCCCAGATATGACGGAGCTTCCATCACAGGAGCGAAGGACGTGACAGTTGTACTTTGCAGTTCAAGCTTACGACTACAGTCTTTATGGTCGCAGTATTGTGTATTTATAATGACAAGCAGATTTTTATGATGAAAGTGTCAGAGAAGTTTTTATATCAGTGTGTTTTAGTGCATATTCTCAGTTTAGTTTAGTTTTTCTCCATGTTTGTGTAGTCAGTGCATGTGCATACAGGTGATTTGTGTGTGCGTGCGTGCATGCGTGCGTGCGTGCGTGGAAGCGGGCAATGTGTGCAGTGATGTATGGCCCATCTTCCTCTGAGCAGGACATCTGATAATAAGCCAATCACTGGAGCTGATGGAGAGCAGTGAGTGATGAGCGCTTTATCTCCCAGCAGAGAATGAGACTGAGGGGGGATAGATAATGTGTGCTGATGCAGGATGGACTGCTTTTTGCCTGGCACAACCACCAAGCACCTGAGACCAAGGCCAGTGCGACACAGCGAAGCCATTTCTTATATAGACCTCATTATTATAGAAAGCTCATACATAGTGAATTATTGCCTTGGCAAAGGTCTGGGCAAGAAAAAAAGCAGTATGTTTTTTACATTTGCAGTATAGAATGTAAGCACTGCTTACATTCACAGGAGGCACCAATTATCGTGTGATATATTAACAAATTAACAAGCATTTAGTCAAGTCTTGTGCCTTTGCATGCACACAGGTTACAGTCTTATAAATTACTGCACTGACAAATTAATGGTACTCTTACTATCTGGCACCTGCAACGCTTTTTTGACAGTTTTTATAAAGAAAAATTATCACCAGCCATATACGGGCACACAAAAACAGGACATTCTGTACACATAACGTATACACAAGCACACATTTACACCCACCCCATATTGATCTGGGTATTGATTGTTATTTTTCATTGCTGCTCTGTTTTGAATCAGGCTATAACTCTAACACTCTGGACTACTATAATTGTTCCTGCAGAGCAAATTAAAAAAGAGAGAGAAAAACACGAGTAATTACTGAAATATCTAAATGATCTGCATTAGGTTCACAATTATGCAAAGAGCCCAGGGGAGGGTGTGGAATAAAAGGCAGTGACAGCAAAAAAAACCTTCTCCTCTCAGCAAACATTCACACTCAGTGGAGCTGGAAATAAAATGTGGATGAAAGCATTCTTGTTGCCTGAATGTAAAAAAAAGGAAAAAATAAAACAGAAACCAGTTAGTTCCTGTTTTTGAGTCAGTTGACATAAAATGTGCACAGGCACAAGTACACATTTGATCACACACCAAACAAACAGGTCATAAGGAATCTGTTGTCAAATGCCAGCAAACAGTCAATGGGCAAAACAGTCACATATGTGAGCCTGCATGTGAAATCAGAGGGGTTTGTCCGTGAGGCTGCAGCAGTGAGATAAACACAAAGCTTGCCCATTTGTCAGTGTCTGTGTTTGTGTGTGTGCACGCATCCAAATCTCCACCTACCGATACAAGCCATGGAGAGCATTTCACTTAATTTACTGAAAATTGTCTTTAGCTTTATAGTTCTTATAGCGCCTGCTTCTTTTTTTTTCTCTCCCCACTGGCGTCGTCATTTCACAGCCTATAAATACAAACTGAAAACAGAGGCTTATTTTATATCCTTGTTAATCATGATGTTGGTTTACTGCAGACTGACTCAAGCAGGTTTCTTTTATTGATCACGTTTTGTCACTGTACAAAAGTAAATCTTACAATTAGAGCTTGTTGGCTAGGTTCAGATTTTTTAAAGCCTGTGTCTTAAAATAATTATCTCCTGGTCTTAAGTACACAAAAAGAGTGGTTGTATTAATTCATCCTCCTCTCTAAGTCTTTCATAAGAGAAATGATTTGAAAAAAAAGAATGTGACTCTAAATGTTTCATAATACCACTCACTTCATTTAACCCTGCTTTTGTAATGTCAACAATAACACACTGGATTACAAATGACTTCATGTATTTATAAAGGTCAAATGTGTAAGATATAGCAGAAATTATTATTATTTTTGGACAGCGCGTTACAATAAGTACACACAATTAGCATTAGTTAAGCATTTATAAATATTGAATTCATCATTTATAACGCATGAATACTCATTAGTATGTAGTTTATAAACACAGTTTTAAATGTTTTCCCTCATCCCATCAGCTGAGGAACAGTGTCCAAATAGCTGCTGTACTCAATCAGCCAATCAGCATCCACCTCCAACAAAGGAGCTCTTTAATCGACTTACAAGAGACTGCTCTCTCACCTCTCTCTGTGTGTCCAGCAGTCGCTCAGCACATGCTAACATTTATAACTGTGTTTATAAACTACATACTAATGAGTATTCATGCGTTATAAATGATGAATTCAATATTTATAAATTAAATTATATAAATTATTATTATTTTTGGACAGCGCGTTACAATAAGTACACACAATTAGCATTAGTTAAGCATTTATAAATATTGAATTCATCATTTATAACGCATGAATACTCATTAGTATGTAGTTTATAAACACAGTTATAAATGTTAGCATATGCTGAGCGACTGCTGGACACACAGAGAGAGGTGAAAGAGCAGTCTCTTGTAAGTCGATTAAAGAGCTCCTTTGTTGGAGGTGGATGCTGATTGGCTGATTGAGTACAGCAGCTATTTGGACACTGTTCCTCAGCTGATGGGATGAGGGAAAACATTTAAAACTGTGTTTATAAACTACATACTAATGAGTATTCATGCGTTATAAATGATGAATTCAATATGTATTAATGCTTAACTAATGCTAATAGTGTGTATTTATTATAAAGTGTTACCAAAAATAATAATCATTTCTTATTGGCTTATTGGTTCTCCCTGTGTGTGTTGGTTTCCTCCCACAGTCCAAAAACATGCAGATTTGGGGATGATGACAATATTAACCACAGGTGAGAGTGAATGGTTGTTTCTATGTGGCCTGTGATGGACTGGTGTCCAGGGTGTGCCCCACCTTTCGCCCTATGTCAGCTGAGATTGGCACCAGTGACCCCAAGTGTGGAGGATAAAGCAGTAGAAGATGAGTGAGTGAATATATGAAATAATTATAGTAATATAATACAGATTTTTGAGTGTATAATCACCTGAATATGTGAATTATTCATTACCACAAAGTGACCCCTTTATATTTACATCTGGAGCGGGTCCACCGTGTTTTTAAAGGGAGACCCTAACAACTTTAAAAGTTTTCATGAAAACTTAAGGATAGCACAGGTTCGCCTACATATTTGGAAGGGAAGGGTGAGATAAGAGATATTCAGCTGCAGCATTCAACTTCACCAATACACCTACACACTGCATCTTTAATATATCAAACACTTTCTATATAACAGCACTTCTCTGTTTTGGATGCAAAGAATAAGAATAAAGAACTTTACATAACTGTTTAGTTAGAACATGATTATACTATACTTTGGGGCATGGTTATAACAATGGTAACATGTGGTCATGAGGGGTAACTTGGTAATTAGAATCACTATGGGCTACCATCAGTGAGACATCTTCACATCAAAAAATGTTTGTGGATCAAAGAGAAAGCCAGCGCTTCACACAATGAGAAAGCACTTGGTGTCAGTGGAAAGAAAAAAGACGAAATCTCTGATGGAACCAGACTCAAAGATGTGCAGCCAGTTGCCTCGGGCTTTTGGGTTGAAAGGAAAAATGTGGGACAGAGGAGAGGTGGGGACAGAAGGGGGAGGAAGAGGGAAAAGTGAGGTAGAGACAGAAGAGAGAGACCAGCAGCAGACGTATAAAGGTTGCATCAAGTCGTGATACTTTTGTAGTATTATAAAAGCAGTAGCATAAATTGCTGCAAAAAAAATGATACTGATATCAAATGTAATCCTAGCATAATTGTGATGATGACAATACTGCTAATAACAAAGATAATAACTGGATCTGGGTCCCTGCAGAGCAAAATCTAATTACATATGTTTGAACTTTAAGGCCCACTTTGACAGCAATAAAGTTGATGCACTTGATGTCCTCGTGTGCAGTGGTAGAACTATGTGGGCAAGAGACGGAGGAAGATGGGAAGAGAAAGTGCATGTTTCTGTTTTTGTTCTACTTTGATCTCTCTTGCTGTTATCCAGTCTCGCCTGTGGTGAAAGTGTGCAGCTGTCGTGGCTCCCCAAGAAGCAAGGGAACGGACAGAAAGGGAGTGAGGTGTGTGTGTGGGGGGTTGTCATTGGAGAGATGGCTGTGATGGAGGGTCCGCGTGTCTCCACTGCCAGTGGACACAGCACAGACAAGACAACAAGTAGAGATGACAAAAAAGGGGAACAGTAACAAAAAAAAAAAAAGGTGCCAGACAGGCAGTGAGAGAAGAAGACGAGACAGAGAAAGATGGGGAGAGCTGTCATCATAAATAATCTGACTCATTCCAACTGGTCTGGATATAGCACTGTGCTGAGAGGCATGTAGCTAATGTATGACAGCTCAAGAACAATTAGAATCCCTCACACCAGGATTAGGTTCATAATGTGTGAAAGAGCGGGTCAGCATCTAAGAAATGGGCTGAGAATAGTATCCATTTTCATTCAGGCATGCCA
This sequence comes from Microchirus variegatus, assembly GCF_963457635.1. Lineage (NCBI taxonomy): Eukaryota > Metazoa > Chordata > Actinopteri > Pleuronectiformes > Soleidae > Microchirus > Microchirus variegatus. Next base: position 14,471,078 of record NC_139806.1, read on the forward strand.
CTAAATACCAAGTTGTATTTATTTCAAGCTTCAACCTAATAACCAATCATGCAAATGTTTACTCAACTACAAACTTGAATTCTATAACAAAAATAGAATGTCATGACATTTTGCTCAGATTGTTGATTTGCTCAAACTCAGTAGTCCAGTGTCACTCCTATTTACTACAATCTCAGATTGAGTATTTCAACTCACAAGAGTCATGGAGCATGGCAGAGTGGTGGTCAATATGCGTGACCAGTACACAGACACTCCTTATGGTCTGGTCAATAAAAGGGCACACCAAAACGTGGACTTCTGTCACTTGTCAATATGCCACAGACGTCACAAATCATGAGGGAGTGTGCCATAGGCATGCTGAGTGCTGGGTTGAGTGTTACAGCTGTGGCAACACAACTGAATGACGCCGTATTCACCAGACCACCAGATGTTCTGGATAGGCATGTCCGCCAGCGGCTTCCAGTTCCCCTGAACAGCCGCCAACTTCAAGTGGCTCTGCAGGAGGAATGGGTAATACCCAGGCCACGATCGACAACCTGGTGATGTCCATGCGTTGCCGGTGTACCGCTCTGCGTGAGGCTAATGGTGGACACACATTATTGAAGTTGGATCATCGACTCCCATTGTGTTCTTCCTACCATTACTCCAGGACTTTTATTTTGAAATGTATCCTAATACTCGCAAATTAAAGCCACTTTATTGATAAAGTTGTACTGTTACTTTTGGATAGTTACTCTGTCTTGTCACACTCACAACATATATTTTTGTTGAGTGTAGCTATTTTTACTTGGTTTGAAGCATTATTTCCTGCTGTTTGTTCAAGAGGCTATCAAATTCAAAATCAAATTTTATTTATGTAGCCCACAATTACAAAACACAGTTTGTCTCACGGGGCTTCACAGGGTTGGTAACATCCTCTGTCCTTAGACCCTCGGCCAGGGTAAGGAAAAACGACTAGGGGGAAAAACCCTTAAAACAGGGAAAATGAAAGACCATGCTATGCTTTTTATGCAGTAGTGAATTGCAATCTTCAATAAATTGCAATCTTCAATAAAATTATTATTCAATAATAATTTTTTTCCCCCATCAAATCTCGTGCTTGCATGTAAAAGATTATCCATAAAGGACAGTATTTGAATGAATACGTGATGTGAACACCAGTGTCAATCCCATATCTGATTTATATTCCATCATACTCACTGCTGTGCCATTGTGTCTGGCTATCTGCAGAGGCAGTTAAAGGCCCCCGCTTGGCATGTTCTTCTCCTGTAAGTGCCTTTAGAAAGCACTGGCTCTGAAAGCTGTAGTCAAATAGCTGTAATTATCTACAATCAGTTGACAACCAGAGACGGGGCTGAAAGGCTGCTCGCACACAAACAGCATACGGAGCTGGGCTTCAGGGGGGGTGCAGAGGATAAACTATCTCAGGGAGAGAAAAGAAGAAGAAAAAAAACATGTTACCTTCACAATCAAGCAGCAGTGTTGTGGAAAAACATGCTTTAGATGAGATCACAAATGAAAGTCTGTAGATGTGAGTAATAATCAGACCAGATAATTGCAACATAAGTGGCTATTGTCTGTTTCTAAAAGGAATTGTGTTTCTCTATAAAAGTAACCCACTTTTTTCATTTATAGCAGCCACAAAATACTTCTCTATAAAAGGCACACAATAAAAACAGAGAAAATATATATATGAAGAAATAAATGCTACAGAAAATAAAACAAAAATGACACCTTTTATGGATGTGTGTTTGACTAAAGCCCTATACACAAGCTTGAATTTTAAATAAATGAGAATAAAATCTCCAGGCTTTTATATTTGTTCACATATCAAATATGTTCCTGTCTTAAAGGTGCCATATGTAAGAATGTGGCCAAAAACGTGTTACTACATTCAAATTCAAAATATCGAGGTCTTTAAGGTTTTGTTTTCTGACAGAACAGGCAACCCGTGGTTGCTCGGCAGCTGAGACTCTACTGACTGCAATGATTAGTGGACGGCGGTATGATTTGCAGTCTGCAAAATATTTTTTTCAATGCAAATATTTTGGCTGTACTGTTGTTGTTGGTGAGTTCAGTTTGTTATATGAACATTATTCCTGAGTCTCTGTGACATATTAGGAGGATTTTACGGCCAGTTGCTTTAGATTTATACATACATTTTTACATAATGCACCTTTAACATCTGCCTCATATTCAAGAAATTATTAAACTGGCAGCTGAAGCAGTTTACAGTCTTTTATCGTTCAATATTGTAGCCTTAGAATTGTGTAGAAAGATAAACACAGATCTCCAGCAACTGAGAAAACCCAGTATATCAAAAAAAAAGTATATCACATGTACTGTAATAACAATCTCTATCACCTGTTAAAATTAGACCTTAGAATAGAAAAACATCAAGCAGAGTAGTAAGGATAGCACTTTTATACTCTGAGTAGTTCTCTTTCGCTATGAAGGCTAAGTTGAAGTATACGAGTAAAAGGAGTGTTTTCTTAACATCTGCAGTTTAAGAGAGAGACAGCACTCAGGGATCAACAGTGACATTTTTGACCTTGCACTCTCTGCACCTGTCCATCCAGCTGTCTCTGTTTTCTCAGCTCAGATGAGTGGAGTGCAAGTCGGGGTGAAAATGACTTCACATGCACAAACATCAAATAGTCTCACTCACAAGAGAATTAACATAGTCTCACACCCCTCTACCTTTTCTTTCATGCACACTAAATTACTTCTGCATCTTCCTGAATGCTGCCTCATTCTCAGCGTGTACAAGGGAAAAAAGATTTATCTTGGATTCATTAGAACACTTGCTAATTTTTATAATGAGCTTAAGACACTGAAATTAGTTATTGATTCGAGTAAAATGCACAAATGTGTTTGACTGAGGAGGTGGGCCGAGAGGTGAAGACCTTAAATCATGTGATCAACATTTAAATTATCCCATGTCCAGACCTTATGTGTGTGTGTGGGGTCCTTTCCAGAGTGGTCAGCTCTGAGCAGCGATAAATCTCACTCCTCTTTGGTGCCTCTGCTGGAGTATTGAGGCTGTGACAGAAGCTGCGAAGCACTGGCCTGGAACTGCTGATCTGGAGCACACTGGAAGCCTGAACGGCCTCAAATGAATAGATGGTAATTAATACACATGGCACCTGGGAGACTGCTGCACAATCTCAGGGCAAATTACTCCATCAATAAGGTGGCCTGCAGATACAACCAGAGACATGGAGACAGAGAGGGAGAAACCTGAAACATGGTAAGTGCCAAGCAACTGATGTGTCTCTGAGAGCGAAGCGATTCTTTTCTGGGAACAGAGCCTTTTGCTAAAGTAATGCTGTGCTTGTTTTAAGAGGTGAAAGTAAAGGTTTTGAAAGATAAACAATGAGGTGTAGCACAACAAATTGAAAAAACACTGCCTCAGCATCACACTAAGGCTCTGTAGTCGTGAGATGATTACGTTCAAATTAATATTCACAATCGAACTCTACCAAATGGATTGCCATTGCCTTTTAAGAAATCAATTTTCTTCATGCAATTACGCTACTTTCATCTGTTCCTCTGAGTTCTCTCATCTTCCCCTGACCTCCTGTGTGGACTCAATCCATTATGAAGAAAGAGAGCTTTGCGATATTTGGCGGAAAAAGATCAATGGGGCGAAACAGCCATGATGGGAATCTTTCACCTAATTCCTTCCTCAGATCATCCCATACTCCCTGGCAGAGTCATCCTTGACTAATCCTAGCATTCCTCTGGGTCAGCAACTCATTCCAGCTCCTTTTAGAGACACACCTCTCCAGATGTTACACCTCTGTTTGCCTGTCCTGCAATGAGACAATGCAGGACAGAATATCAAATATCATTGGACATTAAGTCCTGATTACAGTTGCTCTCCTTCATGAACCCAACGGGGCCTGCACTTGCCATTCAGTCAGTTACATGTTGTGGTCCATACCAGATCAAAGGGTGAACAGAGCAGCAGAGAAACACTCGAGAACCACAAAAGAAAGTGAAGACTTTGGTTTAAGATTAAAAGAGAAGAGCGAGCAGCACTGAGACACACAACTGAATCCTTGAGGAACGAGCCAGTGTCATTACTCTTCAAACACAGGTTTTATGCTGTCCCTACATCTGAGAGGGAGGATTTTAACTCTCAGGCAGATCTGTGCTGGAAGGCAGGCAGGTCCTGCGAGGATGTCTGGAAAATAAGAGTTGTTGATGCAGTTCCGCTGATTTACTTTCAGACTGGCAGACTGAGGATTTTTGTCCATGATAATCTCAATGAATGTATGTATTCAGTTCACATCAAGTACATCAAGACAAATGGATGACGAATGCTAGAATAAATTAAAGTTAGAAAGATGATAAAATATAAAGAATAAAGTCTCTTACTTTTGGGATTATGCTGCAGTACAGCACCATGTGAGATGTTATACTATGCTCTCCTCTGACGCAGTCCCCATTATATGAGGACAAAAGGGGACAAAAAGCTTCGCCAACCTCTCTAGTGTCTGAATTTGGAACGCTGATGTCCGCGAGCAATGTTTGTTCACTTTATTGGACACACTGTGTCCACATGGGGCTTGTGTTGCCCTTGAAATATTCTTTAAGACTTTGGCCCCACATGAGCAGTTTCCTTTTCTTTTTTTTTAACTGGACATGAGCTGAAAGTAAGATACAACAAACTTCTAGGTCGAACAGTTTAACAATTAAAAACTTTTTTAATATAAACACATGTCTGTGTCAGTTAGATTTAAACCATTCAAATCAGCTCCAACTCCACTGTGGTTTTCAGTATGTGTCATGTCTACTTGACAATGATGACCTATACAGCACATCTACACGGTCATTCATATCATACTGTACTCTTCTATCTAACGTTGCAGAACGGAGCCCTTCCGAAGGCCTTCCCCACTGTGTTTGCTCTATGGCTTGAGTCACACCAACAAACCTGCACAGGTGCGACATGAGAGGAGACCCACTGTGCAAGTTCTGCAGAGAAAGACACATTGGTGCACAAACTGGCGGGGTGTGAATCTACATTTAGCCAGAGGAGATGCAGATGGTGTCCTCAGAGCAGAGGCTAACATATTGGAGACAGCAAATACATCAGATCCACTGAGACTATAGCTTCATCTGTGCTATTCATTACAGAGAGGCAGGAGCATCCCTTTTTTCACGGAGACGATGGGCTGCAGAGATGCACAGTATGTTGTGGTGAAGTTGAATGTCAGCTGACAACATCTGCTATACTCATGAGACAGTGACTGAATGTGCAAGCATGCTGATGTGTCTAACAGTGAGCTAGTAGAGAAGTTATCCAAACAGAATGAAGGTCATTGATAGATAATGTAAATAACAATGGGCCCAGGTTTGGTCCATGTGGGACACCTGTGGATAAACTGAGGGCAGTTGACTGGTGATTTTGTACTGTTACTGTTTTGACTAAAGCACCACCACTGGCAGACCTTACAACACAGGTGTGGTTACAGAGCTTTTAAAGTGTTGTGTGATTCAAGAAAAACTGGGGCAGAATCACAACAAACATGAGTTACCAACTAGGGGTTGGCATAGGTAAGTAAGTAAGTCATGTCATCATTTGCTTGATCAAAAAAAGTTGATAAATAACTGTGACTATTCATGATATATTAAACGGATACAACAAATGTTTTTGAGCGATCCAGATAGAGGTCCACATGAAATTCAGACCTCAGAGCTGGGCGGTGTCTGGCACCAGGTCACACTTTGGACATGTCTGCCTTCAGTGTACTAATGGCCTCTGCCTCACCTGTGTGCAGTAGGTGCCCTTTAAATGTTTGCCCATGTTTGTGCACACCACTGATGTTTCCCCTCTTCTTCCCACATAAAGATGGCCTTAAAAACGCAGCATTCAGATACAAACTTATTGCCTCACTCAATCAATATATAAAAAAATATGCACTGGAATGTCAACAAAAATATAAATAACTGACATGGACCTTGTGTCTAAACTGCCTGATATAGAGGATTCAGCTGGTGGTCAGCTCATGAAAAGAAAATGTGTCAGGCCTTATGTAAATCTGATTACTACTGTGACAGACTGCAGGCATCCTCTATGAGGCAAACCAATCCAAATCAATCTCCCAAGTACAGGAGCGCTCTCTGCTGGTGAAATACAAAACACATAGAGGGTCAAAAAAGACAAAGAGGGTACAAGCATTTAAAATCTAAAGAATTTGAGATTTCTGACACGTTTTATACATTCTCTTTACATTAATCTGTGTTACATTATATAGTTGAAAGATTGTAGAATGTATACAAGAAGATTTTCAGCTAAAGTATTTCCTTTATCAAGTTTTTTTTTTGTATGATTTTGGTGTTCCAGTCCATTTTTGAGCAGGTTAGTTTATCCCAGCTTGGTCGAACCTGTGTTGACAGCTGCATGGTGCATTGTAAAGTCAATGCTGCCTCAATTAACAGCACTGACTGACATTCACTGCTTTCTGTTTTTTTTTTCTCCTCCTGCGACACCTGTGCTTGGCTGTCACACAGCTCAGAGCAAGACTCTGCTGCCATCGTTGTAGAGGAACAACGGACTGTTTGACAAAGGATCTTAACTCTGCCCAGGGAATCCTCAATGTGGAAGCAGGTAGGTCAAGTTATTTCAATCAGGGCCAAAGGTTATTTTTCATCACAGTTGAGCCTAGTGAGTAATTGGTTAAACAAGTAACATCGGGGATTTTTAATTTTTGTGTGTTTGTATGGACTGTGTATCCACCTGTCTCTCCAGTGGCTTTGCTTCACCTATTTATAGCTGCTAGGACATTAGCTGCATGTCCATTTAGAAATGTCATGTAAGACATAAGGGCCTCGTTGTATTCACGCGCAAATGTGAAGGTCAATAATCTGCTTCGGTTTTATTTATAAATTGGAGACGCTCACATTTTACTATGTATAAGTTTGTAAAGAAGTGTTTTTTTTCTGTTGTACAAAGAAGAATGATGAGCACAGTGGTCCCTCAGAACCAAAGAAGCCTCAGATGAGGGTTAGGGCCAAATTTACATTAAAACAGAAACAATGACCTCGGTTAGTTCCATCAAGATCAGGGATCTTTTTCTCAAGTTCATACTCGTATAAAACACTTGCACATAGACAACCTGGACTCTAAAATCTCCAATAGGGTTTACTCAGTTTCGAGGCTGAAAAATAACACAGGGAATTATTAGTTATAAGTATCAGCTGCCAAATATGTAAATCATTTTTTAAACCAAAGATAACGGTCAAATCAGAATGCAAAGATTATGACCTTCCACTTTAAAGCAGACGTGAGTGATGACAATTCACCTTAGAATAGATTACATTTGTAATGATACCAACAATACGTGAGCTGAACTGGCCTATGAATTCATATTTGTGTGATGCTGTGTACAAGTCTTAAACTGCTGAATCATTCTAAAAGCAGTATTGGTCCGACTTCATCTTTAACCCCCCCCCCCCTCCCCTTTCAGGAAAGGAATGGAAGAAAGCTATGAGACATTTGAGGAGGAGTTGGGACCACGAAGAGCAGATCCTCCTCCACTGAAGCCTGTTCGACAGATTTGCAGACCAGGTGGCGACAGATAAACACACACACACACACACACACACACACTTACAATCTCAAATGTCTGCATATAAAAGCCCTCACTGTCAATTGCACATACTTATATTGTGGAAATCTATAAATACTTGAGTATTATCACAGGCAGCCACTGAAATACGACTCCTGGTCAAAGCAACAAAGTGATAATGCACCTCAGCTGTGTTGGATGAATGTTGGTGTACAGATCATGTGTTCACCCACACCTCTTCTACGGAACACTGAGAAGTAAAGCCATCTTTACTTATGATATTTAAAGGGTTTTTTATATTGATGATCACCTGATTTGTAAAATGTCTTTTTTATATATATTATTTGGTCATACTGGTAGTACTAAAAATCATTGTATGGTCTTTTGTGGTGCTTAAAACATGCAGTTAAGGACTAATTAGCGAAAGCAGCCTTACTAACATAGAAGATTAAGTTGAAAAGCATATTAAACATTACCTTGTGTTCAGTGATTATGTTTTCTGAAAGGGCATAAACACATGTGGACAGACAGATACCAGATTGTGGATATTTGTTTATGATTTATGATAATTTTTCCCCTCGGTAAATATCCATCTGTCTGTTTCAGAAATGTACACTACAAGAAAAACCAGAGAGGTTGGTGGAAAAAAGAACCCATGCGATCATATTCTCACTGCTCATATTCCTAATTATGTCTTTTGTTCAAAGCAAAACATTGTTCTCAAAACAGGAAATGGCTCCAGTTCCACAGCACACGAGAGCAGAAGCCAGGACTTTAAGAGAACCCAGCTTCCCCAGAGCAAGTGAGACATTCCCATTCTTCTCTGCAACCCCAGTCAACCATTAGATTTCCCCGGAAAATAAAACATTATGGTAACATTGACCCACATTTGGTTAACTACCACAATTACAAAACATTACAAAAAAAAACAAGCTGCTGGATTGTCTAAAACAACAGGTGTCAAACTCAAGGCCCGGGGGACAAATGTGTGTTGACCATAAACTACATTTACCACAATGCATGGCGATTGTATTACCATGAAGTCACGGCATCCCGCCACTAGATTGCAGTGTAACTTTGTATACGCATCATGCGACGAATGAAATTGAGATTGAAATATCCACACATGATCCCAAAATATCCAGGAAGAGAAAGATTGATGCAGATGGAAGGCAGTTTCAAGAAAGATGGGAAGGCGAATACGTGTTTGTGCTTAAAGGAGAAAAAACGCTATGTCTTTTGTGTTATGAGGCGGTGTCGGTCGTCAAAGAGTACAGTTTACGCCATTTACGGCATTTTGACACCAAACAAGGAGCCAAGTATGCTAAAGTTAGCCTTCAAGAAAAACAACACATTGTCAAAGAATTAAAAGGCAAACTTCGATGGGTTAAAACAAAAAAAACATAACAAAAAAGTTTGGTTATGGCTTTTTCTGAGGGTGTGTTTACATTTAGTTACATTTATTCTGTCTTACAGTTACATCTGGCCCTTTGAGGGCAACCATTATGCTGATGTGGTCCTCAGTGAAAATGAGTTCAACACCCCAGGTCTAAAAGATAGTAGTAGGAATAGTACGCCCTACAGCCATCAACTTATTCAAATTAAATGATTAAAATAACAGGTGAACAAAAAGAACTGGGCCCAAAATCACGCCCAAAATGTAATCACGTGTTCCTTGTCCCATTGCCGACATTTCCTGAAAATGTGTCCAAATCTGTCCGTGACTTTTCAAGTTATGTTTCTGACAGACAGACAGACAAGGTCAATAATTAACTTAGGGTTAGGGCAAAGCCTAAACAATGGTTTCCCCATGTCTCTTCTCTATACTGGTGATAGCGTTAACAGACAGGACAGGGACAGGTTTTCATTCTCACCAATCTCTCTGCATGACATAGAGATGTTTGAGAATATGCTTCTTTCCCTGTACCTGTCACTCATTTCATTCTCTTTTACAACATCTTCCTCAGCATCTTTACACAAAACCTTGTCCAGCCAAAACTTGACTCAGATTGAAACGCCATGGGAAAACGTCACACTGAACAGATGTCTGTTTGTGGCCATTACCATCCTCGTGCTCACTTCTGGCTTCCAGAAGCTTCAAGGTGAACAAACACTGACGCAAAAATTCGGCACACAGATATGGTATACCTGTAAATTATCTGTTTGATTAACAACAGAAACCATGCGTGGTCAGAGGTTAGTGGAGGAGGAAGAAGAACGTGGGCTAACAGTGAGACGGACAAGCACACTGCGTCACAGAGGACAACCAGCAGAAGTACGTTTGTATTGGCTTTTTATCACTATGTTATTAAAAGAACTTAAGTTGTAAATTTCATGTTGTTGACCACACATCATGTCTTCACCAGCCTCAGACTTCTCTGTGGGAAGTCATGTTTTGGTGGCTGCCAGACCTTGATGACGAAGACAATGAGGAGGATGAAGAGGGTGACGATGGAAAAGCCAAAGCGCGAAGGTCAAAGAAAGGAGCAACAGGACGGACATCAAGAGGTTTCCATAACAAGCCGCTGCTAGACAGAAATCTCATGAAGCGGAGAGATGGGAAATTAAAGGACAGGAGGGCTAAGAAAGCCATGAATGAAGAAAACAAGGTTAAAACTGAAAAAGATAAAAACCAGGACCTGGAAGAAGATGAAGATCAAGGCAATGAGGAGATGCCAGAAAAGAAGAAAAATATGAAGGAAATGAAACAGAAGAAACAAACTCATACTGGATGAGTTGATTGTTTTTTCTGCAGACACAAGTTCATTTTCTAAAGACTTTCTCCTCTAAAGCTTTCAAATAGCAGAATTAAGACTCAGATCATTTGTGCTCTCAGTTAAATGCACACTATCTTTGTGTCTGTAGTCCTTTTTAGTCTCTTTCTTATCAGGAGTTCCAGTTTACTCAGCTGTTGGCGGTGTCAAAACAGACCTAGTTTGGACAGAAATAATAATTTAGTCATTTTGACCCCCACCTGAGAACTGCTTCAAGTTGACTGGTCAAAGTGTCTTTATCAATTCTTGCTGTCGTTCTAAACTTTAAGGTCCAGTGTGTGCCATTTTTAAGGTTTTATGCATTAACTAATATAGGTGGAAACAGCCAGGAGAGGGAGGAGAATGGAACATTTTACTTTTGTGGTAGTTGCAATCTGAAGTCTCACCATTAGTGTCTGTAATGTTTGTTTTGAAGTAAATGACCCGCTCACACAATCACTGATGTGTCGATAAATCTTTGTGTGGTCTTTAAAGAAACACCTCAAAAATGAATGTGTTTTTCTCCACAGTATTTAATTACAAAAACAGACTCTTAAAAGATCTGAATCAAGCATTTATACAAAACAGTAGAGCCACCGTTATACTGTTGAAATAACAGCCTGCTCCACTTTTACATAAACCAATGTACATAATTCTACTAGATGTGAGTTTTACACATTAACTGAATAGATAAAATCAAATGTACCAGATCTGTATCTAAAATTAGATGGAGATAGTGGACCGGCAGGACAGTGTGAGAGCTGATGATGAAAAAAAAACAAAAAAACATTCACACTGATAGATTATCAGTTAACTGAAAGTACATCAGGAGGTGGTGGCCTCATTGGCATTGGAGGCATGGGCATTTGTGGGGCACCAGGTGGGAGAGGGGGAATATTCATCCCTCCTGGTGGGGGAGGAGGCATATCATTTAGGTGAGATCCAGGTCCGCTCATTAGAGGCGGAGGCCGCTTCACACCTGCAGGAGGTACTGGCCCAGTGGACTGGGTTATAGCTTTCTCCATTTTGAAGTGAAACTGCAGGAAAAACTGGCAGAAAAAGCAACAACAGGAAAATTTAGTTAAATCACGTTTCCTCAAAATCAAATACATACATTTCTTTGTGGCAGAAAGCTGCTTTGAGTACCTGTTTTGTTTCTCTGTTCCAATGGGTCCAAAAGCGGTTTTCTGCCTTATCAATTTCTCTACTGGGGACCTAAGAGACCAAAAGTGTTGATGTCACAAGAAAAAAATTACCAAAATCACAGAAACAAGTGTAGTTTCCACTCACCTTGAAGGCGATCGTCTCGTATGGCTCAGCAGCAAGCAGCAGGTACTGCCAGCGACGGTCAGGTGGCTCAATGCGCTGCTCATAAGCAGACATGAAACGGTGCCTGGGCCCAATTCCTTCTGCAATCTCTGGATAGTCAATCTAATGGACAAAGTACATTGCAGAGTCAATTCTTCTGTTCCTGTCACAACTGTCACCAACTGTGATATTTTTAAACATACACAGTACACAAAATCACATCACAAGCTTATGCAGGCAACAATGAACTACATAGCAGTAGGTCGTGAAGACAAGAGTTTTTTTTTTTAAGACATGACAAACAGTAGCGGAACACAGGGTATATGCAGGAATACTGAAGTTAATTTCAATATCTTTTTAGGACTTTTTCCAAGACCTTATTATAGAAACTTATCGCCACTTCAAGCTGTCATCAGCAACACATATTAAACATTTCTCGTTCGCAATAACATCTACAGAGCTCGACCATACAAAGGAACTCATAAGCTGGAAAGGAACAAAGCTCGTAAGAATAAATTAAACCAAAGGCAAGGTTTATTAAAATAAACAACACTTTGACTCAAGTATTCACGATTTTTGGTTTACTTCGTGCGATTCTGTAAATTAATTTGCACCAGGAGGAGTGCGTTCACTGTCGCAAGAGGCGTAAACATCACATGTACACGCGGCTCCGAGGCGATCATGCAGGGCGAGCATTCCTGCGCATCGTTGTTTTTAACAAACACGGAGAGGGAAAATAAATACCTTGATGCATTCTTTTTGCAGTCAAAATCTAAGGACAAAATTGAATACCTCGTGAAATCCCAAATAAGACTTTTGAATACTAAGGGCCTTAATTTTACCAACATTGATTTATCAACTTTCAGCCCTGTTTTATCAAGGAAAAAAAAGTTTACACCAAACAAAACCAACCGTGTCATTTTTAAATATACACACAAAATCACATCACAAACATGACATGGAAAAGAATGGAGACAATGGAGCTAAAATAAGTTTCTTTAAGAAGAACCTTTAGACTACAAATTGTAAGAATATTTTTACAACAATAAACCAACTGTTTTACAGATTTTAAAGATTCCGAACAACCACATACCTGGAAAAGTAAAGACTGCTGTCCAGTTTCAGGGTCTCTCTGTTTGGTGACTTTAAGACAAGAACAAATATGGACATTAAACACATTGTATATACAGTGATATTTCTGTCCGAATGGAGTAAATAATTTACCTTTGTATCCTGGTCGACCAATTTTGACAAACTTCTTGACCTCAACTTTGACTTTGGCTGGAGCTGGCTGAGCAGGTGCTTCCTTTGCCTCTTTGGCTGCTCTCCGTGCTCTGACACAAACAAAGCATTCAGTTAATCAACACAATGGAAGCATTCCATTTGATTTTTTTTCACAATCGCAATAAACATGCAAAAACCTAAGAGGAACATAACTACATCAGTATAAGGGGAACTACAATATGTGTAATTTCCATGTGTAAAAAATTACAGTAAAAATAAGATGTGGACTTACAAGTTGGTCTGATGTTTCTTTCCTTGTGTGTGGGCCAAGTAACTGCCCTGCAACATGAAGGAGTTGTTAGTAATTATTGAAACACCAGAAATGTAAGATAATTTAGCAAAGTTTCACTGTGCGTCTCGTCACCTCGTTGTTGTGAAGTGTCAGACAAAGCTTGCACTCATATGATCCCAAATGATTCTTCATAAAATATGGATCTTTGTTGATGTCAATCGTCTCCAGGGCCAGCTGACGTAACCGCTCTCGTCGGTCGCGGTTACTCTCGGAGGCAGAGGCGACACCGCCGCTCCCCGTCTTCCCTCCAGCTCGATGTTGGAAATCCATCTTTGTAAGGCGATGGACTCAAGACACACCAACAAAACTTCACCCGAGTGCCCGTCAAAACTAGTGCGTGTGCTTCACGTAAACCACTCTTGAAAGTGGAAACTGGAAAGACATAAAGCAAACACTGTTGCTAAGCGGATATAACAATATATTCCTAAAATAAAGCTGGAGGTACATGGGCATTGGTACTCTTAAATCAGCTAAACAAATCATTGTCTTTATTGCTCATAAACACACTCCTGGTATAGTCTTAACCCCACACACATCCACTGCATCACACGGTCAACATTTAGAACAGGTACACTTTATAAACAGAACATTAATGCAGCTCGCTACAATGTGTGTGTATGTATACACACACACACACACAGTAAATGTGGGTATAGTTCTTGATGCTAGCTTGCAACTAAACTTAAGGCAAGTGATGCAAAAAGACAGATAGTGAAGTTAATAAACACTTATTAACCGAACTTTACCGTAACAAATGATCATATTTAACAGTAACGAAAGTTAGTAATTATTGCTACAACACAAAGGCATCACATTTAAGAAAAGGTCTATTTAGCTGCGGTATGTTAGCCGAGGCTTTACGGTAAGGCTAATGCTAAGCTAACTGTGTTACTGGGTACGAATGAATGGATTTCACAGAGAGGAATGATCATACAGCGACTAAACCGCAGTAAGTGTTGCTATATCTGATAGCGGGTTGATTTATTACATGAGAAAACTCGAAGTATACACGAGGAGAGTGTTTTATAGGCCTGCTTTGTTCAAAACACTCACCAAGTCCGGTCCACACTCCACAACGCAAAGCTCACGCCAAAGCAAACTCCGACAGCGCATGCCCAAATAGTTTATTTTCATCGTTGGTTTTCAGCACTTTGGCGCTTTACCGCTGTCTCCTGGATTGGAGCGGTATTACACGTCTCAGCAATGTACAGTCAATGTAGTAACTGTGCCATATTGTATGTTACAAAAAACACAAAGACAATTGTGTTTGTGTAACGATTTTCACTACATTTAGCAAGAATTAATAACTCAAATTGGAAATGCTCCCTAGTTTTTAAAAGTGAATAGACACATTCAATATTATTAATAACATAAACAAGACAACTTTTCTTTTGAATGATATAGAATTAGTGTTATGGACTACTAAAAAATTAATTTTACGATTTGAATATGAAATGAATAACAATCTCTTTTGCATGGGATATTTACCTAGTCTGAGGACAAAAGGGCAGGTACTTGAGCATCAATCATCTGGGGTCAATCTTTACACTGTGTGAAATAGCTCACTCGTTTATAATGTGTTTAGTTAAATAGTTCAATTTTTTTCTCTTTCTTTATCTGATCTAATGGATCTTTACTAAACAAATAAGCAACTAAACCTTCACTCTGCGGTAATTTCTGTCTCTGTGTAAGTTCTCTGTCTATTTGAGGTATTTTTCTGTGCATGCTGGTTGTTTGGATCGTCAGAAAGTCCTGTAAACAAACGCTCTTGCCCAGGGGCAGTGGGGAGAATTAGGGTTTTTACACTCGCGTTTTCCTCCTACTTTGTCCCTCACCGGCCGCCGTCCTGCTAGTAGTGAGGTGTGTCAATGGAAGCCGAGAGCGAGCACCGTTGTATGTCCGGTGTGTAACGTGAAGGACAGGTCCGACTCTGCCGTGTTCGCTCGTCTGCGGAAATGAATAACCACTTTTCGAGAGCAGAGAATAACGAAAGCTTGACGTTTGCGACTTAAACGGTGAGACTGTTGTTATGTTCCGGGTCGCGGGAGCGTCTCCCCTGTAGCCTATACGGTGTGTCTGTGGTCAGGCTGTTGTCACGTCAGTGACCGTGATGCGTTTTAACGAGAAGGAGCTGGCTTCTTTGAGCCGTCAGCCGTCAGTGATGGCAGCTGAGCTGGGGATGCGAGGACACAAGAAAGGAGACGGTAACTGTTTATGACACACATTCATGTCACACACTTTCACTTTCTCTGAGCGTGACGAAACGCAACAGTTCGTTTTAGCTTTGAAAACAGTGTTTGCGTTTTCCACTGACTGCTAACTGACTCTGGTCCATGTCCGTTTACTTTGGTTTGTACATAGTTATTAAAAGGAGGCTGGTGAAACTCGTCGTCAACTTTCTCTTCTACTTCCGGACTGATGAAGAGGAGGTGAAAATAAATGCACATCATCGACCTTTTTTTTAACAACCTCTCAAATTTGCATCTGAATAAAGTTATCCTTTGTTTGTCAGCCAATCGGAGCACTGCTGTTGGAGCAGTGCCGAGTGGAAAGAGAGGAGAGCCAGAGCTTCTCCATCAGTGAGACACACACACACACACACACACACACACACACACACACACACACACACACACACACACACATACATACATACATGTCGCATTCTCTGTGTGAACAGGCATAGTCCCTATCCTCCCTATCCCCTTACCCTAACCTTAACCATCTCAACTACATTCCTAACATAAAACCAGGTCTTACCCCTCAAAAAGCCTGTTAAAATTCTGTGGACCAGCAAAAATGTCCTCACAGAGATAGGTTTTCACAGTGGTTAGTTTCAAGTTTTGACCGTAGCACTATCACATCTAATTTTTAGACCTTGTCCTAAATATCCATCTAAAGGACCATGCAATCCTACAGTTCACATCACTCATCCACCCCAAAGAGAGTCAGAGCATCTCTTCCCCTTTACATGAACATGTGAAACAAAAGTGTTGGTCTGAAGTGAGGGAAATGGGAATGGGCTGATCTTCCATGTTTGTTTAGTACACTGTTATAGCACTAAGCAGCAAAAGAGAAGCATATTAAAGTGCGATATACTGTATCTTATAATGTCTGTGCATTTGCATGATAGATTTCCAGTTAACTCTTCTTTTATTTCATCTCAGCATTCCTTGATGAAGCAGAAAGGAAGTATTTGTTCGAGTGTGATTCAGAGCAACAGTGTGGAGAATGGGTCGACTCCATTATCAAAGCCAGGTAATTCTGACTCATAAATACTGATTTTCATCTCAAACCTGCACAATTATGTCCATAGAAGCTCCTAAAGACTCTTTTCGAAAACATTCTCCAGCTAGCTTCCCTGTCTAATCTGCAAGTAAATCACAGCAGGAGAAACTAGATAATCCATAGCGAGTGAAAGGGCACGTGTCTTTCCTCCTGTATACTGAAGCCAGGCTCCACCCTCTCACCTGGATCTGATTTTCTCATTATCTCTCCCAGCTAATGTCCTGCTGCATTTGTCATATGTGCATCCATGTGTTATTATCATCAGTATTATATGTATCATTACTGAATTATTAATTTCAGGACATGATATAAACAGAAAAAGACTAGTAAAAGATAAGGGAAATATTCCTGAGGTTGATAAACCAACAGTCATTATGGGTTTTCATATTTAATTGGTTTAGTTTAGGTAACTGTCAGAAAATATCTGCAGCTGTTCTGATGATCATAATCAGAATTAATTTCAGTCAGTAAAATGCCTTGTCATTAAGTCTAGGATGGTAAAAAAAAACGCTTGAACTAAGTTCATAGACAATGACAATTATTGTTATTTTCAGCCGTAGAAAGATATGGAGGGAAAACTAAAACACTTCCATTAAACAGTAGCCAACCACAGCCCATGTTAAGAACCTATGTGTTGTCTGGATGCTTTATGTGCAGTGTTGTTTGTGGCTTTTGCAGATCCAAATCTCAATTAAGATGCAGTTTTAACACACTACTTTAGTGAGACTTACAAGGAATGGTCTACATTGCAGATTCAGATTTATTGGTGGCATATTTATGTTTATGTTTTCTGACAGATGTCAAATTAATTTCTTCTCTTCTCTTGCAGTTATGAGTTCATGAGGAAAAATCTCATATTTTATCGAACTGAAATCCACAGGCTCACTGGCAAGGTGAGGCCGCACACAGCAGCATGTCATTGCACTAACTACTACACAGATGGAGTCTCTGTCTGGCTATGCTTCCACAGTATTATCTGTTTCAGTGTAAGATAAATTGACAGAGGCAGATTTAGTTTGTTGTTTTTTTTTTTGTTGCAGAACGCCAAGATGTAGTAATATTCACAAATCTACAGTTCAAAGCTTTTTCAATGAAGCCTCTAATAAAACCCGTCTTTCATTAATCTAGTATATCAGGGTGATCCACAGACACCAGTCAAAGCTGTTCATTAACAGATTAAATGTTTAAGAGATTATTCTTTTTATCAATTTCTGAAATAAGCACACACTGTAGAGCTACAATTTTCACTCCTTTTTCACAAAATAATTATCTACTCATTTTTTTTTTTCAGTCTGACACCTGCCTTATTTTTAGACATGCAAATATATTTCCAACATGTACTGTACATCAGTGAAAATGTGCTCATATAATTTACATACTGTATAATGATAGGGCCAGGAGTCTAAAGGTTCTCAAACCTCAGCAAATCAAACTCAATCTTCAAAGCTGTTAGCTGCTGTTAAACAAACAATGATGTCTAACATTTTATGACAGAGAATTTGTTTTGTACTCACCAACCATTTGTTTCTTACTGACTTTATCCTCTACAGGACCCCCTGGAGCAGTATGGAATATCGGATGAAACACGCTTCCAGGTCAGCAATGGGCTGCAATCGATGCCTGGAGAAACCTCCTCACTGTAGACCAGCATCCTGCCATTCCAAAAATCCACTCCATGCTCATCTGAAAGCCATCATTCATACAGAGACTTTTAGATTTTCACTGCTTTGTCGTGTTGCTTCCAACGTACATTATGCAGATTTAACTGCTGGATATCCAAGGCCATCTTCTACTACTTCTGCTGTGTCACTGTCAGTTATTCCAGGTAATGCAAGGCTTTAGATTAAGAGGCAACAGTCTTATTGTTGGTTTAAGGGACTTAATACTTAAACATCTCCTCTCAAGGCCTTTGCCTTAGCTAAT
Source organism: Microchirus variegatus (assembly GCF_963457635.1). Taxonomy (NCBI): domain Eukaryota; kingdom Metazoa; phylum Chordata; class Actinopteri; order Pleuronectiformes; family Soleidae; genus Microchirus; species Microchirus variegatus. The sequence goes on from NC_139806.1 coordinate 14,489,506, forward strand.
CATTTAAAAAAGTATATATTTTACAATATAATTGTGAGCACCACTGATTGTACATGTGTTGTTGAAATGCAGCTGTGACTTTCTTTTAGGGTTATTATAGATTTTAGCATCACTGGTAAACAAGCAACGGTTCAGGATATATGAACACTTAATCAAGTGAGTGCACACTGTAACAGAAGTGTGCGGCCAACTGAGAAAACCTGGGCAGTATTTACTGTCTTATTTGAACTTCATGAGCCATTTAACCTGTTTAGTTGAGCCACTAATTTTTATTTGTTGCTTGTGAGAAAAGAGTTGGCCCATTTTTTTTTTTTTTATGATATATTTGCACATATTTTACTGGTGTTTTAGGGTTTCTTTTAAAATAGAATTCCAATAATTTACTTGAATGCTGTAGCTTTTCTGTGGCACTTTGAATCTGATTCTTTTCGCTAAGCTGTGGGACCATGTTGGGAAACAAGATTCTTGAAATAAATTTGAAAATATTACACAAGCTTCTTCGTCAATGTAGCGTAATGGTGAGTGTCGACCACATTTCCATATAGGCCATTGTTGTGTCTTGCAACTTGGTCAAATGTGTAGTTAACCAGTCAGGAGTCGAACCACAAACAGACATGTCACTGAATGTGTCTACAGTTTTAAAACCTTTTGCACATACACTGTTTATTCTGTTTTTGCATAATCTCAGACTTTGTTTCAAAGTTTTTTTTTAAACTAATAAAGTCATTTGAATGATATTGCAAATGTTTGCCGTGTGCTTTCTGTTTATTAGAATGGAGTGTGGAGCGCAGAGTTGTACATAGCATAGTGTCAGCAGATTTTCTCAAATAACTTTGGTTGTTTGGTTGTCTCTTTTGACCAAAACAAGAAACCACTAAATGGGTGGGTGATGAAATTTACATCACACGGACCACATCTGACCTCTGTGAATAAGTATATGCCGAAAGTATGACCCAGGCCTAAGGAGACCCCCATCTTCCTGCCAAAGGTATGAAAATCAAAATAATAATAATAATAACAATAATAATAATAATTTCAGGGATTGTATTGCACTGAGTGAACTGAGTGAATTAGTAATGCCATGCCAAGTATTTAATTTGTAGCAGCAGAAAAATTGGTTGGTTGCCGAATGCTCACAACAGATAATCAGTAGAACTGATTGTTACTGTTTGCACCAGAATGAAAACATTAGATTTCAAAATGCTAGTTCCCAGGTGCACCTTGTATGTGTCTCATAGGCTTAATATCAGAGCTATACCAGGAAGGCCCATGGTTGCGGGGTCAAATAAATTAGCAAATCTGAATCAGTTGATAAAGTAAAGGAGAAACTGATCAAAGATGAGGATAAAAATGAGTAAATATAGAATGTATATTTATATAAGCTGTTACCCTCTAAGGTCTGCATAACAAGACCCAAATTACACAAACATATTTGTGAAGGACACTGTATTGAATTCCATTATTTGAACAGTCTAACCAAAGCCAAACTACAACCATAACCACATCTTAAATCCGACTTTAATCAGAGTCGAGGTTCTTATTAGAACAACACTTTGATACTAGTAACAAAAAAACACGTTGAAACATAAACACACTCCTAATAAACACGTTTTTCTGGTTCATCGTGAACGAATACCTGCGATTCCGTGCGAGAGAGAGAAAGAGACACGTTCCCTTAGCAACGCAAAATGTGTGATTCAAAAATAGTGACGTCACGCCCTTCCCGTGGTGCTTTGCGAGCCCAGCTTGAGCCATCGGCTAAAGAAAACAATACATATCCTACATGCTCAATTTTTAAGGAGTAAAAGAACATAAAACTGAACCATTTCACCTGAAACTGACGCGGCGAGTACACAAAGTTCACGGTACGTGGCGCCAAGAGCGTATCGTTGCACATAATACGTTAATACACGCGTAGTTGGTGAACAAATAATGTTGCTAACGCATTAGCCGGGCAGCTAGCTTATCTTACGCTGGGTTCGTCAGCTGAGCTAACGTTAGCATTAGCTTAACTGCAGGAAATTTGTAATGTTTTGTTTATACCTTTGAGTTGAAACCTATGATGTTGTTATAAGTGTGATCATATCAAAGCAATAACGATATATGGTTGTCTCGTGTTTATTTTAGGAGGGCTTTCTTGAAGTGACTGTAAAGTTTGTTAATGTCTTCCACAATAATGTCATTGTCATCAACTCAATGACTGCTAATTTACACGTCACCTGATTAATGTACCACAAATGCTCCCATAATGAAATCAAAGGAATCTCTGTTTTCCATCAGGTTGCTTATTGTTAATCGTTTTGTCGCGATGCATTCAGTTTACTGTCCTTGAAATAACTGCCGATATAATAATACTGTTGATTTACAAATAACTGCCGACAAATACAATGTATAGTCCAGTCACGTTGTAAGTTAATAATCAAGCCAAATGACCAACATTTACAGGTTCTTGCTTCTGAGTTGTAACACAGCTTGTCTTTGTTTTCTCTTGTTAACAGCAAGTTATTTGAAACATCACAACTGATATTGTATGGACAGTATAATAAGCAGATGGACTTAATTTAAATAGTAACGTAATTTGTTGATATTTTACATTACTTGCAGACCAACTAAATATCCAGAAGTTAGGATGTAGGGTTATCTCTATTTTATCTGTGACATCTGATATATCCAATCAAAACCTGGCAAATAATTAAGTTAAGAATGGATTTTGAATACATTATTCTGGGAGTGTAGATGGCCTAAGGGAGAAATTATCAGATTTTGGTGTTTACCTGGTATGGATCTGGCTCTCTCTTTTTTCTTTTTTTTTTAAACCAATAGCGAACCTTGCATGAAAAATATTTTCATTAAAAACTCAGCTAGTACTTCTTTAAATAAATCATAAAAAATGTGTCTTTGATACAGCATAGTTTGGTTGAAATACAAGTGTACTGATCCTGTGGGATTGACAGGGTTTGTGTTGTCTGAGTGCTCTCTGGTTTTAGGATTGTGCTGATCAATTTTACCATGTTTTTCAGGCATCATGGATCAGGACTATGAGTGCAGGCTGCTCAGACAGATCAACATTCAAAATGAGAATGCAAGCCCCATAGTGAGTAAACAATGCAGTCCTTGTGTATTAACAAATGCTATTTTCTTTTCAAAATTAAAAACATAAATTGCTGGCTGGGCAAAGGAAAATAATCTTGATTGTATCATGATAATGACAGCAGCCCCTCCCAGAGAGGATCAATGACTGTAGAGGGTGTTAGTCATTTGCTGACAGAATAAAGGCTTTAACAGGGCAGTCCTTCTTTTTACAGTTCCGTTACTGTTGAGTGACAAGAGCTTACCAGCCAAATGACTAGGTTTTGTGATTGTTGCTTCTTCTTGTTAACACCTCTCACAAACACACCATCTGCCACCTTATCTCCCTGTTTTGTCAACTCATTTTCAAATAACTGTCCAAAGCTTGTTTGTGTTTGGCCCCCAGTCAGAAAATGCTGTCTCCTTCTTCTCCCCTCTGTAGAAAGCTGTAGGTGCCATGCGAGCGCTGACACCCTCCAGCTCCCCTCTATCCTCCCCTAGCAAACACGGCGATCGCTTCATTCCCTCCCGTGCTGGAGCCAACTGGAGTGTCAACTTCCACCGCATCAATGTGAGTCTGTTGCAAACACCCAGGGCTTTACTGTCTTTTCTACCAAAAGAACAGTGTTCTCAGGGTGGAAGTGTTGACCATTGCTTCCAAGCAACCATTATGTATTTGTATTTTCTATTATAAATAAAACTGATTGTGAATGATTATTCATTTGTTTTGACAGGAAATTGAAAAATCACACAATCAAAATAGGAAAACCAAAGATGGAACAACAGACAGTAACAAAGGTAATCAATCAACCTTCCTAGATTAGAGCTTGGGCAAATACATATAATATAACATATTGTCTCTCTTGATAATGTTGTTGGTGTACAAGCACAATTTGCTTTTTAGAGAATGGCTTTTAGAGTTCTGTGTTATTTATTTATTTATATTTGAAGATATCTTCATCTGCTCCACTATTTTGACCTGGTCAGACTCATGCAAACTAGAGATTAGATTTGATAAAGGAACCAAGAAATTGCAAAGGGAGCACAGTGTTTGAACGTAATAATTTCAACAACCTGGTTTGATTTCCACTCCGTCTCCTCCTCTTTCTCCAGCGGATGGCCTGGCTTACTCAGCTCTGCTGAAGAACGAGCTGCTCGGAGCAGGTATTGAAAAAGTCCAGGACCCACAGTCAGAAGATCGCCGTCTACAGCCATCGACTCCTGCAAAGAGGAGCCTTTTTAGTGTAAGAACTGTTCACCTGTAACTTTGAATATAATATTTGTTTGTGTTTTTGTGAATAATCAAAATCATCTGTTTTGTGTTTTATAGTACTCAGTCAGTACAAAGAGAGCACTGCCAGAAGAGGATGGAAATACAGTATCTCCATATTCTCTATCACCTGTCAGCAGCAACAGGTAATTAGCTGATCCAGGTACTCATCAAGTCTCAGCTTTTATATTATGAGGGAAGGAAACATAATCATGTATCTCTGCCTATTTTGTGTTGTGTATCGCAGCCAGAAGCTGCTACGATCTCCGAGGAAACCTACACGCAAAATATCTAAAATCCCTTTCAAAGTTCTGGATGCTCCGGAGCTGCAGGATGACTTCTACCTCAACCTAGTGGACTGGTCCTCTTTGAATGTGCTTAGTGTTGGACTGGGTACCTGTGTTTATCTTTGGAGTGCCTGCACCAGCCAGGTGTGTGTCATCTAATCAAATTTAGAAAAGCAAAGCAACAAAGATGTCTATTAACTAACAGCTCATTTAAATTGTACTTTTTCTTTCTGTGATTAATGTTTGTGATTTTAGAGTGCCACTCTTACTCTTTGTGTGTCATACTCAATAACTGACAGAGGCTTAGAATGTAATTAATAACTTTTCTCCCTCGATTTCTTTAGGTGACACGTCTGTGTGATCTTTCTGTAGAAGGAGATTCAGTCACATCAGTAGGCTGGTCAGAGAGGGTGAGTTTTTCCACTTGTCTTTTTCATAGTGACAAACGGCTGTAAGGTCACATTAGCAAAAAAGAATTACACACATAACCTCTGTGAAGGAGTCACTAACTAATTATACACAGAATAATTATGCTTCATGTGTTTTGGAGAGGGTTAATTTAAAGGTGCCTGTAATCAGTTCATGGATTTTGTGAGCTCCCTTTCTTGTGTTTTCCACGAATCAAGTGTAATATTATGGTGTCTATTTTCAGGGTAACCTGGTGGCAGTGGGTACTCATAAAGGCTATGTACAGATCTGGGATGCAGCAGCAGGGAAGAAGCTGTCTGTACTTGAGGGACACACAGCCAGAGTGGGTGAGTTGAAAGAGTCCGTAGACATGGAGACAGTGACAATTGCACTTTGCCTTTGTTTGCATTGTTTTTTTTCCCACACCTCTGAAACACACATCTCTCATTCATGGTCAGTGAATCATCGCTGTTTGAATCTGTGTTTCACTCTTCAGGTGCATTGGCATGGAATGCAGACCAGCTGTCATCGGGGAGTCGTGATCGAGTGATCCTGCAGCGAGACATTAGAGCCCCTCCCCTCCAGTCTGAGCGCCGTCTCCAAGGACACCGACAAGAAGTCTGTGGGCTCAAGTGGAGCACAGACCACCAGCTTCTAGCTTCCGGTGGAAATGATAACAAGGTACACAGACACCGTCTCCTCTGTACCTGACACTTTTTCATAAATGACCACAAACTTATTTCCATACCTCCTCCAATTTTGTTCTGCTGTCTGCAGCTGCTTGTTTGGAACCACTCCAGTGTCCTCCCCGTGCAGCAGTACACGGAGCACTTGGCTGCAGTGAAGGCCATTGCCTGGTCTCCTCACCAGCACGGTCTGCTGGCCTCAGGAGGGGGCACCGCCGACCGCTGCATCCGCTTTTGGAACACTCTGACGGGCCAGCCGCTGCAGTGCACCGACACCGGCTCTCAAGTCTGCAACCTGGCCTGGTCCAAGCACACTAACGAACTGGTGAGTCACCTGATCCTGACAGTTCTGAAACAGAGAATGTGGAATTGGATTCAGATGAGAAGGTTAGATCTGTGTCTGTTACTGCTCATATTGAAAATGTTTCTTTTTTTAATTATTTTCCTGCAGGTCAGCACTCATGGTTATTCCCAGAACCAGATCTTGGTGTGGAAGTATCCATCTCTCACTCAAGTGGCCAAACTCACAGGACATTCGTACAGAGTTCTGTACCTGGTCAGTATACTGCGTACTGTGTGTTTATACTGTAGCTGTCTGTTTGTCCTATTGTTGTAACGGTAAACTAAGACTATTTTTGCTCCTGAGCTGCATATTTACATTACTGTGCAAACATCTTAGGCCACCATCCAATTTTTTGTTTTAGCAATGCCTTAATGACCATACAGTTGAACTATTTCTCAATCACTTCATTCGAACGCATCTAGGAAATACAGGAAATGGGTATGCAGTTTTAAAATAACCAAACATAAAGTTCCCTACTGTCCTTGGTGAAGGGAGGGGGGCGAGCCACACACAAGGAGGGTGTTAAAAGAAAACGGCAATTATATACAGGAAAAAATACTCCGTGTTTAATAATGACTTCTGTGCAGGCCATGTCACCTGATGGAGAGGCCATTGTGACGGGGGCTGGAGATGAAACCCTTCGGTTCTGGAACGTCTTCAGCAAAATGAGATCCACTAAGGTATTTTTTACCCTGTTTTGTTTCTTGTAAGAGGTCTATTTTGAATGATCTCCCTTCTCTGTTTCTAACAAGCCCTCATTTGAATTTCAAAGACTAAAAGAAAGTGTAAAACTATATAAACAGTAGAATTATCTATCTGATACCCTCTTACCCTCTTCTGTCTCCCTCCCTCCCTCAGGAATCTGTGTCAGTGCTGAACCTCTTCACAAGGATCCGGTAGTGATCACGCCCCCCTGTACTCTGAGGGAATGAAACCGGGAATAGGAATTTACCTTTGCATGTATCGAGCTGTAAATTGTCCTCTTCTTTGAGCATTCACCTCAGCAGTCTACAGAGGAGCTCCCCTCCATTGCCCTTAGTTCACCGAGTCAAGTTGTATTGCTGGAGTTTGGACGAGCAGGAGAGATGAACAGTCTGTGTGTCGAGGGCAGAAGACATAATATTCAGTACGTGCAGTATTCCACCTCCTCCCTGGAAAATGACAGAGACACTTTCTCCTCCCAACAGACCACACATCTCTGACGACGAGGAGCATTTGGGAGTTATTTCCCAGTGTGATTGTTTTGTTTACAGACTGACGTTGCGAATACCTGCCAAATATTGAGTTTTTTTTCTTTTTAACTGTCTATTTATTTTTATTTAGTTTTTTTTATGTTTTAACTCATATTCTTACCCGAGTGTTTGTTTCTGGCTGGTAGATGGTAGATTCCCCTTTTGCTTGTAACGGCAGTTTTCGGTCAGTGTGTGTGTGTGTTTGTGTGTGTTTTCAATCCAGGCTTGTCTTTTTGTATTTTACTGACTCATCCACACTGAGAGCATATAATGTAAAACTGTGCCATTTTCAAGACATGAAAAAGGTTGGATGAATGGGCCTGATATCTTTTTTTATAGATATGACCTTAAGTTCATTTTACTCTGAGTGATTTGAAGCAGCATCAGCAAATATCATTTGTCAGGAACAGACTCATGGATGTTTTTCACTGGTCTTATATCACCCTCTTACAAGATGGAGAATTAGGTGAAGAAGAAAAAACTATTTTGGTTCACAAGTGTAGCATCTGCTAAAATATTCAAGCTATGGGCACTTGTCATTTGCTACTTCAGATCATTTCTGTGTTGATCAGTCATGTTATTTTTTTTTAAAAGGGTAACAATTTGCATAATTTCTCCCAGTTTTAATCTTTGGTTTCCCCCCGTATGAATGTTTGAGTCTGCTGGCGTGCCACATTTAAATGAATGGTATTTATTTGTGTTGTGAAAGCTTCTTGTACAGAGGTTGGGTGTTTGTTTGCTGATGTTGTCCAAGGGGAAGGCGATGAAAAACTCTGTGGAAATTTACTTTAGCGCCACTTAAACATTTAAGACAATGCTGCCAACTTGAGTTACAGAAAGAATGTTTAAAAATGAGAAAAAAAATATTTCTGTACTTAAAAATAATCAACAATTAAAAGACCATATCTTGTACTTACTGTTGTTGCAGTTGTTTGTCCCATTATAGAGAGGAGATCAAGTCTGTTGTGAAACAATGAAAAAAATCAAGTTGTTATAATAGCAATGGGTTTCATCCATTTACACAAAGCATACCTCATGTATTTATTTCTTTAAAAAAAACATTGAGCTGTTCAGAAAAAGTAACCCAGCATGATGATCTCCCTCATGTCCTGTGTTTTCAAATGATAACTGAAACAATTTTCAGTTAGATCAGTTATTTTTTACCTTAAAGTCTAGACATCCTTTAATGGTAAGGTATACATGAAAGATTCTGTTGTTTTTCCACCTACACATCTGAGCATTCTTCATTTTAATACTCCAGACTAACAGACATCTTAGCTTCTAATGCATAATATTATCATGCTGGGAAAAATAACTAGGTAGGAGATGCATTTAAAGAAATAACATGACATCTTAGAAAGGTGTTGAGTCACCATTAGCTGCCGTAACAGCTTCAGTTCACCATGTCAAGGTGTTTGAAGCTTTACTGGAGAGATGTATAGTCCAAACTTGTATAAATAATATCCCTTTAGTGTTTTGATGTGGTTTTAAAAATATCAGACAAAAGATTTCAAAATATTCTCACTCAGTTAGTGCCTGTAAAAGCTACTGTACTAAAATATAGCCTGCATATTTGTTACATATTGTACAGAATCATTTAATTTGCCACCTGTCTGAATTGGCTTTTGTGTCCTGTCCAAATCCAAAGTGAACACCAGAGGGAGCCCTCCTGTGAGCTGATTTAAAAATACAACTGCTACCACACTTACGCAATCAACAACTATCATGTCAAAAAAAAAATCTGATTTTAAAGAGTAAATCCCATGTCAGTCGCCGATGTTACCGGCTGTGAGGAAGGTCAAACCTCCCCGACAGACAGTGAACATCCCTGCAAGCACTTTCAGCACCACGTTTGTTTGCATGAAGGGAAAAGATTTTGAAAAGCACACACAGCACAGAATCCTGTGGCTTCACCTTGTTCCCTGGAAGTCTGTAAATATTTTTCATATTCCCAGTCCGTCCCACGCAGGCATAATTTTGACCCAGAGCATGAAAAATAACAATGTTCACCACCTCCCAAAGCTCCCACTCGTCTGCTTGTGCCCTGTGGCCTAACCAAACTCACTCTTACACATTTAAGCAGCAATGTTTTGTTTTTTTAACAACATGAACAACAACTGGAGGGTCTAAATACATGAAAAATAGGGCATCTTGCATCATTTGGCTCCTGTGTTCCTACTAAACCTTACAAAAGATATTCAACTGAAGACCATTCACAAGGAAAAGACGGGCAACTGTTAATTGTGTGACCTAAAAAACCCTAATTTTTTTTTTTTTTTCTTCTCTGTGATGAAGATCAGATACTATAGGTTTTAAGTGCAGCCTCTACAAACATAGGAGGAACCGGAGCCTTTCTCCCCTTCAGAGTCCATTATAATGTCATCTCAACAACATGTGTAGTCCATTATCGTGATGAGATAAATCATCTGAATGGAGGACATTCAACACTGTCTCCCAGCTCATCTGGGGGCTCTCGGTGGGCAGATGTTAACATTAAGCCCTGAAAGCAGAAGGGGCGAACAGAGGGGGGATCGCTAATATGCATAATCCTACCTCCTGACGTTTCCATCAAGAGGCACAGAGTGTGATGTTCGTTACACAACTAAAGCCTCACAACACAGAGAGCAGGATCTTCCCCCAGGTTCCTCGCTAAGCCCGACTCTTAAGTTGCATTGACAACCAGCCTGTGAGGATATCAAAGGAACACGGCCTTTGTGATAAGTAATAGTTGCAGCCACCCAGGCTCCCGTTTGGTCATTTCTGTTATAAAGGGAAGGCCGAGTCATTCATGTGCCTTATTTACAAACAGGCAGCAGTCGCTCACTGCTGCGGCAACTTTGCATTCATAAATGAGTATGGGGTGTTTTTCCACAGCCTGTAAACTGTAACGACCCCGTCATCTAGCAGGTGTCAGAGAAGATGCTATGATTTAAATAGCTTCCTGGGGGTGGGGGTGCAGCGGAGGGTGGGCTCACACAACAACATACACATATAAAGGTGGCTGATTGATATATATATATATATATACATGTATACGTGACACTGACAGCAGTGGGAAACAGTTCTGTCTGTCGTCGCTCTTGTGTAGGAAATGAATTTGAGAGTGTCCTTAAATTAACCTCTGCTGTAATGAGGTATTGATTCATATAAATGAAGTACATTTGAGTTTTATTTAGTTAATGATACAGCTTTGCAAATAAGAACAGCATTCAGTTTCACTCAATGCCCTATAGATGTTAGGATTCTTCTTCAATATGTCTGCACACATCGAGCTTCTAACGCTCAATATTATCACACTGGGAAGAATAACTAGGTTGGAGACACATGTAAAGGAAGGACATGACATGAGGTGTCTTTAAAAAACGTGTTGGGCCACCATGAGCTGCCATAAGCTTCAGTTCTCCTTTGTCCAAGTCTCACTTGAGAGATACATATTCCAAACTGCATAACAGCCAGTGGGTTTATTATGATGTTTTCATATTGTGAATTTACATAATAAGGATGTTTAGAGACATCGTTCATAAGGCAGATGCCTTAATTGTTGACAAAGCAAAGTGTCTAAATGCATAAATAGTCAATAAATATTGGTATTGAGGGATCTGAATGAGGCAAACTATCCAATGTGTATGAATAACTCTTTTAGGGCAGGCACATCAGCTTATAAGATAATGTTGTATTAGTCCCACGATACCCCACTTGAAATTTATAGCAAGAAACTACAGGTAAGATATAGTCAGCATGCATGAGGAAACTGAGTCACACTCAGGGAATGAATTTGATGTCATTAACCTTGTTCTTTCTTTCCCTAGTTTGTGTCTTTCCTTCCTGTCTTCCCTCTCTCTCCTTCCCTCCCTCCCTCTCTCTCTCTGTCCTCATCTTGCAGGTTGCAGGATCCAGATCCAGTTTGGAGGCTATTACTATTATTATTATCATTCATATCATATCATATCATATCATATCATATCATATCATATCATCACCATTGTTATTATGCTATCATTAAAGTTGATATTGCTATATATATATATTTTTTTTTTATTATTTTTTTTTTTTTTTTTATAAATCAACAATCTGTGCTGCTGCTTGTATACATGTTCTAGTTCAAGAAGTCATCACCGTCTTTTTAATTTTCCCTCTCACCCCAACCGGTCTAGGCAGATGGCCGCACACCTCTGAGTCTGGTTCTGTCTGTTTGAGTCAGTTCTTCCTGATAAATGGGAGGGTTTGTTTGTTTTTCCTCTCCACTGACGCCTAGTGCTTTGCTCATGGTTTGAACTGTTGGGTTTCTCTTCTCTCTATTATACTGTAAAGGTTTCTGTCGTACTATGTGCAGTGCCATGAGATAATGTATGTTGTGATTTGGCGCTACAAAAGTAAAAATCAAGTGAATTGAAATATGAATAAATACATCCATAAAAAAACACAAAATACTTCCAATAATAGAACATTTCCAATTTAAACAGTATTTAACAGAAACATGGACATAACGTGTACAATGTAAATAGCGTAGATTACGTGTGAGTTTTTTTTTTTCAGCGCACAGCCTTTATGTGTACTGTTTATAACATTTGACTACTGTTGTTTCCACTGTAAAATAAGTAGACGCTTAATGTAACTCGTCCAGCTTTAATTGAATTCCATGTGAGCTCTTAACTATAGTGTCAGGCACGGGTGCACAGGTGAAGTCTGTGGGGATGCCTGATTTCAATTGAGCGTGTGTGTAGGTTTTTTTCTTTTTAAATCACTTTTGAGGGGGAGTGGGGCTGCTATATGGTATAAAACTGCACAAATCCTTTGCTTTAAAAATCAAAAACTGTAGAATATATCTTTTCATTTAAATAGCAACCCAGGTATTTTCCACCCCCCACCCCCTCAGCCTCCATATATGTAATCCATATTATGCATGCTTAACCTTCATATAATGTAATTTAGCTGCTGCTTTGGGCCGCACCCTTAACAAGGTCTGAGGAGGGAAAAGATGGACGTCAATTGGCTTCCTCTCGCAGTCGTCACCCGACACAGACCCCGCCTCCTCCTCCTTGTCTTCTCCCCGAGCAGCAGACGTATATATATAAACACACGGTCCCTTCTTCCTCCAGCCTACCCAGTAACATCACCAAAACCATTACGTGGAGCAGTGATGGGAGGGCGCGTGCACACACGCACACACACACACAGAGACTCCGACTGTGGCTGCTTTCAGTGGGAAAAACCAACAAGAGAGGGAGAGAAAAGGCTGCTGCATCATCACCTGTTGTTCCTGTCGATTGATGGTGAGTCCATCACTTGTGCTGAGGATGATTATTTTGCAGGATATTCATATATATGTTCTCATCGTTGTTATTAGGACAGTTTGTGCAAATACACACAATTAAAACGAAAGGGGCGGGGGAAAAAAAACATAAAACTGACTTTAGAAATAATAATAATTTAAAGGGAAATTCAATTTCTCTTGCTGCCTCGCCTAAAGGTGGTGGTCGTGGTGATGGAGGGGAATGTTTATCATGTCATGTTGCCGTGATTTGTGTAAGAAGAAGAAGAAGAAGAAGAAGAGAGAAAAATGAACTGAGCTGACTGTAGGTCGGGAGCAGCGTCGCTGCAGATGACACATGTGGCTTTTAGTGGGTGTAATTTTTGGCGTTATCGCCTCCTGAGAGAAAACTTCGGTGCAGCAACAGGTGGCCTGTTTTTCGCGGGCCGGAGATCCTGAGGAGGAGGAGGAGGAGGACGTGGACGTGGAGGAAAAGTAGGGCGTCATTCAGCACCGAGATACTGGACAGCTCCCCATACGACGACTGTTCACCTCCTCTTTAGCCGCGATCAGGGTGAAACCACAGGTTTATGTTGTCGCTCTATTTGCTAAATATTAACCGCGAGCTTTTCGAGCCTGCTTTTGTTGTGGAAACTAAACTGAGGGCAAATGTGCTTGATTGTCATTCTGCAAAAGCAGAAACCACATTTTTAATTGTATTAAAATGACTTTAGAGAACATCTGTTTCGGGGGCGTCCTCCTGTTGCCGCTGCTCAGCACTCTTCTCATCACTTGGCACTCAAGGACCCTCTCTCTCCATCTCCCTCCCTCCTTCCTTGCTTCCTTCTTCTCTTCCTTCCTCTCACTAAACTGTCCCCAGCTTCCCATCCCCCTCTTCCACTGACTCCCAGTCTTGTTGCATAGCTACCAGCTCAGAAAAATACTAGAGATGCAGGACAATCTGTCTGTCTCTTCTCTCTCTCTCGCTCTTTCCTCCCCCTCTCTCTTCTCCCCCCAGTCCAGTTGTGAGTTATTGTAAAGAGAAGCACAAATCACACAGTGTCGATTTGTGAGTTCACATTTCCGTTTCCCTCAGTTTTCCGTTCGCCGTGCACAGCTTTTACAGTTTCTGTTAATTTCATTTGGTGAGCAGGATTTTTTTTAAGTGCTGAGCTGTGATCATTTCTCTCTCTCTCTCTCGATCTGTTCCTCACCACCACCCCTCCTCCTCCTCCTCCTCCTCCTGTCCCCTCTTTTGAGAGGAGCTGAAAGGTTAGCATTGTAACAACAAAGGGAGGATGGAATGTCAACAGGCTTCAGAGAGAAATGGGCTGAAGAAGAGGAAAAAAAAAACAGGGACGGGAAGTGTTTCCATCTCTAACATATTAAGTTCACAATCTTTGTGACACCTGTTACTCATGAATATCCTGAAATGCTTCCTCTCTCCAAATAGGTGACACTGCAAATGAATATATCAATACAGTGGAGGGGGAATGAAGATATAAGGTGGTGTAAAAAAGCTTTACTTTTTGTTTGTCTTTTATTCCAGATTGGAGCAGCGACTGTGGACAGAAGGGAGTGGATGCAGAAGGGGAAACATTGGTAGTGCTGAGTGGAAGACTAGTGATTTTGTTGTGATGCTGTTTCATAAACAACAAGTCCCAGTCTGCCTCTCAGCACAAGCAGTCTGCTTCTATCTGTACGTCAGCTCGAACCTACACCAGTCTGTGGTTCCAAATCCTTCATAGTTGGATGTTGCCGTTTATGCTCTGGCCTCATTCAGACACTGAGCCTTTAAATCACACATTCCATGTTCTGATCCAGCCCTGCTGTGCTCGTGCATATGGTCTTAATGCTTAGCAGTGTTAATTATGATCAGAATTGCAATCAAAAGCATAATTTAACCACGAATATTAATGGAAATGAGTCATGCAAATGAAAACTGCTTTAAAACCTTGGGAGGAAAAATCTGCTATAATGACACACAGCAGCACATTCTGTTCAATACGGGCTGAAATAACCTTGTATTACTCTTTATGTCTAAATATGTAGTTTTCATTCATTTTAATCCGCATTCACTGGAATTAATGCTTTGTTTCTGTGGAATAAACCTTGACTGTGAAGCTCTTATGTGTATTTCTGAATTTTGTCGCATTACAACAACCACACGGCCGTGGATAGATAGAAGGAAACAAAGAATAACACCATTATGGTTGATCACACACATCATTTTCAAACGTATAATGAGATAACCTGCTCCCGGACAATTTAATGTTTTAAACGTGCCACACTTTGAGGACTAACTGTCCTAATAAAATAATATGAATTTAAATCCCTGATTCAGTCACTGTTATGAACGGTGGATCGTGCTGCTATAGTTTGTTTGGGATGTGTCAGTTTTGAATAATCATGTGAATGAAAATGTAAATAATAGTATCATATGTAACCTATACAACCTTCTGAAGACAATGTGTTGGCTTCATAAACGTTGGCAGTTGTGCTGTGTGGAAAAAAAAACATCCAGTGTGACCCCAGCAGCAGCTCTACAGTCCTGTTATGATCACAAATAACTGGGAGAATGACATGTAAACATCAAAGTATCTATTCCCCCCCGACCCTGTGTTAGATTTCAGAGACACTATTTGCTCTCCTTATGAGATGGATGCAGAGCTGGGCCTCTGCTGAGTTTCATTTAATACAAGTAAACAAACCTGAACAAATAAAAAAAGATCCACAGTCATAAACAAAGACTCCGTGGTGTGTCCACACATCAGTGAAGATGCAAGTCTCACCCTGCTCTCTGCTGCTTCACAGACTGTCGCCATAGAAGAAGAGACAATAATAGTAGACAGAGACGCACGCAGTGCAATTAAACGACTTCAAATCACTCTTCGTTACAAAGATACTGAAGCTTAAGTCAGATTCCACCAGCCGAACTTAAACATGCACATAAAAGAGCGGCGCTCAAATGAACGTAAGCTCTTTTCAACAGGGAATAACTTCAATAAGACTGAAAGGCTTGAGGCTATAAGCACTGACAATACAAACCATATATGCTGCCTTTTTTTTCTGTTGTTACCAGGTTACCTACATGAGATACCTGACATGAGTCCCATTTTTGCTTTGCATGGCAAACATGGCGCCAACCCACTGTGACACAAAGTCCCATCAGATCAATGCAAAGTAAAGATTTATTTCTCCGTCTTCACAAGTCTGACAATGAAACCAACATTCACGTCTGAACGACGGATCCTCTTTATGTGTATTCACTAAAGGAAAATCAATCACGTCCTTTTTTGCTGATAACAATAATCACAGAAAA
This sequence comes from Microchirus variegatus, assembly GCF_963457635.1. Classification (NCBI taxonomy): domain Eukaryota; kingdom Metazoa; phylum Chordata; class Actinopteri; order Pleuronectiformes; family Soleidae; genus Microchirus; species Microchirus variegatus. The sequence goes on from NC_139806.1 coordinate 14,505,374, forward strand.
TGCATTCGGCCCCATTTTCCCCCTCAGGTAGGGTCGCAACATTTTAATTAAAAAAGCATCGTGGATGTTTCATTCACACTGCACCCTATGAGTCTCCAGATTGGCAGCATGCTGGTTTTTCATACACATAAAAAAAAAAAAAAACAGGGACTGGCTTGTGTTGCTAAGCAACACAAAAGAGTCAAGTGCATTTGTTTATTAGCCAATAAGAATGCAGACAAAGTTTCAAGGTTTTTCAAGGAAGGTCCTGTAATAATATAACACAGAAACTACAAATGCAGGCAGTGCTTTAAGAAGGATCTCTCCTGTATATCAGGTTTGCTTATTCCATCTTTATACAGCTCATAAAACATTGTGGCTGATTTACTGCTGGTTATAATCCACTATGGAACATAGACATCAGAGATAATTCACATTCTCTCTCACGAGAAAGAGGCTTCATTCGTTTGTAAAGTGGTCAGCGGTGAATATGATCACGACTGCATACATATTTGTCGGTTAATAAAGAAATGGGGGGATGGAGAGTCTGTTACATGTGCACCCTGTGACCCTATGACTGCCACCCACTGGCTGGGGACAGAATCACACATCACATCCACCAGCCAATTTGGCTGAATTAAATGTGATAATATAGTGACCTTGTGGTGAAATGCACCATGAAAATATCATTTAATTCATAATAATTTGACATCTAAATAACGAATGCTGTTGCCAAGAGTCCAGGCAGACGGTTTCACAAAGAAAGAAAAACGGTCAAAAACAGCGAAGGAAATGCACAACAGGTGTCAAGTTGCATCAGACACATTTCTCAAGAGCACAGACCTCGTGTAATTGCATGTACTCCCTCCTCGTTGTTATTACTATCTGGGCATCCAGCCTGGCGTGATGGTATGCCAACTGTTCCCTGATGTCTGTACTGGCACCCGTCACCAGCAGCACCCTGACACCTTGAAGGGACTCTGGGGGCGTGAGAGAGGCAGTCAGCAGTCAGCATGCGGCTAAATGTGTGGTCAGGAAGAGCACGGGAATCAGGAGAGAACTTGTTTGCTCGTCATCAAAGCAGGGCTGACATTTGATGAACAGAGACACACACACACACACACACACACACACACACACACACACACACACACACACACACACACACACACACACACACACACACACACACACACACACACACACACACACACACACACACACACACACACACACACGCCAACCTGTTATCAGACAGAAGCTCCATCTTATGGTAGGGTGTGATCAGGGTCATCTCTAATATTACTCAACAAACATTAAATATACCAGGAAAAAGGTATATGGACAGATTCTGTGTCTCTGACAGTTAGTTCCACAGTGATGGAGCTGTTACCGCACAAGCAGCATCCTGTTTGGTTTCCAGTGAGGAGCCCAGCGGACGCATTTTGTTTGATTTGGAGACGGGGCTAATTGGCGTGTAGAAATCTAGATGGCACAAAATCAAAGCATACAAATCTATATCGACTTGAGGGCATGAATTTGATTTTAGCCCGGTTTCTTAATCGGAGGTAACGTGCAAATACATTTGTTTATGTGGAGGTTGAAATTTAGAAAGAGGTCAAACATGATTCCCATATTTTGGGGGATGTCCCGATGACACTTTTTTGTGTCTGATACCGATGTCACAAGCTCGAGTATCTACCGATATTATACCAATAGAGTCATTTTAGACCATTTCTGAACTATGACAACACATGTGTGCCTGTGCATAGTGAAGCATGCCATATATAGGATTTTTGGATTGAATCGGATTTTACATTTTTATCTGTCCGATATCCGATACGGTGATTTTGATCAATATCGGACCGATTCCCATCCAGACCATATTTCTGGAATAGGAATGAATGTGAGGGATGAGCGCACCAGTACTCAGTTGTGCTGCTTCAACAAGTGAATTTGGACTTAGATTCTGATCTGGTCAAAACACTCAATTAAAACCAGAGCTCTAATAGCCATGAAATGAAATGTGGTGGCAAATAAGGAAGCAGTTATAAATAAGCGGAATGTGCCATTATACTCAAGTAATAATCAGGATGCTCCATTTAAGATGTTCCAGTGGCTGGAGGTCAAATGACTTCTGCTGCAAACAGCAGCATTTCATTGTTGGTGCTATAGAACTACGGAAAAAATAGTATGCAGAGGCTCATCGTGGCCTACAATGATGCGATGAGGTTGCCGCTTCAGGTCCCCAGATGGCATAGTGCCAGTCAGCTGTTTGTGTCCCTGGGTGTTCCGACATGTGAAGCTCTCCATAGACATCTGATGTACTACTTCAGACGTATGTCGCTGAGATGAGTCAGAAAACAGCGTCATCGAGGCTTTAACCTGCCTTAGAGAGAGCTGTACTCATCCAGGCTCAGAAGGAATTGACACGATAGCCTCTGTATGAATGTTGTTTAAATTGATTGCTGTGGTTGTTTGTGTGTTATTTCATTTCTTTTCATTCTATGGACCTCCTGTGAGTCCTCAATTAAGATTGAATTGAATTACCGATTATCCTCATATCACACACAACTGCAATTACACAACAATAAAGAAGTACGATGTTGCTCTTCGACTGAGAATCTGCTGCTGTAAGATAAACAGACATTTGGATGATTCCTGACCTAAATTAGCAGCTGTGTTAATGGCTTCAATTCCTCTGATTTCATTGGCCTTTAAATACAGAAGCTAATCAGGAATTTGATTAAAACGGGCAACCAAAAAAGGTGAAGCAGCCGAAACCAGAGGGAAATTTTATCGCTCGAGTCACTTGACTTTTTAAAGCTTCACACATATACATTAATTTCATCAGGCTGATGAAGTGATTTGGTCTTGACTGAAAAGGTTTACCAGACAAACCATCATGTTTTGTTTAATTGTTTAATTGGGATGTGTCTATACTGGCAAGCCAGTATAACGTTTAAACGCCAAATTTGACTATCTGGAGTTCCCATTACAGACACCTATGATGTATGAATTGTAGTTGTAGATACCTGTGACTATAAAATCACAGCAAGTGTTTGAGAGCCGGAATTTAGTCCAGACTCAAAGAAGTCAACAACTTTATGTTGGAGTGCTGTTTGTGACAATCCTAATGGTCCCTGACTTCTCCTCTAGCACCACCATGAGGTCCACATTTGTGGATTTCACTGGTGGACATGACTGTCGATACATTTGTGTTAGTCGAGTCAGAATGAATTTAACAACAGCCATCATCTGGGTAGAGGATTTAATGAAATACCTGCCCATCAGTCGTAGCTGTTTCTAAACGGAGAGGTTTACATTCATGACAGCTACTTTTTATTATGTATGTGCTTGAATATTTTGCACAACAGCTTCACAGTTGATAGAGCCATATTTCTATTGATGTTTGGTTGCTGTTTGGTTCCTCTTAAAACAGCTTTTACATCTCAAGTTCGAGGATTCAATATCAAATCCAGGTGAGAACCTGATCTGATCAAACCAAACATTAAAACCAGATTAGAAAATAAAACAAAAAAACATCTCTTCTCATAACACAGGCAGGCTCCTTTCATCTGAGACAAGAGACTTGTTTTACAGGCGTTAAGTTTGAGCGGCATGACATGTTGAAACCTGACAGGTGACGTTCTGCTCACCTCTTGCAACGAGGCTGGACGTGTGTTTCACATTCATCGATTGCGATGTCTCTCAGTAATCAGACGTGTTTTTACAGACTAACACCTGAGCTGCATGGTCTCCTGTGTTCTGTGCTCTTGACATAAGCCACACACCAACGTTCTGAAGTAATTATTCATTGCATGGAATTGTGGAAAAAATGTGGGAGGCTGAAAGCAGCATCTATGCAATTTCAATTTCTCCTGTTAAAAAGGATGTGGAAGACACATTGCTAAATAACTTTCTGTATTTATTACTTATTCAAGTTACAAATAGGATGCATTATAGATGTAACCCGGTCTGCGATAGGTATTTCTTGACAATCTAACAGTTTTAAGAGTCTGTATCTGGTCGGGGCAGACCTGCTCACACACCTTCAGCATGCACTGCTTCATAAACGCACCCTCAGAAAAAGACTTTAAAGCACAGGTGATTTCTTCAGCCACAATAAAGCTACCTTTCACTGCCACATCGTTTTTTGGTTGTGGCTTTTGTGAACACATTCTGCTGCGATCACGGTCTCAATCTCAATGTCACTCGTCGCACGATGCATATACAATGATACACTGCGATCTAGTGGCGGGAAATGTAGTTTATACTTAACGCACGCCTTAAAGCAGCATAGACCTATTTCAACACATATTTTTAAGACCAATTAATCACTCGTGGGCCACATAAAATGACATGGTGGGCCACACCTGGCCCCCGGGCCTTGAGTTTGACGCATGTGCACTATAATAACTACGGTATTCAGTGTACTCTTAAAGCTGAGGGGAAGAAAGAAGAGGGGACATGATAATAAAAACGTAAGACCTTCAGTTAATCAATAAAAAATGTATTAAGATTTAGATGTGGGTGTTCTCTGGTTTCCTCCCTCAGTCCAAAAAAAAGCAATATGTGGATTAGGTGAATTGGACACTCTGAATTGACTCTCAGTGTGCTTGTGAGAGTGAATGGTTGTTTGTCTGTCTATATGTCCAGGGTGTACCTCGCCCTATGTCAGCTGAGACATAGGGCCGCTTTATCCCCCCAAGTGGAGGATAAAGCGGTAGAAAAATTGATGGATTATTGTTTCATTTGCTCCATATAACAACAACATCATTTAATCTGAAGCATGTTTACAGACATACAAACACGTTTCCTGACATTTTATGGTACCCACAACGGTAACACTTTATAATAAGTACACTATTAGCATTAGTTAAGCATGAATAAATGTTGAATTCATCATTTATACCCCATAAATACTCATTAGTATGTAGTTTATAAACACAGTTATAAAGGTTTTCCTCATGTACTGAAGTGTTGGCATGTACTGAGCGACTGCTGGACACACACAGAGAGGTGAGAAAGCAGTCGCTTATGAGTCGATCAAACCGGTCTTTGTTGGAGGTGGATGCTGATTGGCTGCTTGAGTACAGCAGCTATTTGGACACTGTTCCTCAGCTGATGGGATGAGGAAAACATGTATAACTGTGTTTATAAACTACATACTAATGAGTTATAAATGATGAATTCAATATTTATTAATGTTCAACTAATGCTAATAGTGTGTACTTACTATAAAGTGTTACCCCAACGACTAATTAATCAATAATCAACAGAATACTTGATTATAAATCACCACAAAAAGCCTACTCGGGCTGAAACATGCACCGTGTCACTAACTGAGGAATAATAATAAAAAACATGTTTCTTCTCACTGGACCCATCACTTAATAATTTCAATGATGCTTCATATTAACAGGGTACAGGGAGTTGCCCCTGGTCATGATGCTTATATTTAAAATGTGTCTGAGTGATGAGATTAACGTATTGATCTTCTTACCACCACAGCGCCGACAGCAACACAAACTAAAACAAATCACCACAAGAGAAAAATCCCTTTCAAGCAGCTTTGTTTTATGTTCATAAAAATGTTTCAAGATAATATTTACAGAACAAAACATGATATGGGTCACAAGGGACAATATTTTGAGGCCTTGATATATCATATCACATTTTTCATTTTTGGCAAATCATAAAAGACTTTCAGTCCAAACTACGAAACCATGTTAGTGGCCAATTTGAACAACATAAACATAGTGTAGCACAAATACCACAGAAACAACATGACATCAACACTGGTATTATATATATACGTACATATATATATGTATATATATAATTATCATTTAAAAACCAGAAAAGAAATATGATGCATGATAATTTAAAATCTGTGTTTTATGATGTCGTGTGAAATATTGGGAAAGTCTCACCGGTGCCTGTAGACGTCAGCTGAACTGGTGGTTCTAAAAAACTGGTAAAATGAGCACACTGGTCAAATGTCTATTACTTCTACATTCAGCAGACTGAGGCCCACTCAGTGACACACACGAAGCACACCAGACCAGTCGTACAGCCAGAAATTCCGAATGAAATAAATAGCACAGGCATATAAAAGTGAAATGAAATAGGAGTAAAACACAGAGGTACAGGTAAGAAAGCTGTGTTTCTTTAGTATGCTGTGTTGATTACAAAAAGTATGAATTTGGAGTTTTAAATTTGCTCTATACAAGTGTTAATTAACCAAATCGAACGTCTCGCTCCATGTCATCCGTTGGGCTATACAACTGTCTCAGACCAGCCTTATTTACACCGAAAAGGACCTATTAGTCATGTATTAGGGTCAAATTAAAAGTGAGAATCACAGACCAAAACGTTGTGTCGAGTAAGAATGAAGGAAGTGTCAAAAGACAAAAATAAAACTAATTTTAAAAAATAAACTGGGCTTTTGATCTTCGGCACATTTCCTCCCACTGCAAGAGATCTGAAACTAACACTTTGACCGGTAACGACTGGTTGAGAAAAAAAGAGCCCTCCGCTGAAAATGAAACCAGGTAGTCCATTCTAGGTGGTCTTCACAAGATCGTAGACATGGATGTGAACGTCATCATCATATTTGATGTAATATACCGTGGGCTTCGCTGGAACCTGGTAGATGACCAACCCCGTCCTCTTCACCCCGTTATCTGTGACATACTCCACCTGTTTACCCACAAGGCTTTCTGGCTCCTCACCAGGCTTCCTGTCTGCTGGCAGCAGGTGTTTGTTCTCTGGGTGACAAATGGAAAAACACAAAGGCAGGTAAGTTGGCAGACAGTGATAAATATGGTGAGTGGAAGGGGTGGTTTCCTTCTCTAGCAGAGTTTAAACATTTCCCAAAAGAAAAAACCTCAAGGTTAAGAATTCAATTATCTGCAGCTTGAACATGAACTCTGACCAAACAGACCCAGCTCAGTCCATTCATGTGCTTGACCTCGACTCCTCCAGCTACTCCTAGATAGTACCGTCATCAAAACAACTCAAGACGCAACTGTGCACAAAATGTTCAGGGGAAAAAGGCGGAGAGTGTACCACGACTATGTAAATCATTTCACCTCCTCCCACATTTCCACGAGAATCTGAAAAATTTGCCTGGTTTATTTTTTTTTTTTCGCATGGAAAATGCGAAAATGTGAAATCTCGTCACTGTACCTGACTCCGGGAGGACGCGTAGATCTCCATCCTTGTAGTCGTCCCACAGCTGGTACATGTACAGCACCGGGTCTTTCTCATAGGTGATGTAATACCAGTGGGTCATGATGGGGGCTTTGGACAGAACCATTCCTCGCCACTCATTCTTCTCACCATCTTCCTTCTCGAACAGATGCTCAACAGCTCGGCCCACGAGCTCCTCTGCCCCAGGAGGCACCTTGATCTTATTATTCACTAAAGAAAGAACAAGGCACTTAAATTAAGAAAAGTAGATACCCCAAATTAAACGGACTCATTAATATGATTATAAAATTAACATTAAAATATGTACAAATTTAAGTATTCCGGTTTCTCAATGTCCACCAATAACTGGGCTCAAGTGTTCACACAATCAATGTTGATGATAAGCCTTTCCATGTGATTTTCTGTTCTGCCATTGTTTGTAATTAATCAATTCCTCAGAAGTTCAGTTTTATTATTTGAGGCAGAAACGTGGTTATATAACAGGGTATATGCAGAAAGTTAAATTCAGTAGCATTTTAAGACTTTTTCAAGACCTACTCAAAATATTTTTAAGACCTTATCGCCACTTCAAGCTGTAATCAGCAACACATATTTATCTTATTTTACAAACAGTTTTAGTTTGCAATTAAATCTATAGAGTACAATTCCGGGCAATTTCGGATATTATTTTGCACCAGGAGGAGTGCATTCGCTGTCGCAAGATGCGTGACGTCACGTGCTCGTGTGTGGCCCCAAGCTGATCTTGCAGGACGAGCACGCGGGGAGGAAATACATTCATGCACACTTTTTGCAGTCAAACTCTATGGACAAAATGTAATACCTCACGAAATCGCAATTAAGACTTTTTAATACTTTAAGGGCTTTAATTCCCCCAAAATTGATTCACCAACTTTTAATACTTTTTATGACCCCGCCGACACCCCGTATAATAATCTAATATTTCATACATGAGTCGGCAAAAACAGCCGTGTCTAGGGTAACCCAAACAGCCAGTAATAGTCACATCACTAGAGCTGTGAAGAAAAACACCAACTCAAATTCTAAAAATCCAGCTAAGCGTTTCCCACCAAGCGGTACAGTGCAGTTCAGCTCACCAGGGGGCAGTTTGGAAGAGTACATCCTAATCTGACTGGTGTCTCTGCTGCAGGGTGTGTGGGCCAGATATGTAAATGATGTAACTATTTATGCAGTTGCATCACCTACCTTAACAGCGTGACATCACACCAGACAACACAACATAACTCGCCAATAAATTCCACAAAGAAGAAAAGAGTGCCACAGTAAACAAAGAGCAACAATGAGAGACAACCAGCTTTTCCGTGGTATTTTCTTCTTGGCACGTGGCTGCTTATCATGAGGAGAGCGTGCGACAATGGAAACGGATATAATAGCGTGACATACTGAACTGAACCATGCTTTTACCGCTTGGTGGAAATGGAGCTTTAGTATTGTTTCATTTCAGATGTTCTGTGTGCAAGACTTAGTATGACCAAAGATGCTACCAAAAGAGTTAAAAAGCACATCACCACTATCAATGCCAAAATATGCGTCAGACTCACCAACTTTCTCTGCCAACACCTGCAGGTTGGACACCCGGTTGTCTTTGAACAGCTCAATGCCATAGACGCAGTCAAAGCCATCATATTTGACCATGTAGAGGGAGCTGTTCACACTTAGGCGCTCTAGAACGGTGCCTTTCCACTTGGTCACGTTACCCTTCTCCCTCCAGGTGTGCTGGATTCTGCGGCCTAGCAGGTTGTCAGGGTCTGGGCTCAGGGTCGATGCCGAACTCTCACTGAGCTCTCCACTGCTGCGCTTCCTGTGAACATGGAAGAAAAACAACACATTAGTTACAGATCTAGCTATAAATCTAGCTATTGATCAAGCATGATGCATTTTTTGTAGTATGTTTGAGGTATTGAATAAAAATAATATTGGAATTTTAAGATATGAAATGAGCTGGTATTTCACCTGTAACAAACAAAAATGAATATCTGACAGTGAAAAAACATTTCACAGAATGATGCAAGCCCATAATATAATAGCATTTTTCACTGTCTTTTCTCTCCTCCTCTGTTCAGACCTGGAATCAACATTTGTCTTGAGAGATTAAATCACATGGCAACTCAATGCATTTAGGCATGTCGAACAAGGTTACTATAGTTACGTAACAAATTAAAGAAACCTAAAATTAAATCAACTGAAACTGAATTGTGTGTTCTCAAAACTAAATAAAAACTAAAACTAATGAAAAATCCCAACATTTCAAATTGATAACATTGATGTAGATATGATGAAGACATGAGTTCAACACGAGCATCGGAATAAGAAAGAAAGTTTGAGACTGTGGCAGGGTTATTGGTGGACCAGATGGGCTGGTTTGAGAATTTGAAAACTCCACTGCTCCACTCAGAACCAAGAATACTGGAGGTTGACTGAAAATGGTCTGGAGGGGTGGGAAATTACAGCTAGCAACAGTTCTCCGAGTGTTGATGCCACAGGTCAGGGAAGAATGACAAGATTGGTTCAAGGGCATCTCAAATAATTATGATGTTCCAGACCTTTGCAAAAAAACACCTCTTATCTACCCGATGTCAGATTCTATTATCAACTAGTCTGGAACTGAAATGAAGAACAACACAGGAAATACAGGGGGATTTAATATCAACATAAGATGGTATTTGTTTACAGTGTAAATGGGAGTATTTCCTGGTGTGCCACTGCCTGTGTGCACAATACATACACACTGTTGTTTATTAAACATACAAAAGAGTTTAGTTTGAACCTACCTGCCCCGTTTCTTTGACATGTTTCCATAAATCCACACAATCCCTGCGAGACAAAATACAGTCAGTCAGTGAATGTGACAAGGCCGACTGACGTTCTCCTTCTCCACACGCTGACAACAGTCATTCATTACAGAAAAAATACATATCATTAGCATTATAATGTACACGAGGTCGTCTTTTGTCAGGCAGAAGTCCTGCTGTCCGAAGCTCTATTGATTAACCTCGCAGAACCGGATGTAAACAACGAAACTGCGACAAGCCGATGCTAATGCTAGCTAACGCAGCTCAATGCTAACAGAGAGACCGTGTACAGGTCTTATATTTACACAGCTAACTGTATGGCGAGTAAATAATCTAACTTCTTCTGAGCTAACCACGCAAACACCGAGCAGACCATCGCCAGAAACGTTTAACTACACCGTGTCAAATATAGGAAAGAGTCATTACAGTAGCTTATGTCAGTGGTTCACTCCAGGTACTGTAGAAACACAATCGAGCAGCATTCTCAACGTTTTGGTTTGGTTTCTGCATTTCTAGACATACGCTAGCTGAACAAAAGGAAATGCATCGCCATGTAAGCGCAATTTTTTTTGGGCTAAAACAACACTGGCGGAAAATACGAAGAGAACTGGACATTAGAAATTAAATCGAGCTGTCAATGTAATCATGTGGGTCAATAGGCGGCAGCTGTTGGCATTACCTGATCAATAATCTCACATGTGTTTGTCTTTGCAGAATAGATTCCACCGAAACGTTGGGTCAATACACGGAAACTACTGTGAGTTATGGACTACAACTCCCAGAAGTCACCTGCGGCTCTCAAAGAATTCTGGGCCTTGAAGTCGGGTTATTTTAATGCCGCTCAGTTTAGTTTATTCGCTAATAATTTGAACAGCACTTGGGCTCTTTGGTGTTTTCTCTATTTTACCAGTTGACAATTCAAGTCACGAACAACGTTTTCGAAGACATATTATCTGACATTAATCATGTATATGTTATGAAGTAGTGGTCGTCAGACAACTACATTTCCCATCATCTTCCACAGAACGATTTCACCTTTTCCTCCTGTTGCTGACTGCTGCAAATGTCCACATTTTTCCCTCACCATACCCCGCCCAGTGAGTAATGATTACAGTAAGACTAAAGGTAATGTTATTAGACACGTTGCTTAAGTATATCTTACAAAGTTAATTTAAAAAAAAATAGTTACATTACTTATGTTTAGGACAAACAAACAAAAAACAACCATCACATTTTATTTTATTGAACATTATCCATTAATCTATGGGAAATATTTTGTTTTCATTGTTGGTTTTTGTTTCAGTTTAAATTATTTCAACCTATATATCCAGACTTTCTGAGTAGTTATAGATCATGACTGAGATCTCCCAACAAAAACATAGACAGAGATATATAATTACTGACAATGATGACTCATTATTATTTAGAATTTATTTCTTACTTGTTTATTTGAACTGTTTGAAACCATAAAACACAGAAGGTATATATTTTTTTCTTTTTGTGCTGAAGTGCTTATTTGTACCACAAGATGTCATACTAAACACAAACTGTCTGCTGCCGGCTGTACCTCAGATGATGAACTGACCAGTGTGGAGAGTGAATGATGCAGTATCCTTGGGCGCTTGTCTGACAGCTTTTTCCAAGAGATAACTCTTGGTTTTTTATCTTGTGCTGTGTCACCTGTAAGTGTATGACTCAACTGTGATGTGGAGATAAAACTTATTTCTATATATAAACCTTCACCTTCTGTTGATGGCAATCAAAGGAATCCGTGTACAATACATTAAAAATTGTGACTACATTTCCATTGTTAGTGTTTAACTCTCGTTTGTTTCACACAGATTTATTACCCATTCACTAAAAACTCCACCTCGCTCACTCACAAATACACATTTATCGTTCATCACACACTATTCCATGACAAAAGAGAACAGTGATAATGAAACACTTTTGGCCAAATAAAACTAAACAACATAATATAGACAACAAGGCTGTCAAATAACAGGCAAAACAAATGCTTGTGTTGTTCACGTCACCATGATTATCGAAGTTCTGGCCACACTTGACTGAGGTCACAGAGGTCACAGGCTTTGGTTTGCATTCTGTACTTTGACAAGATTATATTTTTCATTACAAATAGATACACAGAATGTTTGAGCTTAAAACAGAAACTTTTATTTGTGGCAGCGTGAACGTTTAGACCTAGAGAAGGTATAATGTTTGCATGCAGCCCTGCTCATACGGCACATGCAGTATATCCGTCTTAAACCTTGAGTGGACCTCTGCAAAAACAGGCAGCATGGTCATGGTGTATTTGTATTTTGCTCAGTTACTTTTGGATTCTTTTTTTTGCCACTTTTGAGAGATCTGACTGAGGGAGTGTGTACGTATACAGCTGCAGTGCAGAAGTGGGTGGGGCAGAGATGCATCTATACCATAGAACTGCTGAATAGCTGTTTTTTGTGGGGGTTTTGAGCAGTACAATTCACTTCTAAAAACATTTTGTGAGCACTTCTTTGTGTTTTCAGTCGTACTCCTACCTGTTTGCAGCCATCTCACTGCCGATGATGTTGCCTCCATCTGTTTTTATATAAAAACAAATTATATTCATTATATATATATATATATATATGTATATAATAGGTTTTTCCACAACAGCATCATTTCTGTCATCGGTGTTGCTGCACGGTCAGACTGACAGCCTTCATGGGAGAACTAGTATTGTATTGACACAAAGCTTTCTAGCATCCAAGGTTGTCTCCTCTTGTCCTTGTTGTCACAGCAACAGAAAAAAAAAAGACTGGATGCTGGAGAAATAGGCCTGCTTCTTTTTGGTTTCATTTTGTCTCCAGAATCTCAACAGCGGGCGGTAAGTGAATCAGCAAAGGTCACTCAGTTTTCAGGGCAAACATAAAATACTAAGTGACATTGCAACACATTCCCCCCCCAAAAAACAGGCAGCTCAAATTAAACTGAGCATATTGCCACTTCTCAGTTTTTTCTCTCTGACTGACAACTTTTGCTGCAGGTTTCTCCGCTGCTGCCATCTGAGGAGGGGGAGCCCACAGCGGCCGTCTCTCCTGGGACACCATGAGAATACCATCTCCAAAAATAGAGGTCTCCTCCTCCTCCTCCTCCTCCTCTTCTTCTTCCTGCTTTGTTGCTGCAGTCTGCTTTATAACACACACACACACACACACACACACACACACACACACACACACACAGATCATTAACACATTCCTGCAGAACAGTGATGATGTGCACCCTGAATACTGTTGGTGTTTCGATGTCAAATATTGCAGAGAGCAATTGCAACCATTATGTCACCATTATGATGCAACTGCATCATTATGGTGACCCAAAGTTAGTGTATCTATCTATCTATCTTTCTATCTATCTATCTATCTATCTATCTATCTATCTATCTATCTATCTATCTATCTATCTATCTATCTATCTATCTATCTATCTATCTATCTATCTATCTATCTATCTATCTGTCCGTCTGTCCGCTCATCCATCCACAGTAACTGACACCAGAATAATGACTAATGTGTCACAGAAATAACTACAATAGTACTTTCTGAAAGCCAAAGGTAACCTTGGCACCTACCATGCAGCACTTAACCACATAACACTTACTGTTTCAGTGTAATTGTCGTCAGACATACTGTGGCGATAACTTAATCCTCTCATTAATTGAGTTTTATTGTGTAGCTTTTGCTGTCACAGCCAATTGACCCCGAGACTGAGGTGGAATACATCTGCCTTCATTTATGCAAAACTTTAATTAATGCCACCATTGAAGGGGATACGTGTGTGTGTGTGTGTGTGTGTGTGTGTGTGTGTGTGTGTGTGTGTGTGTGTGTGTGTGTGTGTGTGTGTGGACTCTCTTGACCCCATTTCACCGTGGGCACACCACCAGACCTCCTGGAGTTAGATCTGTGCTTAATGTCACTGAGTTTGCTCTGTACAGTTTCTCTACATACTGTATGTGTACCTGATTGTACCTGATCTCTGGCTGCAAACAGGAGAGACTTAATGCAGGATTATTACTGTTTAAACATCGAAGGCTTCTAAGTACTCACATCACTTGGTGTACATGTGAAACAGCTGACTCACATTGATGGGAACATGAGAACACGAGCCTGTGCACTCAGCCACGAACCTGCAATAAATGATTTTTTTAGCTGCTTCGAAGCAATGAAAACAAGCAGCAAAAACAACACTCATATTTCTTTAAGATGACATAGGAAACCTGCTAACAAACAGTGATTAATTTACACATCTAGTATTTACTAAGAGAGTCATTCATCATTTATTTATCATTCATCTCCACATGATGAATGTGAATAAACTATAGCAGCGTTCTTTATAGCTCTGTTTTTGGATTCCATCAACTGCAGAGGAAAATATCTGCCATTTACCGGACAGCGCTGCTAAGTCTGACACTATGTGATAATATGTGCCTGCTATTGTGTGCTGTGGATGTTTTTTAGAGCTTTTTCACTGAAAACAAAGGGTTAGGGTTAGACTCCACTGTAGAATTTTTGGCCATATTTGCCTGTCTGTTTTTCTATGTGTGAGCAACATAACTCAAAAAGTAATGGACAGATGACACAGTGGGACACTGAGCAGAGGTGAAGATTTGCATTTACCATGTTTGGATGGAGGCAAATAATGGAAATATTTCACTGTATAAGATCTTCTTCCACTTGCCCTTTGTCCGTGCTCCCAGTCTGACTACAGTACATGGGAGGGGCACATCTTCTTGCTCAAGGACACTTCACCAGGAGCGGAGATGTAATCGGACTCTTGTCTGCTTACGTGACTTCCTCATTGACTGCCAGGCAATCCTCCTCAGAGGACACAGGCATGTTCCTCCATGATAAGATATTATTTCAGCGTCACATTGTCCCACTGCAAAATGAAAAAGCACTGTGATGATCCTCCAGAGGTGCCGCTACATCTGATGCTGATTCTGGTTTATTTTGATGAGTAACAGTGATGTTACTCTCTGCAGCCTCTCCAGCAGGCTACTGGTCTGCCCACGCTTTGTCTCCCTTGTTCAATAATCCTTTAATTTCTGTATAAACTCTCTTTGACTTCATAGCCCTGAGTCATACTGTGTCAAATTTGACTCCCTCTCCTCTCCTCAATGACCAAATATCTTCAGGCGACTTGCATAGTTAGGTTTCAAATTGACCTAACTAAGTCCAGTTGCCTACAGCTAACCCCTGAAGATAAACTGCAGTCTATTTATATCAGCATCAAATATTTTGAATTCAATACAAAGTATGTGACATTTTTTTCTGAAGAAATTGCAGTGGGACTGCTGCCTTCTGCTCGAGCTGAGTCCAATCTGGCATGCTGCACTGAATTGGTATGAATGAAACGTTCTCATTGAATGTCTGAATATTTTGGAAAAAGTTGAATATGAGTGTGAAATGAGGGATTGAAAGTAGAAATATATCCAAACTCTTTTGACAAAAAGGGAATCCTGTGATTATATATGAATATATATTGTATTTCTCAGGTGTGTTTGAGCAGGGAAACATCTAATACACGCAGGGCAGTGGGTCCCCAGGACCAGGATTGAGAGACACTGTTGAGTTCAGTTCTTGATCTATGACTACTATCATACTGCAAATCAGACATTTTAACTGCACAGTTTTAGAGAAATTTCAAGTTAAATGTCCCATTTTTGCACTTTTTAATCAAAACAAAAATCTCAACGTAGAGATTCCATAAGGTCTAGACACGACTGACTATGTGGTGTGTGTGTGTGTGTGGGTGTGTGTGGGTGTGTGTGTGTGTGTGGGTGTGTGTGTGTGTGTGTGTGTGTGTGTGTGTGTGTGTGTGTGTGTGTGTGTGTGTGTGTGTGTGTGTGTGTGTGTGTGTGTGTGTGTGTGTGTGTGTGTGTGTCCGACACATTTGTCTACAGTCTGGTGTAAAATAATACAGGAAGAGGCAAATGTGGTTAGGGTTAGGGTGGGCTAACTGTAGCACAAGTGGAAAAGACAGAGTTGAACAACCTCTCTCCACTGTACGGTGTGACGTCATCCACTCTAAAAATCAGCCTTCCACGCAGCGAACACCAATGTAAGACTCTGGAACAATGAAAGAAGCTGTGAAGGTCAAGGAAGAACTGAGCATTGAAGGATGAATGAAAAGTTTAAAAAGAAGTTTCTACAGTGAAGTATGTGGAGCCATTAAGTCGAAGAAAATGAGTGTGTCTGAAGTGCGTTTCAATTCATCTGAACAAGAAATTGTCTAAAAAGTCAATAAAGTCCTAATTGAGTTGAAGGTGTTTGAATAATGCTTGAATAACGTTCCTACATCGAAGTATGTGGATACTTGTTTAAAGCTTCAGTTCAGGGAAAAACGTTGAATATATATATTCTATATATATAACTATAAAAAATGTTGAAGTCTGTGGAACAAGTTTCCAGACCAAGAAAAGCAGAATAAGAAGTAGAACAACATAGTGGGATTATTTGCAGCAATCAAAAAGATTATTTCAGTTCACTGAGCAGCACAACAGATCACATTATCAAGCTTTGCCGATCACCAATTTCTACATTATGATTTCTGCTTGGAAGGACGGCAGCTTTCCAATCAAGTGGAGCATGTGATTCTGGTTTCACAAACACAGAAACACAACATATGGGGAAAAATGCCAATCGAGGTGAAAGCCATAGTGTGCTGCAGGTTATTCAGAGACAGAACACTGTCATACAATGGAAATGGAGCCAAATCAACTGTCAAGTGCCATCTGTAACCAGAGGCTGTGACTATTAAAATGACATTAAGTGTTCAACCTGCACCTTCGCAGGAAATATTTGTCCAAAACAAGCAGTAAAGGGAAGAACATTTGTGCTGCTGCTTTTCACAAAAACATATTAGGAATAAATGTGCATCTCCAGACTCTAAAGCCCCAATCTGGTGCTTTAGTTTGAAATCATTGAATTTTTCCTTGTTTTCTATGATCTGGTTTCTTTTAATGAGAGTACAAACAAAAATGAAACCTCAGGGGTGCTGTGGACTAACAATATGCCTCTTTCCCACACCTGTCTTTGTGTGTCTGTGTGTGACACAGAAAGTGATGGTGGAGGGGATTGTGGCAAGCTGAATTACTGGTGCGGGGCTTGTGGATGAGGAGCTGGACGACTGCTTTCCCCTTTCAGTGACTCAGCAATATCCCAGATGAATATTTGTAAATAATCCCCTATTCTTCACTCCTTATCCATTTTTGTCCTTTTGGCGCTCCATCACCCGGGCCTTTTCACTCCCGATGATCATTTAAATCTCATTTCCTAATCGTTTTTTTCACACAAAAATAACACTCCATTAGTGTAATGACACTCAATTTCAGCAAGAGCAAATTTGACCCCACATCATCACACCTTTTCTAGAAAAGGGATTGAGGTGGGAAACATAATCTGGTGAAATAATAATGATAAAAAAATGAAAAAAACGGAAAAAAAGAAAGGGCACTATATGTATTCGGGTTTGCGGTGGGACCTTCAGCTGCATACTCGTCACTGACAGCTCTCATCTGTTTAGTGCAGAGAAAGACGTCAGAGGCACTTTGCTGAAAGCAGAGAGACGCAAGGACAGAAATAGACTGGGATATCTGAGGAGGGAGGAGAAGAGGGAGAGGCCCTGGGTATTCTGCCATCCTAGATAAAACCGTCCTCTCCAGCACACTGGGGTGGAGAGTTAATGCCGGCAAAGACAATGGAGAGCAGGAGCATGCACTAGGTCATAGACTGTAGGCTATGTGTGAGTGTGGGTGTGTGTGAGTGTGGGTGTGTGTGAGTGTGTGAGTGTGTGAGTGCGTGTGTGCCTCTCAGCCATGAGGTGGTCAAATCTGATAGAAGACAGGGAGGAAAGAGAAAGGAAATTAGCCTTTCATATCAACTCAATTAGGTTAGGAGAGAGTCTGCCAAGAATCAGAGGACACTGGACAAAATGCACATGGCTGCAAAATGCAATGTCAGCAGTAATAACTTTACCTGTCTGGCGAACACATGTATGATAGCTGCAATGTTTAAGTAACTCTGGTTTGTTTTATCTTTGTAAAAAGAAAGAAAGAGAAAATGATTTGTATGCATGTTGTATTCTCCATAAACAGGCTCTGTCAAGCAATACTATCAGACCTGACTGAGGATGTGTTTCTGTGTATGCAAACAAAATGGTACAAACAAAAGTGTTGTGTCCTGCCATTTAAAGGCTCTTGGAGTGTTTTTTAGACTTAGAGTTCAAGACAACATGAATTTTCGGTTCTATGCTACATGTTAAGTTTTTTATAGTTTATCTCTCATTTCTCAGTCTGCTTTCCCTTCATTGTGATTATCTACCCCGCCCTGATGTAGTGCACCTGTGTTCAAGTCAATTCAATTAGTACTTTCTGTTTGTTCCTTTCACTTTACAACCACTCTCTGTTTTATTGTTTTTGCCTATTGTGTATCACTGTTTCATTTAAGCATTAGGTAAATTGGACTTTCTAAATTGACTGCAGGTGTGAGTGTGAGAGTGGATGGTTGCTCATCTCTGTATGTCAGGGTTTCTCACTCCTAGTCCTGGGGAGCCACTAATAGCGAGTAATGAACAGATCTTAACCCCTGATGGAGTCTGCAGGTATGGATGTTGGGGTGTTTGAATCACTGGGGGTATCACAGTGAGAGCAGAGGCAATCTTAGAGAAAGTAAGAAGAGGGAAATCCTGCAGCTACTATTGCAACAAGTCAATCAGAGATGGTAGACTTCACCCCATTCACGCAACAAGCCTCTGGCGGCCTCTGTTGGTCATAGTGGTAAGTGTGGAAGCACAGACAGACACACAGAGCCACCAAAAACAATACTTCACTCCCACTCTGTAATAACTGCCATAGAGGACTTTGGAGTGTGATACTTGTTCCATGAGTAAAGCTGTGCAGCTTGAGTTTACTGACACAAGTTAGCTTGCAAGCATCGCTTCATTGAACAATCGGCAGAAACGACACTGTGATGGAGCATGCCACTCGAGGGTTCAACAGCCTTCACAGCTGCAGTGCAAACTTGCTCGCTTGTTTTGGAGCCATTTCTCTGTCACTCTTGTGCTGTTTTTTTCTGGCTTTAGCTTGTTCCACCAACCCCACGGGTGTTTTAATCCGAACAGAAGTCTAGAGTAACTTATTGTGCTACTGAAACTTGTCAAGTAATCTTAACTCAGACGCCCACGCAGCGTCTTCAGACTACAAATGATGTCTCTCTCCATTCCAGCCTAAAGTCAGCGGGATGCTCACATCAGCCACGTCAGACTGAACAAAGGGTCAACATGACTGATTTGACTTTTCCTCGACGCTCACTGTAACCAAACCTCACTCCCACTGCTTTCCATTAGTCACCACTTATTTATACTGGTAGGACTTGATGAAGGCCAGATATGATGCAGAACATGACAGGGGTTACACACTGTGATGAATAAAGAAGCCATTTCCTTGAAGGCAAATTGGAGAGCCAAATAAAATGTGTTTTACTCCATTCCCCGTGAGCATCATCATGTACCTGAAATAATTACTGTAGCTTTCTCCAGCAGACACTGAATCATCTTGTCATCTGTTTAGATTTAGATTAATTTCTTTAAGATGATTGACATATTGTCAGTTTTGCTGCCACTGGCTGAATGCTTTTATAAACACTGATATACTTTCATCAGTGGAATTGTTTGTCCTCCAGCTTTTAGCCACATTTCTGAATCAGTGGAGTCACCTCACGTTTAAAGGCCCATGTGTTTGTGGAGTCCATGAGGTCTTTCACTCGTCATGTTCCCGTCCTTTGTTACAAGATGTTTTTTTTTCTTCCTGTAAGACACTGTGTATTAATTCATGAGGTTTATTCTTCTTCCAATTACAATTTATTACACTCACCTTTGTGATGATGCAGGTCACAGTCATCTGGATAAACACAAACGTATTTCTTTAACAAATATATAATTACACATTCAGTTTGCAGTTCGCACACAATAAAAACTGTGGGTGGGAATAATGTGATCACTGAACAGATGTTAGGTTTAACAAGTGAATATTCACAAAAAAAAACACACACAATTATCCCTAAGTTGAAGAGTGTATTTGCCTGAGCTGAGTTTGCGCTGAGGCAAAGTTGTTGTTTTTTATCATTATCGTAGATGTTTCTTCCTACGTGGTGATTAACGCTTCTTTTCTTCACATTGTTCCTCAAATGTTTCCAGTAGTTTCTTGTTGATGTTGATGATGCAAGAATGCATTTTTGCAACCTGAGGGAAGTTAGGTTTGTGTGAGTGTAAATCCTCATGGAGATCAATGAATTCACTGCTCTCAAATGTACTGAATGCTGTTGTGACTGATATATATATTTTGTGCTTTTATATTGAGATAATAGATTTCGGACTCATCATAAAATGAATCAAACCTATATAATTATGTCTGAACAGGATAATTCATGTACAATATCATCTTGTCTGTGTGTTCTAGGCATTCTTAGGCTCCTCAAGCTATAAAATATATAAAAGTACGACAATAATACATTCACCAAGTAGTATACCTGGTAATGTATCTGGTGACTGGTGTGTTAAGTGTTTGGAGATGGTTATTTGAGTTAGGCTACTCAACCTCCCCTGAACTTTGGCATCAACAAAAAAAACTGCCACTCACTGGAGATTTCTCTGTAAACTCTAGAGATGTTTGTGTGTGACAATCCCAGCAGAAGTCACTTAAATCACCTCTCGTCCTCATTCTCATGCTCAGTTTAAACTTTAGCATGTCTTCTTGTCCATATCTGCATGTCTAAATGTTGCTACCATGTCATTGGCTGATATGGTATTTGTGTTGAAAAGCAGTTGAACAGGTGGAGCTAATAAAGTAGTTGATCCATAGAATATAGTGGAAACTTCGGAGCAAAGAAGGGAACAACATTTGCAATGACGTAGCTGTGGTGTCACAACTTTCATCATCAGATGAACATCAGCTGCTTCATTGATGAATCACTCTCCCTGGCTCATTCTTCAGCTGTCTGACTAACGTCCAGTCATACTCATGATATTCATGTAGGTGTACAGCAGCAACAGCAGCAGCAGCAGCCTCTGTGACCCATGATGGTTCACTTATCTCCAAAGTGTTTACTACTTCCACTCTCACCTCCACGCCAACCAACTTCCTCCTACACTTGTCTGTTTTTTGGCGCTGCATGCACTTTGGTCCCACATTCAAAGTTGTGATGCTAAAACAAAACAAAGCTTCCCTGAAATAAATAAAGGTAAATATGTCACGTAAGCTGCTTGTCAGTCGTGGCGCCCAGACTCATTAGACGTTATAGTGAGCACAGAGCTGAAAGAACGATCTATTGCTTTTACGAGTGGTTCCCTGGTGAGAGAAAGAGAAGAGGGTGCTGTTAGGACCCAGGGTGCTCAGCGTGAATGTGATGGATGCTGTGGGGTTTCTCTATCCTCCTAACAATTAGACCATTACTGCTGTTCTCACCTATCACCGAGAAACAATGGCCTGCTTGAGATGCCGCGGCATTAAGTCATCAATCTTTTCTCAGGCCGCTTGAAATCACAACTCCAACAGATTGTGTTTCTGCTGAATTGGGCTAGAAAAGGCAAGACCCTAGAGCGGTGCATTAGTGATTATAGTCACATAGCCAAACACAATGACAGAACAGGTGAGCACACCGGCCCCATGGCTAATGCTCCGTGCCAGAATTAAATAGCTGTGTAACAGGGTCAAAGCAGCAAACAGTTTATCTTGTTTATAGTTTTTCTCTTTTGCCTCTCTGACCCCACAACCCCTCATCATCTGAGCTGTTAGTTAATAAAGTTGATTTCCCCTCCCCCCAAACAAAAAAAACCTGTGGCAAGATGAGTGAAATTAGTTATTGTATGTGTTGCGAGAATATTATTAATCCCTTTTATTACGTCTGCACAGATCTGATGTTTTCATTGCCATGAATTGTCAGCTTCTCTGAAATTTTGTGGAGAGTTGATGCAGGACCTGAGGCAGAAGAAACCACTTTCTTTTTAACTGCAGGTCAAAACAAGTCCATACCTATAAAATCTATAAAATCCATAATTGAGAGAAGTTACCATTCAGCAAAGTTTTCAGCTGATAGTTAGATAGTTGCACCACGTACAAATGTGACAATGTTGATATGATCCGTAATCAAAATTTGAGGATTAAAAATCTTGGCTGAAAAATACCAGAAATTACTCATTAAAAAGTGTTCTATGCTGTACAAACGTGTTTACACCAGTTTTCCAAACCTTTTAAATAATCCATGGTATAACACTGAGTGAAACAGTGTGGTTTGGTAAAGCGTGGTATGGTTTTTTTGGAGTTTTTTTTGCGTGGTACCAAAATAACCAGCCCCAACTGTTCAATTCTTTGGCAGCCTTCTTCTATTAAGGTACCAGAGTAAAATGGTTCGATACTGTCAGCTGATTGGGTGACAGAAAAACGTCACAACTATGCGACTGGTGTAAAAGTGCTAAGTAGAACCATATACGGTTCTTCGGCTTGTCCTCATAGGAGAACCCTTTTTGGTTCCAGGTAGAATTTTTTATAAAGGTTCCACTTGGAACCATTTTAGAGGGTACCACCAAGAACCCTTTTAAAATCCTTTATTCAGGGGAAAGGGGTTTTAAAGGGTTCTCTGGATCAAAATGGTTCTTACTGGAACCATTAGTGTTACCAAGAACCCTTGAAAAACACTTTTTGTCGGGAAAGGGTTTTTCAGAAGCAAATGGGTCCAGGTAGAACCTCAGCCCTTGTAGAAGGACCCTTTTGGAACCCTTATTTCTAAGAGTGCATGGAAGTCGAGACAAAGTCTATTCTCATTCAAATCTTGACATCTTCTTGTCTGTTGTGTCGCGTTTGATGTTGTCACGCCCACACTCTGCTTACCAAGTAAACTTACTGTTATCAGCCAAACGTCTGACCCATTCCAAACCCTACAGTAGTTCTGTACCAAACCAAATCGTACCATGATGAAAATGCAGCAAATAGGGACTCACTTTTTAAGGATTGTGGTTTCAGTCAAGTCCGTTGTTGCTGAGAGTCACTTTCACTGCAGGACCAATCAGCTCCCACCTAAAACTCATGCGTGTCAATCAATTATGCACACCTGGAGTCCGTCACACACACTTAAACAAAAACACAGCGAGATGGAGAGAGAGGCAGAGGGCTCTCCAATGTTTACTTGCTGCTTTTATTTACCACCAGGGAAATATTGTGATCGATATGAAACCATCTGCAGCATAGTGTTTTGTATCACCTGCAAATAAAGTGGGGAGTCAAAGTGGTCATGAACTATGATATAGTGTTGGCATGTGCTGTCACACAGCTCTGCAGTGTGTGTGTGTGTTCTTGTATGTGTAGCTTTGTGGGGACCAAGTCATATAAATCATATGGAGCAAGGACATTTTAGCTGCTCCTCATATATTTAAAGTGCTTTAAACCTGGGTTTAGGGTTAGGGTTATAATTAAGTTTAGGTTAGGGTTAGGTATTTAGTTGATGAGGGTCCTCACTATGTGTGTGTGAGAGAGACTGTGTGTCTGCTCTGATGAATAGTCCCCGTGTCACTGAGTACAGACCTTGAAAGAGCAGAGCAGATGAGATGATTCAGAAGCCGCCGCATTGTCCTGCCTCTCGTCACTTCAGCTGGAGGCTCAGAGCAAATATTATCAGAGGAAGTGGACGGCGGAGTAAAATTATTGAGCAGGGACATTCGTTTCCTGTCACAAAACAATTGCAGTTAAAAGACCGGAGATGAGATTGAGCGTTTAATGACACAAAGTGATTGGGGGAGAAACAAGTTCATGTCTGCTATAGGAGATTTTTATGTATGTTCTTTTTTCTCCATTTATCTCCCGTCCTCTTCACCAGGGAGTTGGTGGACATTTCTGGGACATTCATAATGGGAAGTGTTTAGCAGAGCAGGTGCATGGAGTACTACTACTAGAGCAGCTGTTCATAGAGAACCATGCAGTCAACAGCCTTGTTTATTTTTTCATTTTCTTTCATTGAAACCTGTTTTTTTTTTTTTTCATTTGTGGACAGGTACATAGTATATATTAATCTAACAATATTCCAATGAAATTCTATTTCATTCTTTAACATACCATGTATATAATATGAGCTGCATACTGTTGTGAGGCTGTGCCCTTGTTGCTGCTGTTGTCCTCTTCTTCATCACCACCCTGTAACCAAAGAGAAAAACTAGATCATTTGTTTCCATAAGCAGTTATTAAAAAAACTAGATACAGAAATATTGACAATTTCTTTAACTTTCTCGAATTTATATTTAATGTTTACATTAAGGCGTAGCATCACATGATAGCATCCCAAAAGAATTGGCCAAAAGTTGATTGATGCCACAGAATAAATATTCTGAATAAAACATTGTGCTTTTAAATCTTCAAACAGGTTCATTCATTTTTGTGGGCAGACAAATGAGACTGATTCCTTGACAGCAGAGAGGAAAAAATATCTATTTTCCATGTCCTGCCGACTGATGTGTGCAGGAAGCATGCTACTGAATGGTAAGTTAAATTACAGTTTACTCGTGTAATTTGTAGGACATATCCGACATTGTCCTTGGATTAAAATGGCAAAGATCACTCAGGAGGAAAATATAAAAAAATTTCCCCAAAAAATGGCCACAGTTAAGAAGAAATGAAATAGCATTTGTTTAAATACATGTATTCGTATTATGTGTCGACATAATGTGTAGAGGACAGTGTGACCCTTCCATGCTGTCTCTGACAGAGTGTTTTCTCTTGATCGTTTCAGATTGACGCACTTCTCACTTACTCTCCAGCCCACTGTCCAGAAAACTGTGATATTACTGATTGAAGCTGTATGATGATTTACTGTATCCCCCCTCACCCCTCTCTCGTTTTCCATGTTTCTCACTCTCTCGATCTCTCTCTTTCTCACTCACTGACTCATTCATGGATAAATAGAGCTTTAGACAAAATACTAATCCTGGCATTCAAATATGAGCTGTGTTCTATAGATGCTCCCCAGTGTAGAGAGAGAGAGAGAGAGGGATGCATGGCTAAGGCTTCAGGAGAGAGGAAACATTAACGGAAAGGATGGGACATGTGAAAATGTAGATTTTGCTTCATAAATGCTCGGAGGAACTTGCTCAAAACACCGGGCAATACAAGGAAAACAACTGAAAGAGATGGATGGGAAGGGGTATAGATACCAGATAGCAGCTAAATAAGCAAATTGCCCTCTAGAGAAAACAGCCAGGGGGGTAGTCCTGGACACGCTGATATGATTAATTGAAGTAGGACAGCCAGGGACACAGTAGAGGACCAGCAATGCAGAGAAAAAAAGAGGTAGAGGACAGTCCTTGGCCATCTACAGGATGAAACTATATACTGGAACTACATATAGCTTCACAACTTGGTGTAGTACGCGCCTGCGGCCACTATCAGTACATTGGTTCCTCATTGAATTACAATGAAATGGATAGAGAGAGAGAGAGAGAGAGAGAGAGAGAGAGAGAGAGAGAGAGAGAGAGAGAGAGAGTGAGAGAGAGAGAGAGAGAGAGAGAGAGAGAGGTTGTGTCAATAGAGCGGAAGAGAGAGAGAGAGGACATTATGTCACGTTAAGGTAAAACTATGCACATGCACTGCGGACGGCCTCACCCACATTTGTAGTAGCTGCATGTAGATCTGAGGAACATGACGGTGTGAGCTCTGTGTCAAAGCCTCACCTTGCATGCAATTTTAATCTTTCTATCTCACTGTGCCATGTATAATCGCTGAGGATCGAGACTGTGTGTGTGTGTGTGTGTGTGTGTGTGTGTGTGTGTAAACAAAAAGGCTATAGACAGAGAGGTGGGTGCTGCTTCCAGGCTGCTCTGCTAGGGGAGTGTGTCCTTGGACTGCCCTCATCTCTGACGCACCCACCCCGTCACACACACTCACAGACATGCACACGCACACACACACTCACAAATCCTTCCACTGGTTCATTTACACTCTCTCTCTCTCTCTCTCTCTCCATAGCAGACACATACAAACCCAGGGTTTGTGGACACATGTTTTTCTAGGAATAAATGCATTTAGTGTGCAAAGACACAGGTTTATGCATCGAAGGACACTGCATTCATTGGACAGCACAGCTTATTCCTAACCTTAACCATAACAAATGAATGCCGAAATCAAACCGCAATTTAAATTTTAGCCCTAAACTTAACCAGTTCTCTTTGGAAATGAGGTTCTAGCTCAGTAGGACCAGGTCTCCATGAGGACTACAAGTCCTGACAAGGTCAGTGTTTATGCCAGAAAAGGTCCAAAAGAGGTAACAAATACACAAGCGGAAAGCTCGTAGACTGAACTCAGACATCTCATCAGGGATGCAGCAGAGTCCCTGTCTGCAGAGAGGAGGAGGAGAGAGAGAGAGAGAGAGAGAGAGAGAGAGAGAGAGAGAGAGAGAGAGAGAGAGAGAGAGAGAGAGAGAGATCTCATCTGATGTGAGGTAGGACGCGGGTGGAGGGGTTGCTGGTTGATTTACAAGGTTGAGGTGTGTGCGTGTTTGTGCACAAGTGTTTGCAACTACCAATATAACACCAGGAGGTATGTTAAAGGTTCACACACACACACACACTGCATTTATCACCGCATACAGACCAACGAAAAATAAAAGACACACCGGTGAATAACAGTCCACACACTGTAGATATGTATGCCAATGCGCTCATGTTTTTATTGCACAACAATGTATCCTCTTTTTATGAACGCTTAAACAACATTGCCACTGACTGACAGACCAGCTTATTGAGAGAGACCAGTGTGCGGCTCTGTGTTCTCGGCCAGCAGAGGTGGTGGACAAGACAGCCTTTTGAACACAGGTTCAAATCAGCTCCATGCCCTCGCCGTCAGCTGTGCATCTCTGTCTGAAAGGACTGGACGGCCACAAAGTATGACCGTCCTTCCAAGTATCCCATCTGATCTTTTAAGATCGATTTGGAAGTGCTGTGGCTCGGGCTCGGGGTGCTGACTTGTCCCTGGATTGTAGACATCAACTTAGACAGAGCTGGAGTTCTGACATTACTTGAACCTTTGTGTTAAGAGCAGAAGCACGGCCAGGAGTGGATGAAGACTGGCCACCAGTTCGAAAGGGAGAGAGAGAGAGAGATACAGAAAGAGAGAACACATGCTGTGTCAGATATCTGTGCTGTTGTCTACATGGTGCTGGTAAAGTGTATCTGGATGCCCACACTGAGCTGCTTGTGTAGGCTGTGGAATGCTACTAAGTCTAGGGATGTGCCAGAGTCATTACAGGTTTTTTTTTTTATTATTTTGTTTTATCGTTATTATTATAATTGTTATACTTATTTATTTTTTCTTTTAAACAAATGGAGGTTGTGAACAGGTAACACTTTCGAGCTTGTGGTGGCATCTCTCCTTAGCCTGTCACGCTATTTTCAAATCCCTCAATGGCATCATATTCTCAAGTGGGACCAACATTATAGAAGGAAAGGCACAGGAACACACACACGCACACACAAACTCAAGCACACAATACACAGAGTCCTGAAGCAGAGAGAAGGCTTAGGTAAGTTAAGCAGGCTACAGTAGCTACGACACAAAGATTTAACTGGTTAGACTAAATAAAATCATTGTACAGTAGTTGGTACAAGAC
Source organism: Microchirus variegatus (assembly GCF_963457635.1). Taxonomy (NCBI): domain Eukaryota; kingdom Metazoa; phylum Chordata; class Actinopteri; order Pleuronectiformes; family Soleidae; genus Microchirus; species Microchirus variegatus. Next base: position 14,533,068 of record NC_139806.1, read on the forward strand.
AATGTCTAGATTTGAAGGTCCCACTAAGAATCGTACACAGAACTTTGCTTAGATATGAAAAATACTTGCATGCACTCTGCTATTATCAGTTAAGGTAAGTCAACCAAGAGTAGAGCTCGTGACTGCTGTGGCTCCTGAGCCAAATTCAGCCTTTGAGAGATCTTTATTTTTTAATTATTTTTTTTAAATGGCAAACACCAGATCAGTGTGCAACCAGCATGAGAGTGTTCTGGAAGTGTGCAGCAATATCTTTTTGAGAGAGATTTTCCAGCATGAGCACAACCAAGTTTTGTTTCTGTTTCTTATTGTGCAGCCATTTCCACAGTTTGTTTTTCTTCGTCATGTTTGGCTCTGTGCAACAAGCAGGTCATCTAAGCTAACGTCTGGACTGCTGATATCCACCAGAAGCCTGTCAGAGCTCACCCACTCACTGTAGAAAATGTTTCTGATACAGCAGGTTGTGGTAAAAACACAACAATGTGCCCCACATCTCTGTGTATACCATATGTACAGAACATGAAAAGTACAGAGTACAGCGCGCATGGTGTTGGAAGGCTCAAACCAACAAAAATGTGCAATTTTGTGTTTCCCAAATTAGGGAAAATTATATATACTGACATTGTCATTTTAATTCAGCAGTACTAATCTTCATCTAATGTTTTTTTGTTGTTGTTGTTGTTGTTTTTTATACATATATTGCAAGTTGAAAATAAAAACACGTTTGCATTTGTACAGGCACATACATACCACAAAAATAGACTATGTGGAAACTAGATATACTAGGCACAAGGTATATACAGTCCATGTGCATGGGGCACATTGTAAAAACAAACAGAATACACTGAGAAATCATAGACACGTTTACAAACAAAAATAATACCCTGATTTGCTAACATATCAACACCAAGGCATTCAGTACCCTTTATATCTGGTCCAGCAAGAAAGAGAGGTTTGAAACTTGAGACGCTCTCAATAATTGTCAGTCAGTGTCAAACATGTATGAGGGATTTCAATCCCACTTCACAGCAAGGTCCAGAAGAACCATGGAACAATCGCAACTGTGAACCCCCAGTCATTAGGCAAATACAGCACTCACCACATGTGGCTGTAAGCCCACTGACTGAACACACTTGTGACACAGACACAAAACAGATAACTGACAGAAGTATGTGCTTTGTCCTGGGGCCGTATCAGCCTCACAGCTGAGGGTTCAAACAGAGCAGTGCTGTTCAAAGTGTCTCGGATGCCATCCATTGAGTGGGAGTGAATGACACACTACAGTATCTTATTGGATGGATGCAGTGAAACAGAGACGGTGCCTGATATTGCCTGAAACATTAGCTCTTGAACTCTCATTCCATCTTTCTTTCCTTGACTGTGGATTCATTCAAATAATATCAGTGCAGTCCCGATAGCAGCTTAGTAGGGCAAACTCTGGTATTAGCACAAAGGAATAGGGAAGAGGACCAATTGATTGCACTGGAAAAGTATTGAACCACACAGCGTCTATTGACTCAAAAAGACTTAATTCACAATTGTATTGGCATTTTGGCATGTACCTTTCCTACAGGACACAAAGCAATAGGATGTTTTGCTGATGAAGCACCGTGACCTGACAAACAACAAGGTTTAGTGCATGTTACTGATCAAACAGACGAGACAATGTGTGACGATGAGCAATGGATTACAAGCAAAATAATGAAGCCCTTTGAATAATAATAAAAAAAAAAAACAATCACCAACACCTTGTTTCAAGATTGAAACAGCTCTCAGGAAGAGTGATCAAAACAGAACACCAGCGAGTTATGCTAATAAATATCTGAGGGTTACGACTACACTAAATCCACCTTGTTTTTCGAAGCCAATTGAAATTCAAGGAGAATCGTTCCGCTTGGTTAAATCAACAAGTTGATTATGGCAGGATAGACGAGTCCACATAAATCAATGTAAAGCGCTGCGCCAATCAATATATCACTCTGGAAAGGTAGCAAACCTGAGTAAAATGTCCAGTGCATCGAATTTACTGTTTGGATCGATGCTCGGCACTGGAAAAAGTTGGATGTGAACGAGCTGCCTCCTTTCAATAGGATTTGATTTACTTCATCACAGTTTAACCAAATAATGTGTCCAGGAGAAGTTACCGCAACTGTTTCAGGGAGAACAGAGTATTGACTTTCATTTTGAGTACAAGGTCATAGTGCAACACAAGGCGCTTAAATGGAGGTCCTCAGTGTTTGCTATAGGCCGAGGAATTCAAAGTGGTTACGACTCGCTCCCGCGCACACCCTCTCTTACAAGAAACTAAAAGAATAATCTCGTGTTAGTTCGGGTGTTATGGGGTTAGCATACAGATTACATACAGCAACATTCAACCCAGAGAGGCATCACGGAAACTGAAAAGATCACACACACTCAGCAACACATACATAAATGCCCACAATCTCCCTTGCATCATAAAAGCTTTTTTTTTTTCTGTTTTTTTTTTCTGTTTTTTAAATCTGTCCCTTTATTTACATGGCAGTTTATATCTGATTAGCTGTCTTCCCTCTTGTATGGCATACATTCAGCAAGAGAAGGCTTTTGGGTTCAACAGGAACAGATTGTTAAGGAGGAGGAAAACTAAAGCCTCAACACAAACCCATACACCCTATAGATCTAAAAGTTACGATATTATTGGAAGTTTTGGATGACGCGGGGCACAGAAAGACATGAAAGATATGGGGCAACGACTTTTTACACGTGAAGCATTCTCGCCCCATATTGCCTATACCTAAAATCCCCCATTCATCTTACACCACTTAACACCTTCAAATGGGCTTTAAAGTGACATTTCTGAGGATCTGACTTGCTGAACTCAAAGTGTGGTATTCTCCTGTGGCTCCAAAACCAATTGCTCCTTCCTCGCATTCCCTCACACATTTTTGGTTAAGATAGCACATAGTCACTGGATTACAATACCAATCAAGTGAAGCCACAATAGCTGCTGGATTCTTTCAGATTTCACAATTTAAAAAAAAGAAAAAAAAAGAAAAGAAGAAGGTAAAAGTTCTATTTCCTGTACAGAATATGTATAGATATTTATATTTATAGTCATATATATATGTGTGTACATATATATATATATATACACATACACATATATATATATATTTGTTTATTTATTTATTTATATATATAGGCGGGGTAGAGTATTGCAGAATTATATTGCATGTGTTAATCAATAAACCTAGACAAAAACAAGCAAGTATACAGTGTGGGTTGTTCACAAATGTTTCCATTTGACAAAGCTCAGATTATTTAACCACCTTTGCCTTCAGGATTACAATCAGTATGCTGACCACCTCCCAGACGCTTGGTGAAAAGTGCCAATGTCAGCATGTCAGACCAATCACGCTGGACAAAGGAGTGTAGAGATCATGTGTGTCCATTCTCTGAAAATAGAACCGAAACATACCAACAAAGTCACACACGCAAACCTACACCCACATATATACATACACACAAACCAAATATATGGCTTCTAACGTTGAATCAAGGCAGTTAAATAAATGGCATTTTCTTCTATGCTTCTTTTGTAGTTGATACAGACACAACCAGACTTTGTGTTTGAGCTCAACTTTGGTTTGGATAGATACAATGAATATAATATCCTTCCATACTTTTTCATCAACTATGTACACATCGATGTAAGATCGACCAGCGGTCTAAAACACTATTTTTACTACTATTTTAAACAATATGAAGAGCAGTGTGTTCTTTTGCTACGACAGCTTATACAGAAAAAACTTACACTCAAAACACTTTTTGAACGCTTAAAATGTCATTGTCATTTGACCTCAAGTCCCTGATTTTCATTTTTAAGTCCAGCTCCTGCTAGATTGCATTGCATGGATTCTACACAGTATGCAATAGTTACATTAATCATATGTTTCTTCTTATCTTTACAATAAAGACAGCAATATACAGTAGGTGTTTGGAAGCAGAGTGTACGGGGTGATACTAAGACTAAAGGTGCTGGTACAGCAGACTAGACCAGTTCAACCTTAAGTTATACATGTTTAACTCTATAGACTCCTCATAGCCAATTGTTGCAAGACTTGGAGTTTCACTTTTCCTTCTCCTGACGCCACCACACAGTGCATCCAGGCCAAATGACTGGTGGCGATGGTGGTAGCTGATTGGTCATTTCGCAGGCTGAGAAGATCAGCTGGACTGACCTAAAACAAGCAGATTCTCCTACAAAAAAGGCCTCTTTCCTCAACTCTACCAGGGTCACAAGTTGGAAGACAGCCGGGATCTGGCAGAGTCTAGCTCTGGAAGGCTGACAATTGAATCTTTCTTGGGAACTCCAGAGTCTGGAGGTCCGGTCCCAGCAGCTGCTGTTGTTGCTGCTGCTGCTGCTGCTGCTGCTGCTGCTGCAGGTCCACCAGGAGGTGGTGTGGAGGCAAAGGCCACCCTTTGTTGACCTCCTACTGATCTCCCCACCCCTGAGGACCCGGGCAGGCCCGGGTGAGTGGGCTGAGAGGGACCGATGGAGGTGTTGGAGGTGCGGGTAGAGGGTGGAGGGCTGGGGGCTGCAGAGGCAGCTTGTGGTGTTCCTTCCTGGGGAAGTGAAGGCTGGGAGGCAGAAAGGGCCCGGGTGTCCTGGCTCAAGCTGCCTGTATGAAGGGAGTGGGTGCTTTTGTGTGAGGCAGGCCTCTGCTGGGTATGTGTCGGGCTGGGTGCATGGTGCTGTACTAGGGACAACTGGGACCCGGAAGGTCCTGCGCTCGCCATGTACTGGAAAGTCCGTCCAGAAACTGCGAGGGGGCTTTGGACAGGAGGGCTGGAGATTGCAGCGCTGAATGCTCCACCAAAAGTCTGAGGTGGTTGAGACTGAAGAGGAGACATGGAGACTGGACTGGCCAGGTTCTGCATCACCTGAAACCTTCGCACCATACGAGGAGACTGCAGAGAGCCTGGACCCACCAAAGGACTTGCCATCTGAGGACAAAAGCTCATGGCCACAGCTTGTTGGAGGGTGGCAATAGCAGATCCTGTCTGCGATTGACCAGGAGGAGCAAAGATACCACCAATGGAAGGGGTCATGGACATGGCTCGCGGGCGCTGCAGGTCCACCAGCTTCACCATCTCACGGTCATACTTGACAATCTCCTGGATCATCTCATTCTCTTGGTTGTTGAAGACACCAGAGTTGAGATCATGCTGAACCTTATGCATCAGGATGGAGTTCTTTTTACCTGCAGAAATAGATACATTTTTCAGTTACTAGAGAGCTGCACGTTGTAATGAAATGAGGGACAGGACAATGGGGGCAAAAAGCACAACAGACCATAAATGTGTGAAAACAAGAGGATTGAGAGAAAGGACAATATGGGTTTGATATAGGATGTGATGTACCCTCAGGCCAGGTACATTCTCCAGCAGAACAAGCCCAGAGGAATGGACGTGTCACCCTGTACTCTGATGTTCAGAGGGAGTAATACGGCCTATTTTACTGCATATTTCAACATTGTTACAATGGAAACTTTTCCTGACTTAAATATACAGTACATCATTTCCAAATGAAACTGTAATAAATCATATGTGTCAAGGACAATAATACAATAGAATGGTAGAGCTGAGCTAGAAGAAGCTCAACCTGGATTTAAAGAGTGTTTTGGAGTTGTTTTGGTTAATGTAAGTACACAGTTATATACAGATATTCATTGTTGGTTACAGTGGTCTGATACAGATTTTAGGCCCATATGCCAGGCTCTAATCTTACATGTACAATTTTACTGCAATATAATCCGCCTTGAATCTATACTTTTTTTTTTTTTACCTATTCGGTCCAGACGGTCAATGGCAACGGTCTCAAAGGCTCGTCTCATCATAGGGTATTCCTCCAGCACCTCATTAAAGTGGTCAACAGACAGAGAATAGAGTCGACAGTAAGTCTCTGCTCGCACGCTGGCTGTCCGCCGACCCCTCGTCAATAAACAGATTTCTGAAACGAGGAGAGAAAGTAAAACAGCTTAAGAAAGTTTTAAACACACAGATAAGAAAGGAAAAAAACACGTGGAAGTTACAAACAGATCCCTACCTCCAAAATAAGAGCCATCAGAGAGTTTCATTGCCAGGGTGCCCTTGGTAATAACGCTGCAGACTCCATGCTGGATGAAGTACATTTTCTTTCCAATTGTGCCCTCCCTTATGATGTAATCATGTGGCTGGAACACCTCAAAGTGCAGCTTGGTCAACATGGCTGTCACAAAGTTGGGCTCGGCGTTGGCAAACAGCGGCATGGACGCCACCAGCTTGCGACAATTGAAGTTGACAATTTCCTAAGCAAAGATCGCAGGAAGAGAAAAAGAAATATATCAATGTGCCACCAAGCTGCTTGACCGAGGATCCCTTGTACGCATCGATGAACGTATTATCTTATCGTGCATTGTGTGATAAACTAGACAATAACGATTGAAAACTAATTTAGAAATTGATATTTAAATGAGAGAATGGCGTGTGTTATTGTGTGTTACCTCTCTGAGAGGCTCGCTGAGTTCTCCCAGAATGCTCTCCTCATCAAACATCTTGCCCTGGTATCTGTGCTCATAGTAGTCATGGATTTTCTGTCTGAAGTCGGCAGGCAGCTTGTGGAAGGACATATACTGCTCCACTTGTTTGTACTAGGAGGGAGAGGGATGGACAGAGAAAAACATTCCAGTTCATTCAGTTTATAGTGACATTTAAAACTGCTGCAAAGAGATGTTATTCACCCACAATCAGCATGCTATGTGTTGCATTATAGAAGCCTAAGCAATATAAACACACACAAACAATTCATCTTTAAAACGCTTGACATAACTGATGCAGTTTTTAGTTAAAAAAAATAGTGCAGTAAAAAAATTAACATTAGAAATACACAACTGAATTACATGAAAAAAAAAGAATGACAAAAAGCATTATTTGGCCTTGTGTTTGAATCATGCTTTCTAATAACTACAGTGCCCATCTGATTTTAGTTATCTTTTGGCAAAAAAAAAAGACCATTACATGGACAAGTGCACTGTTGCTGTAGGTCTGTTTCTTGCATAGAAACAACTGAAATTCACATATGATGTGTGCCGTATAGAGAGGTGTTTAATAATGAATAATAGTTTGAAATTGAAATTGAAACTTATACCTACATTCAGTCTAATACAGCAGCCCCACCATAATTGTGATTTTCAGTTTATAACAAAAAGATGAACCAGCTGTAATTTATCCTACTGAGCATTTTATTTGAACACATCACAATTCAATAGCACCACAAAAGATAGCGTCAAAAGAGGACACAACTTATTAGTCACAGTAAGTGTTCCAGACAGTCAACAAAGACAACACAAACAACCACCACAGAAGAGCGCTAACTCACGCCCTTCAACTGTCAACTGAGATGAACACACTCCTTCTTCGATCAGTGCTGCCTCGAAGTGAATCGATGCCAGATCAATAAAGAGTGCAGGCTCCATGGCAACGTCACAAACAATCAGCTAGCTATTGTTGAGATATGCTAATCACAATCCGTCCCAAAGTGACCACTGAGAGCGTGTGAGCTACAGTACGCGGCCAGGCCGCAGACGCGGGGAGTGATGGACGCGGCGGTAAACACGACAGACAGTTAAGTGTGCACAGGAAAAGATTTGTGCTCGTTCTTTGCTGTCAGACGACGCACTTCAGTCGCAAGCTCAAACGGGGAGCTTGACAAGAGCAGAGTGATACACTTTATACTGCACCTGTATAAAGCTGTCCAAACACAGCTCAGCCCACACACACTCTGTGGTCATAACTTCCTGAGGAACTCGTCCTGCGAACACACTTTTATCCCATCAGTCCTGAAAATCAATCGCGTGGTGGATGAAAACTGCGAACACCGACAGCTGCTATCAAGTCATGTTCTCCGACAGATGAAAAAGTGCACGAAACCGGTTTACAACTAAACACGAGCGAAAATTGCCGATGAAATCATTGTCCGATCCAAGCCTTTAAAAGCAAACCAATGAACTCCACGTAGTAGCTCTGGATCCTCTCAAGCATCTGATAAATTGCTATGTTTATTAACAAGGAAAAGACAGACTCCTTGTGTCCGGGAGAGATATTAACACAGATTAATATGTGAATGCATAGACTCTCCATCCTTCTGCTACTTAACATAGACATTATGTACAGTGTAGACATACACATAAATAACTCTGCAGATGGAGAGTGGCCTGGAGATATGACCCTGTCTCGCAGCTCTTTTTACGCGACGTATCATATTGCTGCAGCTGCCGAGTCTTCCACAGAATGGAAACGCTGAGTGTGAATAAAGCGAAGGTGTGGGATATTCTTGCATTGAGGGAAAACCTCGGACTTGAGACTGATCGGCTGCAGCTTTACACACATTTCATCCTAGCCAGATGTGGCTCGACAGCAGAAGCAAAATCTGACGGTGGCATTTAACGACTGCACTGTAAAAATGATGTCACTGTGCACATCACAGCACCCAGAGGCCACAGACAAAAGATGTTAAAATAACATCCACTTCATCTGTCGTGTGTGTGTGTGAAACAAAAAGCTCTGCTGACATTTTGTCATGCGTCCTGGGTGTTTGTTTTAAATTCAATGTTTCTACTTTTAAGCCCATGAACTACTGACCCAGGCAGCCATCAGCTTTCCAAAATGCTCTTCTTCTGTCTGTGATTTCTATTTATGCTTTTCTTACTTTTAAAGATCCAGTGACAGAGCATGAGTCTGTATTTGTGCTGCCATCCTGTTTCCATACAGCAGCCTGAATGGACAAACCAGCCACAGTTATTTTGTGTGGAAGCATATATGGAAAGTAAGAAAAATATCCACAGGGCACCGTAGTTCCATGATGTGTGAGTGGGGGAATCCTCCGTTTGTTAGAACCTGCAGTCTCACCATTAAATATCACACAATGAGCCATTAATTTAGTTTGCTTCCCATCAAAGAGGAGACAATCAGACAGTGGCAAGCCAGAGCTTGTCTTCCATTGGAAGCTGTGTACAAGGGGGAGGAACAACACACTGTGGGGTCTCACACAGTACAAAGACTCATTAGATGAAACACTGCTTCTGAGGAAACAGTGGGAAAAACCTACTTGTTCGGTCAAAGGGAGAGACAAAGAAGACAGAACGATGAGGGTTTGGTACATCAGACACACTTTTCAGCAGAGTAGTGAATTCATTATCATTTGGCAAAACCAAATATTGTCAACGCTGGTGAACTCTGTAATGTCAGCCTGGCTATGAACGACGGGAGTGAAGGTGTGAACAGCACAGAGATGGAAAAAGAAGGGGAGAAGTATAGATTTAGTATAAAAACCATATTCATGGGTCATTTATCTAAAGATTAATTGAGTTGTCCTTGTTTTAAACGTTGATTAGTTCGAGGAGTCCATCCTGCGTGTGAGGACTTCTCTGGAGAATGCTTAGGATTGTCTTGTCAAACAGTTAAAACAGAAGAATCTACATGAGACGTCTTCACATGGACACAAGTGTAAACAGATATAGATGCCATTTTGGACGATAAATGTCAAAGTCTATTCTACAGTCAAGTTGAGACCAGTAATTCGCCTTCATGCAGAAATTATTAGATAGGAATTATTCTGTATCATTAACTTCGTATATTCTTAGAAGCTTGAATAGACATATTTTTAGCCTTACTATCACATGCTTCAGGTTTAATTTATAGAGTGTTAAACCAATTTCACAACCTGTTATAAAACCCTGTAACCTCTCCCACCGAAGCTAATGTCAATCAAGCACAATATCCCTGTACATCCCTGTGCACGTCTCATCTACTTTGTATTGTTAGACAATCCTTTCAAACCGTGACAACAGAAAGAAGAGTTCACATCAGCCTCCCAGCTGAATCAGGATGTTCTGACATATCTCATGATACGTCTACCTACGGAGCCATCAACAGACAAGCCTCTATTACTGAATCAGAATAAATTACCGTTCCTCTTATTCAGCCAGTGGTGCATAAATGAGACCAACTCCAGTCAGGTAAAAGAGTGAAAACACCTGTGTGTGGTTTCTGAGCGAGACAGTGAGATCATGGAATCTGACTCTGCTTCTTTCTCTGCTATGTGTATAAATAACTCACACGTCTTTGCACCAAAACCACCAGGCCAAATCTAAAAAAAAAGACCTCCCTAATCTTCCTAAATCTAACCTATGCAAGTATGACATCACTGCTGGCCTGAAATGGAAACGTCGTCCACACAATGGTGGCTCCAGCTTCACCTGCCAGCAGACTTGTGCTAACAACTCTCTCATTCCTCTCTGGAGGTGACGTAAATTCACCAAGCAGCGTCAGCGTCGCCCTCGCTGGCATCATGACTGGCATTTTTTCTGCTTAGCAGCTTTTAAAAATAAATACATCTTCAGCTCAAATACTAATCCTCACAGAGCAGCAGAAAAAAAAGAGAAAATCTTACAAATGGTCAGGAGGAAAAAAAACGGTGCTGTGGATTTCCTGCCATCAGCAGAAAGAAAATAATATTCTGGGGTGGGATGAAGACGTGTTGGAAACTGTCTAAATGTGTGTGTGTACGCAGAGATTTGTGTACAAAATTATGTGGCGAAAGCATAAATAAAATGTACTTCATCCCAGCTCTTTATGCATAAAAGACTTACTGCACACAGACAAAACACAGCGCATTTGTCTCCTGCTGTTTAACTTCAGGCCACACAGTAAAGAGGAGAGCGCCAGACTTGCTGAATCTTCATCTTTCGAAAAAGCATGATTTATAGCAGCAACAGGGCACATAAAATCCTACAAGTTTCACACAACTCAGGCCCAGACCAAAACACTGGAAACAGAGTGGAACACACACTCTTTAAATATCGCACAGTGAGCTGGGACTTGTGCCGACATCAAGGCCCTTCTGTCTCCCACAGGTTTCCCCTCCCCCCTCTCTTCACTCCCTGCAGCACCCGGTTAGCTATAGCACTGTACCTCTCAAGGACACCACCACCAGAGAAGATGGATAGAGGGGGGGGGGGGGGGGGGGGAGAAAAGGAGACATAAACCCAGATCTGGATGGAAAGGAGACACACGTGAGGCTAAGTCAAGAAGGAGATGGAGGAGGAAGTCAGACATTTAAGAGGTTAAGATGAAGACTATGTAAGTGATCATGTAAGGAGGGGTAGTTTAAGATGCATAGGGGATGATAGAGAGTGCAGGTAGATTAAGAGTCAGTGTGTGAGTGATCAGGATGGGAGAAAAAGGGAGGAGGGAGAGCGAGAGTGAGTGAAAAGGCGGCCATGGTTGCTTACGTCACCTTCAGGATGACATTGGCAGGACACACAGGTCTGCTGCCTCATCAATTCTACTGCTGCCCAAGGGGACATCATATCATTCTCTATCCCTCTCTCTCTCACTCACTCACACACACACACACGCACACACGCACGGCCCCAGGCGACGTAGCTCTACCTGGCTGAACACACCCGCAGCATTCGATTGGCTGCTGAAAGCCAGCAACACTCCCCCTGCTCCCCAGCCGGCGAGACTCTGCTTAGAAACAGAGGCTGCACTGTTACCACCACAGACCACTGCTGCAGCGCCGCTGCTCAGCGATGCTCTGATCCCCATCGCTGCTTTAAGACAGGTCTTAAATACCAGCTCATGACAACACGCACAGTACAACACAATATGATGCTGTGTGACCAGTGATTATGGTTAATGAGACATTTTAAGTCCTTATATGCATAATTTAAAAATTAATTTCATAGAATTTCCTGTACTCTAGATAAAGGAGAAGATTCCTGGTCTGATTTATCATACTTCAACTATTAAATAATTTAATGAATTTGCTTTAATCAACTAAAAGGAGTCACTGACATGCACCAGTTGGCCACCGAGAATCATCCATCCATCCATCTTCTTCCGCTTTATCCTCCACATGAGGGTCACGGGGGCGATGTGCCAATCCCAGCTGACATAGGGCGATATAGGCAAGGGTTCGCCCTGGACAGATCGCCAGTCCATCACAGGGACACATACAGAGACAAACAACCATTCACTCTCACACCTACAGTGTCCAATTTACATAATACCCCTAATTTGGACTTTGGGAGGAAACTCTTCATCCTAAGGGGGCATAACAGAAAATAATTGAGAAGCACTACCTTAACCTAACACTACATGAGGTTAATCTTTGGCTACACATGCTAATCATGCAAGTTACTGTCAGTGTTTCCAGTGTGTAAAATTTAGGAGGGTTTGTTGGCAAAATTGTTCGTACTGCGATAGAGTAGAGGGTAAAATCATAGAAAATGGCAAGAAAAGTATGTTTGTATGTTTTTCTCTAAAATAAAAATGTGTTTTGTTGGCTAGGTCCTTTGCTTTATGGAGGCCGTAAATTGCACCACCACGTTTCCACAGCAGCCTTAATGGACACACCGTCAAAAGTGTGCATTAGGCATTGAAGTGCAAATAGTTACTAGACAAACAGAGAGCAGCTCCACCTGCGTGAACACGGTAAATAAACCAACAAAGAAGTAGAGACGGGAATGGCAGAGAGAGAGTGTTTACATCCTGTCTGGTTTTCAAAGGCCACGGCAGTTCACCAGATGATGACAGAGGAGCCACGTCTAGCAGCTCCTGTATACATCCAACATGGCAGCTGACCAAAGAGGAGCTGCCTTCTCGATTCGGCACATGCTTCCATTTTAGGTGACCTACTTCAGAGCTCCCCCGGGCGAAAGTCGTAAGACACCATTACAAGATAGCCATCTCTTCTAGAAAACTATAACAAGCATGTTTGTTGACACGTTCACGGTCGCTCTGCATCTACATCTTCCGGATCACGGGTCTGATTGGTTGTAGGTCTATCCAACTGAGTACAGAGGCATTTTTCATCTCCGTCCATTTGGTCACGCCTACACCCTTTCCAGACTCAATCTGGAAATCTCACACGAGATTGCAATGCAGTCTGGCATGAGCCAGGCTCATAGAAAAACAGACAATTATTTCAAATGTTACATGAGACAGTGATGATTTAGTGAAACTCCTCACCTTCTCCTGATACTGACGTCTGGAGGAGTCCAGGGACTGGATAAGAGCCGTTGCATGGCCAATGAAAACAGCATAGCAAGTAGCTCCTACAATCATACTCAGCATGGTGAGCCAGATATCTGACAGGCTTTCCGGGGCTTGCCGGCCATAACCGATGCACAGCATGTGGCTCATTGCTTTGAATACAGCAAAGGAGTAGAGCTCTGACCAGGTGTCGTTCTGTGGAGAGATTAGAAGGAAACACCAAACACAGTTTAGGAGGCATTGAGGTTACAGTTAAAAAATTTAAAAAAAGGAAATGTCTTTGAGAGTGAGGGTGGCAGAGAGCAGAGGACCAGAGCAAAGGCACTGGGGACAGAAAGGGTCACAGCAGCACTTACGCAAATTAGAAGTCAAGGGACAGAGTTGCGTTAGAAGGGAGAAGGAAGTAGAAAAGACAACAGGGGAATCCTTCGAGGCCTAATCAGGAAAGTAGAGACTGTTTGGAAATGGTTTCCTCCAAGTGCAATGATAATGAGAACTCATTATTTATGTCCTCTAGGGCTGAGAGAGCAGGGACCTACTGCAGGTGGTGACAGCTGGTCAGTGTGAATACAGCTGTCTGTCTGTCTGTGTGTGTGTGTGGAGCAGGACAGATCACTGACTGTGTTCATGTCAACTGTAAGTGAAAAATTATTAAGGTAACACTTTAGATTAGGGAACACATATTCACCATTACTAGGTGCTTATTAAGATATATAAGCAGCATACTAGCCCTTTATTTGTAATCATTAAGCACATATTAACAACTTATTCTACCTCTATTATGACATGAATTAAAGCCTGAATGTGCGCGTTCACTACTGGTGTGTTTCGTGTGTGTAAATAAAACTCACTCTAATTCAAATGTAAATAAAGACTCAGTGTTATTTCATTGTCTCTGCGAGCCAACACTCCTCAAGACGAGGCGTGGATGAGATTCTGATGATAATCAGAAAATATCTTGGCATTGCAATCATCGCTCTGAAATATCACTTCCTTCGGGCTATCATGCCATCACAAACACAGCTGAATGCTCACATGAAGCCAGAGGGGGAGGGGCCGTGGGACTGAATACTGAGGATTCCATGAACATGAATCACGAAATTGAACAAAATCTTCAAATCATTTATGTGAGTGCTGTTTAGCAATATTAGGGGGTGAGTTCCAATAGGTCGTGCAGGAGTCAATGTCGCCACAGAAGAACGACAATGTGTAATTTGATCATTAATGAGCGCCAATAGCTGCTGATGTGGAGGCATTTCATTGCTTCCATTTTCATCAGTCCACACATTCCTCCTCTTGTCCACTCTATCCAATGTTTCCAGTGTTTTTCCAGCAGAGCAAAGTGCAAAAGCGTCAGTGACTTTTCAGTCGTGTGATTTCTAAACTGGTTGTTTTATTCAAGTATGTCCAGCTGCAGTCACAGGTAGGTATAAATACACCAAACTACTACTGCTTCGTGAGTGTGTTTCCCAGTGGGCGTGTTCTCCTAAGTGGAGAACTTCCCTGAGTGGCTGGGGCTGCAGTTGGATCCTTCTCCTTTTATTCACTAAAATAGCTTCCATTGCACTCATTTGCATCTGCCAAGTTTTCCTCCTTCCATAAGCGTAACAACGTCGCTATATTAAGACTTTCTTTTTCATTTTTCGAGTGTTTCCATTCATGTGCAAAGGGAAAATGCACACACAGGGAGATTTTATTTTAAATGTAAAGTGAAACTTGAATGTACAAGATATTTTATTCATATATCCAGTATTTAGCTTTTGTTATTTTCTGTTTGCCCAACAATGAGAAAGGAAACATTCCACTCTAAATGTGCGCGGGACAAAAAAAGAACAAATATGTGACAGAAATCTTTGGTGGATTTAATACCTTGACTTTTTAATATCGTGGTTTTCCTTGAAACCTGCTACCTCATCTCTTATAGCCATGGGAAACGGATGATTTATGATGAATCAATAATAACTCATTAGTTAGATAGGTACTATAGGTACTATATAACACCATGTATCTCTGCACAAATGTATTATGATCCACAAGGGACAACATTAAAGACCACACACACACACAGAGTTGATGCTCTGTTATGAACCAAAGAAAATGTAGGGTCCAAAAATAAATATAGCTCATCCATGACACATATGAGACTAAATGGTGTATGTGCAAACAGAAAGAAAACAGTGGAGTGAAATAGATTGAATAATATATGAGCACTTTGATTCTGAAATAGCATTGGTAAAAGAGTGGGAAAGAGAAATATCGTCACAACTCTCAACAGGGGGCTTCATTTTGGGAACTATCCGCTGCTTTGTTGATCACCGTCTCCCGTTAGCAGCAGATTTTCAATTTGATGTTGACTGATGATGCACTGACATATCTGCCAGATTCTGCTGACATTTCAGCACTTACCTGTTGATGTTTTTTGCCCTGGTTTATAGGTTTTTTTTTATTATTTTAAGTGATCCTGCATCTGCATGTACTGCATGGTCAGTCTGGTCTTTTCCATTGTGTTGTATCAGGTCATTTTAAATTGCTTGGCTGCAATCACATTTTTCTCTTTCTCAAGCAGGATAATGAAGTTTGACGACGATGATGATGATGATGATGATGACATAGCACCAACCCTATTGCAAATCCCAAGGCTTCACAATGGGAGTTCAGATTCTTATCTGACACAACCTATGAGTCACAACTGGTTGCCTGAGTGTAAATACACTCCACAGTCAAATCCTGAATCCAGATCACCAGCATAATTGGATGATCTCTTTCTCTCTCTCTCGCTCTCCAGAAGATTTCATTCAATTATGACTTGTGTTATTCAAACAGACACAGACATATTCAGCCAAAAAAAACAAAACATGACAGCATTGGTGGATGTAATTCACACAAATGTTTGTGTGGTAATCCAATCCAAAAGCTGGCTAAATATTTCAATCGTAACTCAGGAAATCTCCACGCCATAGTGCCACAGCACCTTATTACAGCAAAATCATGTGAGGTGAGCCCGAATACGTGTATAAAACGGTGAACATCTAACCAGTTTCTTGTCCTCAGTTCTCATCTTCCCTGTAACTGAGGCTGGATAGACTGCTGTACTCTGCGGGACTGATAGGTACAGTTGACGAAGAAATGATACAGACATGAAAGAATGAGCAGATAACAGACAATGAAGTCACAAAAGGAAAAAACTGAATGACCGATCACTCTATGTGTCTGACAGACGATAAGCTTGACAAATATCAGAAGATAACAAACGCACATGTAACAAGCCCTCGGGCCTGGCCCACTAGTTTAAATTACAATGGCTTATCTGAGTGTATTCTGCAGCCACCTCTGTCTCCTTCTTTCATTCCCCGTGTCTCTTTCTTCCCTCGGCTCACTTGCCTATAACTCAAAAGTGTGTGAGGCTTCTTTATAATCTGTGGGGTTGACATGGATTCCTCAGCAAATAGCAACCTGACAGTGGCTTCAAATTTTACATACTGACATCAAAAGTGGAGTTAATGCTTTAGCCAACTCTCTCAAATAAGTGATAATGCACTTCTACTTTGTAGTAAGACCTTACCTTACAGGTCCTCTCATCTCTGTGACAGATATGCTTTATATTTACGCTTACTGACTATGAATTAGTACGAGGGGGAGATTTGAAGACTTTTTACCTGATCTTATAAGAGAGTAGCGCTCACATTTTAACTGCATTTTGATCAAGGAAATTGTGGACACAGCATTAAAATGCTGGGTTGTTAGAAGAAGAAGAAGAAGAAGGAGTGTGCAGTCAGTAATGTAAATTATGTAATAAAAGAGCTCCACTCGAACCATAAAGAATTAAAAAAATGGATGTTGGAAATGTGGCATTTATGTCAATTTAATGTATTAATGTGTGACATAATAGTCTGCTTCTATTGTATGTTGTCTCCACCTAAACCATTCATCAAAACTAATTAAAAAACATTATTTGCTATATCATTGTTTTCCAGATTTGCAGACTCGTGCTCCTCCATAATACATTACACGGATGGGTTTTTTTTTACGTCGTAGAAATCCATATGAAGTCAGTGAGGTTATGTTTTAGCCTGTGTTTGTCTGAATGTGAGCAGCATAACTGAAAAAGTTCAAGACAGTTTTTGATTAAAAATTCGGTCATATCCCAAGGAAGTTCGGGGGGAGGGGGGGGGGTATTGCGCTCTCCGAGTGCTTTCATTCGTGCTACATTTTTACATTTAGCTTCCGAATTAGCTTAATTTCTTTACCCTCGTGAGGTGATCTGTGGGGAGAAAAAAAACGTTCCCATTCACCCACTGTGTCAGAAGCAAGACTGAAGTGGGGAGTGGATCCATTGTGGGAAAGTAATTGTTTTGACTGTGACCATATCACTGCTCAGCCTTCAGAACATTTAGTTGTCGACATAAATAGTATCACTGCTGCTTGAGTTATATTCAAGTGCAGCAGCAGCAGTGCTTCTTGCTTGAGTGGGATGTTGTAGCACTGCCTGCACAATGAGATCCTTCTCAACAAAAACACCAGTCCAGTGGGACGAAGATAATCTCATCTTTTCCAATTTCTTGTCCATTTACGGAGGTTAGTCAGCATTTTTCAGTTCCGTACGTCTATATGTTGCCGCGGGCCTCGTTATCATAGATCAAATCAAATTTGCAACTTCCAGCACCAGATGTGGATGATATTGGATTCATCTTAACCCTTTACAGGGCAGACGTAGAAGATCAAGGTCCATGAAATGATCATATATAGTTCCTGTCTGTCAGAATATACACCTCCTCTACCCATCACTATCCAAAAATAGGATAGATAGATAGATAGATAGATAGATAGATAGATAGATAGATAGATAGATAGATAGATAGATAGATAGATAGATAGATAGATAGATAGATAGATAGATAGATAGATAGATAGATAGATAGATAGATAGATAGATAGATAGATAGATAGATAGATAGATAGATAGATAGATAGATAGATAGATAGATAGATAGATAGATAGATAGATGTTTTCGTGAGGTAAAAAGATAGTTTAAGTTAAGGGAAAAGATAAGATGGTGATAATATTTGATTCATCTTCCTAAATTGCTTCTCTGCTAGTAGCAGAAAGGCATACTAGTATGTCAGATAGGGTTGTTTTCACTCCTACTACCCAGTACACTCAGCAGTGCATCACAGAAAATAAGTTTCCAGATGACAGAGCTGTGGAAATCCCTTCGTAAAATGCTGGATATAAATGAAATGGAAGCTGCAGTGTAACACAAACACAACAAAATTACCCTGAGGTTTTTTTTTGCAAATTCAACTAAGTCCAATTACTGGTTGGAGGATGTCATTCTGAGTTACAGCATGCGCCCTCAGTGGGTCCTGCCTGTGGAGTCTCTGTACAGTGTGAAGCTTGATGGATGGTTTGGCTGCAGCACACTGGCTAATATTACAAGTTGTCATGCTCTCAATAGGGGGGTCGGTCTCAGGTGGCTGTAGGCAGACTATAACATGCCAGGCTGATACTTTAGTTTGAGAGTGACGGCTCTCTCGAGACTGAGTGTCTCTGATTATACACAGGGACGGAGCAATGGAGGAGTCAGTGACCTGTCGTCCCTCAATATCATCGTCCTGGACTACAAACTCTGTACTCTACTCGCTGTAGGGTTGTCCTCATGTGTGTCCTGACAGTTTCTAACATCACAGATATTTAAGATTTCCTGAGGTTAATGTTGCTCTAAAGCAGGGTTTCTCAGTCTTGGTCCTGCAGAGCCACTGTCCTGCATGTTTTAGCATGTTTCCCTGCTCAAAACACTGTACATCAGGGATCATCAAGTAAATGTGGTTGAGGGCGATTTTCTTTTCTAAGTAAGTGAATATTTGGGCCAAATCATTGTATCTTCATCAGGTTAAGAACGTTAAAACGTCTTCAGTCAGAAACAAAAACCCACGTTTGCTGCCTTAAGCTAACAATTATGTGGAACGTTGTTTTTAATCATCAGTTTTTTACGGAGGCAAATGTGTGAGAGATACGTACTCGTGTTTCAATTTTAAGAATGACTGCTCCATCTTTGAGCCTAGCATATGCAAGTAGCTATTTGAAGGACATTTAGTCCCCAATCTCATTTGAATCAGTTCATGTTTTTTCAGAATAAAAGCTCTGAACTGGATTTTTTTGTGAAGATAAGAAAATAATTGAAGATCAGATTTGTTAAATCCTCTGCCAGGCCAGATTCTGATGCCGGTTAGGGTTAGGGTTATCCTAACTGTACATTATACATTCATGTTATGAAAGATATCTTGACAGAAAATAAACTGTTTACATGATAAGCATGAGGAATCAATGAATGAATAGTTACATGAACGAATGAGAAATACTGTGAGTCAGATCCTCGGTTATCTTGTTATTATCCAAACAGTGAAAGTGGGAATTGTTTGTTTTTTTATTACTATTACATTTCAGCTCTCTTTATTTACCCAGAGACAGTATTTCTCAGCTTATGTCCGTTTGTTGTTGCTGTTTTACTGCAGTTGGCATCCACTGTGATGTGTTACCAACCGCTCTTCTCTTTCCTTTGACCCTCACCTCCACGCGGAGATAAAGTTTTCTGGCAGCGGTGAGATTTAAACCCCCCACCCGCAACAGACAGGAGGATTAATCTAAAGGCTTGGACCACTTGGCCACACTTCCACACTAATGCAGGGATAATATGTCAGCTCTATACTATCAAGTTCATATTTCATCAATACAAGGCTCCAGTAACTGTATTTCTTTGTTACACTGCAGTTGAAAGAGTGTATTTCAGTGAAGGGAAAACACCTGCAGTTAAAGGAAAGACTTGGTTTGGATATGGTCAAGGACAAAACCTTCTACAACACTCAGGTATAGTTAAAATATTTACCTATATAGAGGATAGTAGAGCTGAAAGATATTGAATAAATATCTTATTGCGATATCAGAGAGAATGGTCATTTTTACATCATTATACTCATGTGCATTCAAAAAACTAACTTAAAATGATTACTGTGTGATATTTGTGCAGATCTGTGAGAAACAAAGATGTTCTCCTCAGTCTGTGGAATAAAACTTTTATAGATCAAGACAATAATTCATCGAAAATGAAAAGTGGGCACACATGTTGGCTTTAACAAATATTGCCCCTGCTGTGATTTGTAAATTGCAGTAGGTCATGTTCATTAATCTGCATTTTCTTCTTAGACACGTATTGTGGATTGTTGGATTAAATACTGTAAGAAAGCACCTTTCATTGTACCTCAAATATTAAGACAATACTGAGACCTACAGTCCATATTAATGTCAGCGTAATGCCAGTGAAAGTACAGTCAGTCCGTACTTGGCGCATTAAACAAAGAGGAATTCCTTCCCTTTCAAGAAACATAAAGGAGAAGCCATGTATTCTTGTTGTCACATTAACTTGTTGTAATTGGAGTTGATGTTGTACAGCAGTAGAAACTGCTGTCGTCCAGGAAATACAGCATGTAAATCGTAAAATTTACAAGTAGCCATTGGCGACTCTGACAAATCGAGTAGCGGGAACCCAATCTCTTTAAACCGTATTTGGACCCGTGCCTCATGTCTGGGGCGGTGTGGTCTCCCCTCGCTCAGTAAAAGGCTGGGCTGACAGACAGACCTATAAACAACCAGCTTTTATCTCTCTGAGAGAGACATGGCAACAAAGAGCGCAGCTGGCTGGCCCTATACCCGCCAATCCCTCTGTTTCCCCCCCTTTTATCTTTCCTGTCATCGCCCCACTATGTTGAGGAGGAGGCATCTAGTGGTGCACTTAAATCTCTCTGCTCCCTTGTCTGTAGTGTTTTCACTACTGTCCTATCGCTGTTTTCTACATGTGACTGCTCTCCCTGAGCCAGTAATAGCATCATTTCAACAGATAACTGTTAAGTTCTGTTCAAAGTGGACCCTGTTGATCCAAAACGTTACCACGCTAGCAGCAGTAGCTCCTTCCATCACTTTACTCCAAATTGAAATACTTCTTTTTTAGGTAAATACACCTGTCAGCTGTTTTTAAGAGGGTGTGGTTTCAAACGTATTTTGTGGTATCAGTTACTTTTCATAATGTTAAAGGAGACACATTATGCAAAATCTACTTTTTAATTATTTTAAAACTTATATTTGGGACTCTGGAGGCCCTATGAGTCGGCAAATAGTGTGTCATGTTTTTGTGGTCCTCCTCAGTCTAAGTGCAGGAGATAAAACACTCGATGTTGACATCCGCGCTCATTGCTACGTCACAGTGAGACATCCATTTAATTTAGCATTAAATCACACTAAACTAAGATTGTGAACAATAGGCCATATAACATGTTAGTACTTAGTGCTGTAACAGATGTGGCTCTCTATTGTTAGCCTGGTTATAGTGACGTGGAACATTATTTATTACTGCTTATCCTTTCAAAGGAGAACATAGATAACAAAAGTCCATCCTAAGACATAATTAAATTACTATTTGATTTAACAATTGTTCATTTGCCAGACAAATTAAAAAAATGTCTCTGACAAAAAAAAATACAATAAATCTCATCCACAGGCAACACTTCATATTAAGAGATGAGGATCTCTCAGCTGTTGATACAGTTTATCTTCAGCCACAACATATTGACTGACACTCTGCCAATATTTTCTGATCACAGCGAGACACTTCTATCGATAATCTGTGACCACGATCACCTCTTTCCCACTCAGCTCACAATGCAAGACGTAAATCCAGTTCCAGACTGAAGAGTGTGAGGTTTGCATGCACAGACGTGTTTTCCCTGACACATACCTCCATCTTGTTAAGAGACACCCAGCAGTCTGAGGGGAATTCCTGCAGCATGGGAACCAGGAACTGTAGGCAGCCGTCCCAGTGACATAGCAGCAGCATCATACCAATCAGATTAAAGATCCGCATCACCGCACTGGCCAAGTCATAGGTCATATGGAAGATCTGGAGCAAGACAGTAAAAAGGCAGGAGAGTTACATCAGAGCTGAGAGAGTTTCAGAAAAAGCTGCATTTATTCTGTATTTGTGGGGGGGTTTTGTCTGAAATGTGTTCAATAAATCATCACTGGGGATCCACTCAAGTCTCCTTCGGATTACCCGAAGTTTGATTAATGAGTGGGAGAGACAGGCTCCCGTCAGTCCCTAATCAAACACAGCAGGAGCAGGAAAGAAATCTGTTACATCGAGACATGTGACATCTATCAGTGGCTCAAACGCACACACAGAATCCAGACACACTCACGCAAGCCTGCAGCACAAAGACTAACAATGAGACAGACACGCCAACTTGTGCAGATAGACACATTCAAACACACAGGATGATCGACAAGGGCCGGTCTGATCCTTGCCAACTAATAGTCCATGTTGCCTCACCCATCAATCACTCTGCGTCACCGGACAGTCACCAGGGCCAATCATCTATCACCTCACTAACTCCAACAAAAACCCTCCCGGCTGCTGCATAACAGTTTTATCAATCACATGTAAATCTGTGGAGGTTACAGGACTTTTCATGTTAAGAAATTTGTCTGATAAAGTCTTCCATGAAGGAATGAGAAATAGGTCATTTCTTAGTGCAGTCGAGAGGGAAGTGTTGGGATGGCAGTGATGAATGAGGCTCGACATGAATCACATGAGCTGGGCTTTCTAAATGTTGCTTTAACCTTTTTTAGGGGGTCAGTAACAGACACTGTCTGACCCTTTAACGGTGGATGGATGAAAGAAACTCTATTGAACACAGTTTTGTATCTCTTTGAATCTGATCTGTGTAGTTATCAAGTTGCTGTAGTTTCATGTCCATGAAAACATTTAAAAATCACAATTTATGAGTTTCTTTAACAGACAAATCTGCCTTTAATCGTCTGACATTTATCGCGATAGCTGCTGATATCAGCAGATCTGAAAATGTTTTATCGGGATAACCTTTATGGCCACATTGATAACTGACAATGCCGTGTGTTAGTGTCTCACTCTCCGCTCTAATACTCCATGCATGCCAAGTATCACTTCCCATCATGCACTACTCTACGTGTGTGTGTATCCCGTCATATCTCCAGAAATCCAATTATCCAAAGGTCAAGTGAACAGCCGAGCCCCACTGCACTGCTCACCACTGCAAAATGCCAGCGCCATGCCGCAGATACTGGCATAAACGATAAGTCGCGTGCTCTGATGACCTCTTTGAACAGACAGGAGCAGGGCCCCCAACAAAACAAAGTCCATCCATCACAGAGTAAATAAGAGCTGAGCGTCCAGGAATGGCTGCACTGTATCTTTTGAGTTCAGACTGAGGACTCGAGCGAGCGACCGCACCCATCTTCACGTCAGGAGTCTCTGGAGAAGAGTCAGCTTACCTAACCTCTCTGATTACATTAAATGAACAATTAGTGACATATATAATCACATTGAAC
Source organism: Microchirus variegatus (assembly GCF_963457635.1). Taxonomy (NCBI): domain Eukaryota; kingdom Metazoa; phylum Chordata; class Actinopteri; order Pleuronectiformes; family Soleidae; genus Microchirus; species Microchirus variegatus. The sequence goes on from NC_139806.1 coordinate 14,556,559, forward strand.
AGCACCCTGGTGCTGCATATTATCAGTGCCCTCTACCCCACCTGCTCTTGGCACCATAATTGATTAACTGTGTTTGGCCTGGTAATAGGCTGCTTATTAGACCGCCTGGTGCCGCCTGTGGGAATTGTCAGGTCAGACAGGGAAACAGAGGGAAGATGTGAGACAATAACAGTAATTACAATGCAAAGTTTGTTAAAGCACTGTGCTGACATACATTTCTCAGCAGGTGGCAGGAGAGGCAGGGCTGCAGATGGCTGTTTTTTCACTGACGATGATTCTTCCTCTGCTGCTAAAGGTTGTGTAATTAAACACAATGTTTACAGGAGTACGGTGTCGGGATGGGTGTTAATGATAATTTATTTGATTATTAATTTGATTATAAAACTGTGAGAAACAATACTAAAAATGTTTAATTTTGTTGCGGAAGTGATGACATTTACACGGTTGCTTGAATGCATCTTGTAGCTGCTCCTTTTAGCTCAACACATTATGAACCCTGCATTAGTTTCACTTGCTCGCTGTTGCTTGTTTTCTTGGAGTGGAGAACTGCCATCTGATTTCCCACTCAATTCTCTCCCCGAGAACAAACAATGGCGACGTGCATGCTCTTACCTCTTCCCACTGGTGAATATAGCGTATTAATCTGGAGAGCCTCAACAGTCTCAGAAGACTAAGGATCTTGGTAAAACGGACAATCCTCAGGGCTCGAGCAGTCTTGTACACCTCCGAGTCGATTCCCTTCTCCACTATGAGGAATATGTAATCCACTGGAATGGAGGATATAAAGTCCACAATGAACCAAGTCTTAAGGTATTTCATCTTAATGGTTTTAGGGTCCAAAATGATGTCCGAGTTGTCCTCAATGATGATTCCAGTGCGAAAGTTGAGCACCAGGTCCATGAGGAAGAAAGTGTCTGAGACCACGTTGAAGATGATCCAAGGCGTAGTGGTCTCCTCCTTGAAGAAGGTGATGCCCACGGGGATGATGATCAGGTTGCCCACCATAAACAGCAGCATTGTGAAATCCCAGTAGAACCTAAGAGGCATGCGTGTGTGTAGTTGTAGTGTGTATATGATGGTGTGTATACATGGGTGTGTGTGATGTACAGGAGGGAGAAAGGGGGAAGAGGAGAGAGAGGAAAAAGGACAAAAATAGAGTCAGATAAGAAAGGGGAGTTGTTGTGGAAAGCTGATAGGCACAAGAGACTTCCTAGCTCAAGATGGAAAAAAAAGAAGTGCAAATGAAACACTGAGCTGCAAACAACCAGCAACATGTAAACAGATAATGCGAAGAAATGCAGTTGAAATTACATTTTCCAAGACTAACATGACATATAATATAATCAAAACATAACATGTTTAAAAGGGTTACAAGATAGAGATGCATTTCATCCTCCACATTATTCCTTCTCTGTCATGGAAACTCTCATTACTTCCTTCTCATTCAGGGTTCCACTGTGAAAATGTAACAAAAAATAACAATAAATATATGTGTTTCATTTCTTCTTAACTTAATAAATCTCATGATGTAGCCTTTATTTACTTAAACATGTGATGAAGTTAACCAATTGTATAAGACAATGCACTAAACACATTGTATTGCAGGCTTAATTCGAAATAAGTAAATTAAACCTCTTGAAAACAAACGTAAAATTCCATTAAGAACATTAAGTTCCAAATAGACTATTTGTCAGGGACACTGATCCGCAACTATAAGCCTGTTTAAATGTATCCTCATTAAATTAAGTTAATGAATATCAGGCTGTTAATATTAAAGAGGGGCCACAAAAGGGTGAAGTTGCACTTGGGTCTTAAGCTGTGCAGTGGCACCACTGATGTGCAGTTTGGGAGTAAAAGTGTTGAGTGGGGTTTGCGCTCAGCATGAGGCGTCTCTGCAGGACAGGTGCGGCGCTGAGTCATTACACTGCGACTATACGCAACAGGCTCAGACTCCTACAATATAAGCAACAACAACGATCATGAGCAACTTTGCTGATTTTCCATGAGTAGGAAATGAAGGAAGCTCCATCATGGCCTCATGTCAGATCAAATCTCTGCTGTCGAAGACGTCTTTCCAGTTTTCATGTGTCGGTTCAGATGGTGGCGGTCAAATGTATAGCGGTCAAACGCGCGTGACAGCTCCAGATCACGCGGGAGCTGTCCACTGCTCGTGGTGCTGAAACCAAATCGTGCAAGCACAAGGAAAACCCGGGCTGCTGTGGCTCGAATAAGGGACTGGATTACACCTGTGTGAGCTAACACAGACTCATCGTGGAGTCCCATAAATGTGTGTTTGTTAAAAAATATCAGCTGTTGACTGGGTGTATGTGTGTGTCCAGCTGGGTTATTTTATCCGCGCTGAACCGTGATAAAACTGAGCGCGTCATTAAAATGCAGGATCCGGGGAACCATACAGGCGGATACATCTCCAATGAGCATGCTTGAGGTTTTCGCACGCTTGGCTCAAGGTGACATTCCATTACTGAGTGCATCGCGTACACGCACACACACGCTACTCTCTCTCTTTCACACACACACACGCGCAAACAGTGTGTCAGCATGGCCCTGCATGGTCGCAGAACAAATATTATAACGTTTCTCTGAAAACAAACAACATAAAATTGAATGATAAACAGCGACAGAGCGCTGTCCTCTTTGTTAAGCTCAGTGTCTGCTGCAACCAAAAGTGGAGATGTGTTAGCAGGCCGAGCTTGTTGCTCCACCGTGCAGATACAGACCGGAATAGGATTTGTTTACAACACCTACTATAAGGTTTTCTTTGCTGAAAAAATCTATTTGCCTGACAACAGGTTGTTTGGTGATTCACAGTTCTCCACAGGTTAAATCAGACGAAATGAAAGCGGGGGGGGGGGGGGGGAGTGGAGGTGGGTGGTTTCAACCTTGAACACTAACCAGACGTGTTGCCATGATGATGGAGCCACGGTGGTTACTTACAGTAAAGTAAGTTGTGGGTGACAATGTGGCCCCCACACGGGCCCCTTATGACTTTCACCGTGCAGCTCACCCAGCTCTTACCTGAAATCACTGTACGGGTGGATAATCCAATTTCCAGCAGATTTTACCCGCTCCTGTTCCCTCTCCACCGCTTTTTGACTGCCGTACATGCGTAAGGAGAATTTGTTAACTCCCGGCTGCAGCATGCTGCTAAACTGCCGCTGCATGAAGCTGACTTGGCTACCCCGAGGCTCCGCATCCTCGGCGGGCATGATCTGCGGTCCATCCTCCGGCTTCTGGAAAGTGACAGAGTTCCGCGGCTGCTGGGTGTGAGTCGGGCCGTGCAGCGAGGACGAGGCTTTCCGGCTCGGTGCGTTTGAAAAGGACACCTTGGAGTCCTTTTTCTCGGGGATGCCGCCGGACACAGGATTTGCGCTGTCTCCTCCGTGGCCCCCGGTCAGGGACCCACCTGGTGTGATGGAGCCGTCCATGCTGGCGGTGGTCGAGTTACAGGCTCCTCGCTTGGCGCTCCCTGCGTCCTCGGCCCTCCCCGACCCTCCTGTCTGCTTCTCCTGCTTGGAGATGATTGAGCGCAGGCTCCCGGTACCAGAGTCCCTCCTGCATTCTCCGTTTTTGTTGCATTTCATGCTGGAAATTGGAGCAACGCACACATCACCCGCTGTCGCTCCTACAACCTTCTCCGCTGATTCCGACGCCTCCGCCCGGGATGCTCTGTTGGTCTCGCCGCGCAGGACGGCATCGCCCGGACAGGGTGTCTGGGTGTCGGTGGCTCTGGAGGCAGCGGAGGGCCGTGGAGCGGCGGCAGCGTCCTCAGTGTGCGTAAGGCAGGGCTCCTTGTTGGAGTTTCTCCTGGAAGCCGAGGACGCGGCTCCCCCTCCTGGTGTAAAGTTCTTCATCCTGATACTGCCTCCTCCTCCTCCCCCTCCGCCTCCGCCTCCGCCTCCTCCTCCTCCTCCTCCACTTCCGCCGCTACCGCTTCCCCCGGCTCGGCGCAAACGCGGATGCTGAAACTTGGACTCCTCTTCTCCGTCCTCGGTCTCCTCCATATCAACGTTGCTGGCCACACCGGGCTGCTCAGCGGTCGCTGCTCCAGAGGAGCCGGAGTCCAGACAGCTGTGGCCGCTGTTGCTCCTGGCTGCAGCCTCAGGTGCACTGATGCCGCCCACTGCCTTCTTTGTCATAGTAGCAGCAGACGCCGGTGAAGCCGCGTTTCTGTCCATGACATGAAGCATATCACATTTTTTTGTCTCCAATTATCTCTGGAGGAAACCAATCAGCTCCAGAGAGACGATGGAGAGAAGAGAAGAAGATAGAGGGAGAGAAAGGACAGAGGGGGGAAAGAGGGAGGGGTGGACGTGACTTCTTTGCAAACTACTGCACTTCTACTTTCACTTGTCATCCAACTAGGGATGCGCATGAATCAAACCAACACATCCTTGCAACACATTATTGCATCAAATATCAACAAATGATCAATACATAATGAGCTTGTGTTGCCCCCAGTTTAGCTCAAGTAAATCTGATGCATTTCAGTAATGACCTAATGCTTAAATAGCACCAAGTGGCCCTGTTTAATTAAAAAAGAAGAAATCACAGAAGAATCTTTCAAATAAGCTTCTATTCTAACATCTAAAGTTTAATTAGCACGTGTGCTAGTGACATCTTACATGATGTCATACATTTTAGAGGGTGTTTTCAATGACAACTTCCCTGTAACGGTGCCACTCTTGGTTGGTATTTAGCGCGCCCTAGTGGCCATATGAAGGGAGTGCTAAATGTGAGTGCCGAGCTTCAGGCTTAAATAAATAAGAGGTTCTGGTTTAGAACATGAAACATTTACTTTTGGGTACTTGTATTTATGTACTTGTTTTTAATTTAATGTATTTCAACGGGACAATGTACTGTGAAATCAGACCTTTTATTGCACTTTACCAAACAATAGACCTAATTCACATCTGCACCTCACGTGGAGGATAAAGCAATAGACAATGAATGGTTGGATGGATGACTGACTGACTGACTGACTGACTGAATGGAACGTTCCATGTCAGGTCAAAACAACAGAAAGACAGAAGCCATTATACAGAAACAATAACCGAGTTGGTCAGAACAAAGGGCCTTTGTGTGTGTGTGTGTGTGTGTGTGTGTGTGTGTGTGTGTGTGTGTGTGCGTGTGTGCGTGTGTGTGTGTGTGTGTGTGTGGCTGGCCACACACGCACGCATGCATGCACGAACACGCACTGTGTGTGCGTGCGTGCGTGGCCAGCCTTCCACCCTCCAGAGATCCGTGACCTTGTGACCTTCATGTGGAGGATAAAGCACAGTAATTAATCTCACACACACACACACACACACACAATTCTAACTTAACATTTGTCCAATCATTTTGGACGCATAATACATATGGCAAAAATGTTGGTAGATAATGAAATGTTGGTAATATTGTGCACACCACATGCCTATCTATACTTCTCTCCTCCCTCAGTGTACATGTGGGTCAACACTGTGTTAAAATAAATGTGGAGTGGTAGAAGTAGGCTATTTATCAGAAATACTCACCTAATCAATGTATTTTGATTCACAAATAATAAATTTTACTGTAAAACTGAGCACACACCAATGAATTATGAGTAGGGTTCTTTGCAGTTCTGTTTCAATCCTGTAAACAACATCCTCAGTACACATTTGTTCAGTAGTACTGATGTTAAAAAACAAACAAACAAAACAATAGACACTGTGGCTCCATGCCACAAATCCTGCACTTCAATCACATTTGACTTCTGTGCTCTGAAGTCTTCTTTTAAGTTTAGAGGTAAAAAGAAACGGCGTGGTACAAATATGGAATATTGATAGTTACATTTTACGCTGTATGAAACTCTAGGAGTATCCAATAAGCTGTTGACATCCTCAGTATACATACAGACATCAGTATAGTGTTCAACCCCAAACACTTTAACATTCAGAGGCAACATCAGCTGAGTCAGCGTCTACATAATAGATTCCACCTGTAGCAAGGTTACAAATACAGCAGAGGAATGAATGCATTAGACAGAGACTGACAGAGTAATGGCTCAAACTGACTGATATACGCTGGGAATAAATCAGTCAACTATTTAAATCATGGTTTTTTTTTTCCTAATAAATAATAAAAACACATTTTCAGATTTTTCAGCTTCTGGCAAGTTAATATTTTCTGGTTTGTGTTCCATGTAATAAAGAAATCAATTAAACGGATTAATTTTTTCAGTTCTATCTTCATGTTGGGGTCTCAGAAACACAGATCAACATTTCTCAACTCAGTTTTTTGTGACAAGATTCAGTCAGTGTCCAAAGAAGACCTTGTTGTGGAGCTACACCTCTGTCACGAGTGTTTAAGACAATACGTATTAAAGGACTAATATTATACCCTATTTCTACAAGTTAACCTAGTTCCCTGGTGTCCTAATGAACATGTCTGTGTCATGATTTGGTCAAAATACCAAGGATGAAGCACCACAGCAGTTCAATCACCCTGCCAAAACAGCCCTGTTCAGAACGCTCTGTTTAGTAGTATCTCTTCAGATCCACCTTAAAGGTCCACCTTTAAAAAAAGTAAAACAAAACTTAAAGGAACATGAAATGACATCAGCCACAGAGGCTACTGGGAGCTAACAGCAGTTAGCATTTGGAAAAGTGATCATTTGCAGGCTCTAGCAGGCACATTGCCATCATATATAAAATGTATCCCCTGGATAGATAAATCCTCCGAGGCTGGAAGTTTGTGTAGAACTCTGTGCTGCACTGTGGAGCCAAGAATATAACTTTTCGCGGACCTCCGCAAGACAATTCCAGGAATTTAGCGCATTGTGACGTCCCAATGAGCACGGAAGTCAACACCGCGTGTTTTATCTCCTGTACTTAGACTGAGGAGGACCACAAAAACATGAGTGAGTCATCTTTTTTCACACTTTGCCAACTGATAGGACCTCCAGAGTCCCAAATATAAGGATTTAAATTATTAAAGTTTAATTTGCATAATATGTCCACAGGAATGAGCAGAAATGCCACAGCTTATGTTTTTGGCATAATTATGATTAGTGTGTGATAGATAAGTGTTTCAATATTACTCCTCATTAAATATATTGTGATATATTAATATCAACTGTCAGTAAAAGTCTTTGTCCTCTGTGATTAACAAAGCAAGGCTGAAATCACAAAGCTGAGGCCCTTTTTATTGAATCATTACTGTGTCTTTTTATTATTCACATACTGCAAATGAGTCAAATTAACCATCAGGAGAACACTTTATTGCACATTATCAGTACAAAATAGGTTGAGCACTTCATAATTGTACAAAAGATAAGTGAATACAATAATCAGTGTGAATGCCGAGTCAGCATCCACACTATTGATGGATTTCCACTGTTATTATTATTTTTTATGGAATAATAATGATGAATGGCAATGTTTGAAATGCATGTTTTCTTATATACACTTTTTTGTGAAATACTTTTTTTCTTCACTATTCAACTTGTGCTTAAGGACTTAATAAATAAATAAGTGGATTTTGGAATTTTTCAAAACGTCTTCATTTTGATCACATTAATTCACATTCAAACCCTCATAATATTAGTGCAAATTAAGAAAGGAAATATGCAAATAAATAATAATTAAAACACCACAGGCATTAAAAACAAGAGCATTCCGTCTTTTGAATACAAAATGTGACCCAGTCACTTGGCAAAGCCATGTTTCCATCAAAAAGCAGAACACACTGTTCCCACTTTATCATAGTTCAGGGCCAGGGAGCGACACTCCCTCAGCTGCAAAGACGAGCCAATAGTCCAAAGAGCTGCACTGTAAACCATGTTTAAACAGAGCCGGGCTTTCTTTGCTTGAGCTGGTTCAACAAAACCCTAAAGCTCCAAGTGGAGAATCACCACAGAGGTTTTCAACTTGCTTTAACAACCCCGGTTTTGCGCATGTAATGAACTGATCACATGCTGCCTACTTCAGTCAGGTGGGAATGGGTGAAGAGCTGGAACAATTCAAAATTTAAAAAACATGATTTAAATGATTCAATCTAAAAGCAGTGGTCATAAACTGTATGACATCCTGTCTCTGCTCTCACACTCCTTCCTGTATATGTGTAAAGTGACAGCGGCACAGCAAATACACACATTCTACTGGAAAACTGCATTAAGGTCTAAATGTCCAATAATGGAACGAAAAAAAACAACTTCAAAAATAAAACTGTCCAAGAGTAAAGCAGACACAGCGATCACCTCAACCTGGGACCAAAGTGAAATGGATTGATATTAATAATATTCGTGATAAACTCTTATCAGTTATCTACCTCTTATATACATATATTCATTGTTTTAATGAGAACCTGTGAATTGCCTGCATCCCCAAATAAATGCAGAGCAACAAAAAGGCAATGCAGTCTGTGCTACTCTAAGCGTGCAGCCACCTACAACTCAATAACACGTGTGTACCGTATTCACTGGGAATTTATATGCCTCATCAGAAAAACAAATGGTGGACTCTCTCTGCGTCCAAAGAAGAGCAGTCCATACTGAAGCCCACTGGACATCACAAGAACAGCACAACCAAGTCCAAAGAGGCTGATTAGTTATAATACTGTACTTTTTTTTAAATAGCAGATTTAAAGGTGAAATTTAACATAACCTAAACTTGACTAGGTTATGTCTGCAGTGCAAGTTGCCGTGGTGATCTAACCAGGTTTTGTGTACCTCACTAACTTCATCTCATCTCCCTTCATAGTTTGCTCTGGTCATGGAGGCATGGGCGTGGAAACTCTTGTTTTTAATTGATCACTGTAAAACTAATAAAACCTAGATTGTTACATTTATGAAAACGATGTTTGACTGTAAACACTGTTGTGAATATTCTTGCAAATTCCGACAAAATAAATCTTCAATGTAAAATTGAAAATGTACCGCCCAGATAATATTTCAGAATTTTATCTAAACAAAAACTGTCTTTGACAGCATTTCAAAGTCTTCTCTCATGTAAACCTTTGCAGTCTATGGAATAAAACCAGTGTCAAAACCAGTATATGAGGTAAATCAAACAAAAATGCAGCATCTCTAAGCTGTTTAGATTAAATATGCAATTTTCAGCATTTGACAACTGATAGCAGTTTGAAATCTACGTTCCTATGCGTGAACAGCTGATGTCCTGCTCCCTGTGTAGTTGGTGAAGTCATAGTGAAAAGTATACTTTGTCACATGGCATGCAGCTTATTAAGATAGTGACTTGCCTTTAGTGTCTGTGGTTGTGAACTCAAGCTCTTTTGAGGCAGAATGCACATTCTAATGCATAGTTGTTCACTGTCTCCCAGTTCTTCTGCTGCTTGTTGTAGGAAATGGCCAGCCCCCACCCACGCCTGAGCAGCAGCAGCTATAATTATTATTCACAACCTTTTTAGATCCTCATTTGGAAACAAAAGCAGCAAGAGCTGTGGGGAAGGAATGATGACTAATAGACTGCAGCACGTTCAGAGTTCACCTCAACTCTCGAGACAAACTGTCCCTGGTCTCAGTTGTAAAGAAGAGCTGTAAGGGTCTCCCCGCTGGTGCAGGGTGAGTGATGATGCTGGTGAAAATCTAAGAGTTGTTGGAAGAACTCTCATTGCTTGGTGAGCTTGAGGAAGAAGAGGACAAAGAGGAGCGAGAAAAGTTCATCTCTGATAAGCCCGGTGGGTCTGTGGCTGTGTTCTGTCCACTGAGACTCTTCCTGCACACAGGACACGAATCATGCTGTGGAGAACAAACATTTTTTTTGGTGAGCAATTAATTGCTAAATATGTGCATATGTTCTGCAGATGTAGCACATTTTCAAAATGAAGTCTCTCATGTTGGACCACACTTGGGTCGCGGGTACATGTTTACTAAAACCGCTCCAAATCACATGCGATTGACAGCTGAACAAAAGTCTGAAGATTGTCACGTCTTGTTTTCCAAGTTAGACCAACAATGCTTTAACTCATTGGCTGCCAATAGCGTCCATAGACATCAATTCGAATACAACAGTGCACTGCCAATGACGTCTGATGCAAGACATCTGATTGCTAGTTTCGGTGTCTACATAGTCATGTGTAAACAATCAGTCAAAATGCTGTAAAACGCTTGGCAGTTCTGCGCTGAAAATGGCTGGCAGCCAATGAGTTTCAATAATAAGGAGGTAGGGATGAAGTGCATCACTCCAGCTCGATTTTAATTTGACTCTAATGCATAACGCACACAGACCAAGAAGCACATTTCAAACAGGGAAAATGTTGAGCGAGCACCCCATGTTTAATCTGCGCTCAACTACTTTAAAAATGTTTTTGTAGCGCCATACGGTACATGTATGAATTTGGATTCTTCACTCAAAGAAGAAAAACACTGCACAGAAAACACATCACTAAAAAGTAGCACCAAAACGATGTCGAAAACATCGACAATCAGTGTTCTTATCCAAAAACTGTGCTGATGACGGATTCACACCGTGTCACAACACAAGGACTAGCATTAATTAAACTGCTGCCTTCTGATTGTTTACATAGTTTTGCAGTTCTATTGTTCCTGTCGGAGTGAGTGAGTGAGTAACAGCATTGGACACTAATACAAATTGATGTAGATGACACTATTCAAATGCTGCAATCAATTTTAAATTAGACATCATTGACAGACACACACATACCTGTTCCAGCCATGGTAATATACAGTCATTGTGAAATAAATGACTGCATGGCAGTTGTCGAACGCTCTCCTCCACTGTGTAGTCTTCTTTGCACACAGGACAATCTAAACCAGCACCTGTTCAAACACAAAATGATATTAGTGTGAAGACTGTGAAAAGATGGATTCTGCTCATTTCAGTTAAGACAGTGTTGTGCAGACCAGGGTCACCTTTAAGTACAAAATGTACTTTTTCTTGACCTAAAAAACTATTTTCCCACAGCCAATTCAAGCATACTGTGATCATTTCTGACCAGGCTGTTTGCAGGTTATCAAATGCCAGTTCCATGCTGGTCTTTTTTGTCGTTTTATCATATTGTGCTAATACCATAACTGCCTTTGCATGCTAATGAAACGTTTCCTGTGTCTGGACTTACCCACATGCTCCTCTGTGATGGGGATGGTGGGGATACCATCTATCATTTCTCTGTCTGCAGGTGGAGGACCTGAATTTTCAAAACGGTTCAGTAACTACAAGTGAAAAAGAGCAGAATTTGATTAAGTAGCTGATATAATTTGCAGTTTTATATACAAAAGACCTTTAAGACATTTTAATTTCCAGTTGAAAGGAGGAAATCTTCAGAATGTCTGTCTTGCCACCTACAGAAGTTGTACCTGTGTAATGATTTCATCAAGTCCATTGATGCCCCAGGCATAGTCCATTGGGTTGGAGTGTAGAAAGCCCCTGCAGCACAAGTAAGCAGCAAGAAAAAAAACAAAAACAGCATTGAAAGATCACTGTGAGCTTGGTGACAGATAAAACAACGACAACCTGCCTCTCAGTTTCTTACACTTACCATGTTTCAAACCCAACGTTGGCCATGGCTGTGGGGGCAATGATTCCATTTACTAACTGCTGGATGATTCTGTGGCAATAATAAAAAAAAATGTGTTCAGTGACAGTTTTCTGAATTGTTTACATTATTTATAACCCGATGGCCAAAGAACCAAAGAAACATATTACTACTTAATATTGATGGTGATACTTAGATATTGATGTTTCACATTTAAGGAATAGTTTGCTATTAGAATGATAATGAATGGAGAGCGATGCTGCGCATGTCCTTTATTGTTGATTTTATGCAATATTAAAAAATAATATAAATTTGGTTTAGTCGCTCATTAAATTTTTTGGGGCTTTTTATCCAAATGGAAATGGTGTTTTGGGAGCACGTGTTTCAGTGTTTACATCCAATACGCTATATTGGGGAAAACGTTCTTGCACTTGCATCTGCTGACTCCGTTTTCCACTTCTCATTTTGGAGATTGTTTGGACGATATAAAAACCCTATAAACCCTATATACTTGCCAATAAAGCTTTATTTTAGAATATAATTTGTACACAACGCACATTCTGTAACAGCTTTACAGCATTTGACAGAGGGTAAAATGCACGTGTGTATATCTTAATTTAAAAAAAAATACAAATAATAATAAATACAAATAAATCATAATAATGAATCAGGAGATGTGATTGATTTAAGCGGATCGCAGAGAAGTGGGAAGATGTTACTAAAAACTACAGTAAGCATTGATGTTTTTGTCAATATGATGTAATGGACATAATGGAGAGGAAACCAGTAGTTTCCCATTTTAAACATTTTCGTCTGAGTGATGCAAGTTCTGTGGATGGTTTTAAATTCTAAAAGTTGTGTTTGCTTTAGTGATCATAGAGAAGCCTGTTTTTAGACACAACCATGCCAATAAAGACAGAGTAATTTCTCTGCATGTGATACCGAGTCAACTGAAGCCCAACATGAAGGTATTACACTTGTTTTTTTTGTTTTTTCCACACTACTGCTGAAAATGCCTCACCCCTCTAATGTGGGCCCTTCGTGGCGTATACCCTGTCTTCGAGGATTATGTCGACCCCGTGGTTGATGCGCACCGTGCCGTTCCCGTTCTCTCCTGTTTTCTGTCTCCCTGCTGTCCTCTGATGGTAGCCATGTTTGAAGATCGAAATTTTCATCAAAAATGCCAAACGTGAATGGACTTTGCCCAGAGGAAACTGGTGTGATAAACTGCCGGAGTCCAGTGTTCTAATTTAAAAACAAAACAAAAAAACAGAGGCAGTGTCAAATCATGATGCAATGTGCAAACCCTAGATGAGCTGATTTTTAGAATCCCTCTGACCTCATAGGTTGAACTGCTCCCATCAGAGGTGGAGGATGTGGATGCAGACACATTTTCTGTACTGGAAAAACACAGCAGTGATGAAAGTGACTCACTATAACTCAAAATGCATCATGAAGCTAAACTCTCTCCATACCTTCTTTCCTCCGGCAGCTCCTCAATAAAGCCAGAATTACATAGAGGACAGGTGAAGTCCTAGAGTGAAATAAACAAAATCAATAAGTATATCCCATGACTTCCCATTAGGCACATTGCAGTTGTGACAATTACATATAAAGGGTGCAGCATAAATCCAAACTTGTAAGGGTTACAGCACTTAATGTTATGCTTCCAGGTGTAACACCACAAACGACACTGTTGTCTTTGCCTTGCACATTTGCACCGTCTCCATTTATTTAAAAAATAAGAGTCAGAAAAAGCTTGATAATTCAGTTAAGCTGTAAAGAGAAATAATACACTTTTCATATAATTTTTTCTTCAACATCAACACAACAAAAGGTTCAATATCATTGACATGTTCATGCACTATGCAAAAAAACACAGAGACAACACAAATCTGCTAGAAAAGTATGACAAATGTGTCAATCTTGATATTTATCACTATATTACTGAAATGGATGAGTGCCGCTCGCACCCCTCATGTGGAGGATAATATGGCAGAAGATGAATGATTAAAAAGGTTTTTAATCATGATAACATTTTTGGACATGGTTTACGGTCCAATTAGATGATTCCCTGGCACTGTTTCTTGTGAGTATTTTCCAAATGTGGAGAAGTTGTGAGTAAACAAAAAGAACCTGGCTCAATTCAAAAACTGTTGAAAGAAAAAAACGGAACCTCAACCAAAATCTTTCAGTGTTCCCCCATCCCACATGATCGCCTCCTGCCATAACACAATATACACATTCATCAATCTTTATTTGGAGATAGAAAATGATATTATTCAGTCTTAGTGCGTACATTAAACAACATGTCAAAGCAAAGATACTTAGGGTAGACAAAGTAAAGATGCTTCAGAACAAAAGGTGCTTCTCCAACACTGCTCACTGAAGTGCGTGTGTGGCCTGCCCAACTTGACTTCCAGTAATAAACCCAATTTTGAAGCAATTGGCTCAAGTGGTTCACAAAAGCTTAATTTACCTATCACTCTAAACGCGGCTGTTCCCCCACACGGATTTCTTAGATTTGTTTTATGTTGAACATCTACCTGGACATTAATACATCAAACTACACCACCTATTTGGAACTGACTTCATGTAAATCTGCCTTTCACTCTAAACCTACGCTTAGCTAGCTCGCACTACGACGGTATTTACGGGTGTCGTAGCTGCTAAGATTAGCTCAGTCACAGTGTTGTTGCGGTTCAGCATATTGGAATAATTCGCCCATAAAATCACACCTATATATCCCAACATTTCCTTGAGCGTCCCCTTCAACTTCTTGACTGTCACTCTACAGACTAATGGTGCTAAAGCTAACTAGCGTAGCTGTCCGAACAACTGCGGTAAGTCGACGTGCGCAAATACACGGAGAGAACAAATCATTTCTCGTTCTTGAGATAAGTAGATATGCTTCATATGTCCTTACCGGTAAATGTGGATTAATATCTGCTGAACACTGGTGACAAAAAAACCGGCAGCGTTGTGTGGGAGCATCAGCCATATCTAAGGAGACCAATCCGTCCGTCTCAATGGATGGAAAGAGACAAGGGACAATTAGCACTGACTTTTGCGCCCAGAAAAATAAAAATTGAATTACTGCCTTATTCTACATGACATCACATTTAGAAAGCCTTTGATTCTTCACTTTAAAGGAGAAAGGTCGTACAAACTGAAAATCAGATCTGTGATAAAAAAAAAAACAAACAACAAAAAAACAAACACAATGTTTAACAATATGAAGCAATTTATGTTAATTTATTGCAATTTAACTTTTTTTTCAACTGCAAATTATACCACCAAACAAAAGACTTGCCAACACCTGTTATGTCTCATAAGATAATGAAAATGAACATACTTGTGGGACAGTTATAACATAGCAAATGCTTGTGTTTTAAGGATTTTCTGCAGTATATTTTATTACTTGCTTTTGTCCGCATTGATATGTTTAAATAAAGTGAAAAAAAAAACCATAAAAGCAGCTACACAGATACAGAAATAAGTTCTGGTTGGACATTTTTTTCTAAAAGCCCAGAGAAAATATACCAACACCAATTTTAAAATATTTTCACCTAGTTTTTTTTGGGCCATTTTGAGTCTTTGGTAATTCTCATTTTATCATAACAACTTCAGTTTATTTTCGACTCATGTTCAAAAAGTAGCAAGATATACCGTAAAGAAAGTGCTTTTATTCTAGTAAAACTATTACCGGAAGTTCTGCTTTTGCTGTGCTGTCTCTGCTTAATTTGCAGACTGACTCCGCTTTAGCGTCACATTAGCTCCACATGAGCGTAGTTTTCGAAATATAGACTTCGTTTTGCTACGACCATGGAGTCAAGCGATGCAGGTAAAACTTGTCCAAAATATTTCGATAAATTACACAATTGAACACGTTTGTTAGCCAGCTTTACCATCAATGTTTGCTGCTGGAGTAATAGCGTTAGCTAGCGTTAGCCATCGGGTTAGCTAATGTAGATAATCAAAAAATGACCTACATTAAGTGTTCTTAACTCGTCAAGTACAACATTTCCTACGTTCTGAAGTACGTAGGTACACAGCTAGTACCTGCACTAAATGCAAGTAATAATATGACCATCTTGCCAGTAGCTGTAGATGTTTATTTTGCTGTCCTGTGGCAAATAATAGTTGAGCAAATCGCCAAAATGTCTCAATTCCACCACCACAGTTGAACACTATGCCAATTTTCAGTCACGTAATTTGCTGTTCTGTCTTTCCCCAGGGCGTGGAGGATGGAAGAACAAGCCTGTCCAGCAGCAAAAAACCAAGATGAATATGTTTATTCTTCGTCAAGAAAAGCTTATTGCGCAGAAGAAAGAAGAGATCGAAGCCAGATTGGCAGAGCAAGCAAAGATGAGTGCGCAAACCACCACCAGGAAGACCCTACCCTTAAGGTTAGAATACCCACATGAGCCCTCAAATGATAGGCAGACATTTAGACGTAAAATACATGGGATTTTTTTTTACATGAAAGCATGTCAAATACTGCCAGAGAATGTTGCAATGCTTGAGGGTTTTGCAGATTTACATTAAGGAAATGCTAAATCTATATTTCTGTTGTGATCCCAATATTTATTTCAGTCTCCAAGGACCCTCTTCCAACAAGTTTGCAAATGATGGAAGCTTTTTCCAACAGTTCATGAAGTTGCAGAAGGACAAATCCAACAATGTGCCAGGTAAGTTTTAAGGGCTGAAGTAAGTTAAGCATTTAATTTAAAGTTGGACATTAGTTGCCGTTCATGAATTATATCAGAAATGGTTAAATCAACTTCTTGTTATTTGTTTGTTATTATTTTTTTGGTCAAGTCTGAGCATAGGCTTGTATACAGTACATACATATATTGAATTTATCACAAATAAAATGAATGGCTAAACTCAATATATCCATCCATATATTATCCAATTTAAAATTTTCAAGGTCTGTAAATGAATATTTTATGGGAGAGCACTGACCAAACCTAGAAATCACTTGGGCAATAATAGTGTTTAACAAGTAGGCTAACTACTACTGTTTATGTTAATATGCCCCATTTACTCTTTTCAGGTTCCCCCAGTGATGACACATTTCCATCAAGCTCCACTTCATCGCCAGGAGGAAACGCGTCTCAAAAGAAGAGCGTTCATGTTGGCAAGCGGCCTGGCCTTGGAGTCAGTAGCATGCTTAGTCAGTTCAAGAACTACTCACAGTCCAAGAAAAATCCTGTTCTCAGCAAGAGGCCGAGTGTTTTCTGCTCTCCAGATGGTGAAGATGAAGAAGAAGATGCTGATTACTCCAGATTCTTAGAGATGAAAGGTAATTCTAGACCTAAGTGTCTCTTTGCTGAAAACAGTGACTTGGACTATACAGTGCAGTGCATCTTCTGCATACTCCAGTAGTGCAGTTGCATTGTGCGACTGGCATTTTTTCATAGGTGCCCTTGCAGTAAATATACTTATAGCCTGCTTAAAGTCTCTCCCCCAGAGGATTCCGACACCAGACTCATTATCGAAAAGATGGCCTCGTTCGTAGCAGAGGGTGGACCTGAACTGGAGAGAAAGGCTAGAGATGACTACAAGGACAATCCTGTTTTTTCGTAAGTCTGAACAAAGTTGTTGCCCATCTTGTTTCATTTTACATTGTTTTTTAAACCCATTTGTTATGATTTTACTTTCAGGTTTTTATATGATAAGAGCAGTTTGGAGTATCTCTACTTCAAAAACAGAGTTGCGGTTTTGGGAAAGGATATGCTAAGTCCAGAGAATACATCGAATAAAGGTAAGGTTACCCCCTCTGTCTCTTGTCTTTTTCACTTAATTGCACCCTCAGAATTCAATATGTAATTCTATGAGGAGTGGACAGTGGAGTTGCATACACAGTGGCGTTTATAGACCTTCCTGTAAAGTAATGAAGAGTGTAATAATCTTTCATTCATTTGGTTGTTTTTGTATATTTAAGCCTGTGTACATAATTATAATGGACCTCTTGACTGTCTAGTTAACGTGATATGAACATGATATACCTGACATACCCCTTGTTTTAGACCCCCAGGGATGTTGATAGGTACGCGTCCTGCATCTCTGACACATTAAAATCTAAATCTAAATCACACTCACTATCCATGCATCCCTGGTGATGTCAGACATCGTATTACCATGTCTCTTTTTGATCTGCTGGTTCCGGTGCACTCTGATGTGCGCGCACACACACATTCATACGGCTGTCTCAGTAGGGGCTGCTCTAAACACCTACTAAAAACAACGTTTAGAGTGTTGTAATGAATTAATGTTTCCAGACATATTGTGTGTACATGATTTGAAAAAAGGTGTTCTTGGACTTCATGGTCTAACTTGTTTGTTCTGTCTCTGGGGATTTTTTTCTTTGATATGTGTGGTGTGTGTAACAGAGGTGATCTTTATGTACAGAATGCTCTCCTTTTTTTTTTCAATGCGAAAAAAACACAGCATATTGTCCTATCATTCATCTCCCTGCTCACTCGCACTCTCTTGCCTGTTGATTATCTAATGAACATTTTGTGTGTGTGTGCGCGCGCCAAAGGGGTGGCTGGATGCAGGGTGGGGGGTCAGTATGCTCACTACAGTAGACTACACTACACCACTTATCTCAATCACACCAGTCACAGGTTTATTGTATGCTATGAGCGCCAGAACCTACACGTGGAGGATAAATCGGTCGACAATGAATGAATGTCAAAACGTCATTATTAAAAACACCCCACCACCACCACCAAATTCAGCATAGGCTATCAGCATCTTAGTTTAACAATGCAATTTCTCAAGATATAATAATTTGATTTGGGACCATTGAATTTCCCAGGGACCCATACAAATCAGCCCATGTGGGTCCTGGGACTCACTAGATTGAAAACCTATCAACATCACTGGATCCATACCTTGAGTGAAACTGGTATTCGTAAGTTTAATGATTTGTACTTTAAAAGGGAATTAAAACATCGACAGTGGCAAGACCACTCTGTCATACAGAAACTATTTCTACTAGGTATCAATCTGGCCCTGGGTAATAATCAAAGTGTTCATTATTTTAGACTGTGCATACGGGACAGGTCACGGTCACCCCAGTTCTTCTCTTATTCACTATTATTTAATCAATCATATTTAAGTTTTCGTTTGGATTTTGAATCCTGCAAACAGAGTGCTGCTCTGTCAGTAACACTTAACTCAAATTGTGCCTGATATATAGTGTACATGCAGATATACATGTCTGGCCACAATATATGTGCTGGAGCCTCTGAGCTTTATTTTTTCTGCATTTGCTACAGAAAAGTCCTTGCATCTTTGCAGTTCCCTATTTACCACCCCTGTCATCCTTGCTCCTCCTTCCTCTTCTTATCCCCCTATTGGCTCTAGACTGGTGGTGTGTGAGGGCCAATTGAGTACGGTACAGTAGTAGAGTGTGAATTGAGTCCCAGTACTTATAGGCTACTTAAAGTCTCCCCCCCAGTGGACGCGGAAACCCAGCAAGTGGCTGAGAAGCTGGCCAGGTTTGTGGCGGAGGGTGGCCCTGAGGTAGAAGACATCGCTGCTGAGCGCAACAGAGATAACCCAACCTTCAGGTCAGTTACTGTATATATGACTGTGTTCCCTGACTGTGACATTTTTAATTAAAGCTCCGTTTTACTTTTGTAGTTTTTCACATCACAGTTGATGTCTGTTCTCCCTGCAGTTTTTTGTATGATCAACAAAGTCCAGCTTACCACTTCTACAAAGAGAAGCTTAAAGAGTATCGTGCTACAACCTCCCAGAACGATTCACCTCCAGCAACAGCCGATGTTCAGCAAACAACTGCACAACCATCATTAGGAACCCAGGAGTCAGACACCCCACCCGTCAAACGGAAGAGGAAGAGTAGATGGGGTTCTGAAGATGACAAAGTTGTGTTGCCCATTCCCCCCATCGTTGCTCCCTCAGAGATTAATATTCCAGACCCCAACACACCCTCGCTTTCTGGTACATGAAACTTTCATTACTATTATATCCAATACATTTAAATTGCATATTAATGTTTTTCTCATACTACCAGCTGTTCCCATACATAATTGATGAACGTGCATTTTTGGTGTTCCAGTCCAGGAGCTCAAAGGTCTTGGATATAAGAAGGGGAAGCCCCATGGTCTGGTTGGAGTAACGGAGCTATCTGAAGAGCAGAAGATACAAATCAAAGAACAACAAGAGGTTGGAATATTCCAACTGAATATATATTTTATTAGATAAAAACTGTGATGCTGTGTTTTTAACCACACCACACTCCAACCACTTTATTTCTTTTTCAAAAAGCACTTGATTAATAACCGTTGTAATCTACTGTTACTGTGTTTATGATGTCTTCTCACTTACTGTAGATGCAAGAGATGTATGACTTGATTATGAAGCATAAGCGTACGATGGCAGAAATGCAGGTGATGTGGGAGAAGGCCATTAGGGACCACCAACATGAATATGACAGTGATGAGGAAGTGGACTACCACACGGGCACATGGGAGC
Organism: Microchirus variegatus; assembly: GCF_963457635.1. Taxonomy (NCBI): domain Eukaryota; kingdom Metazoa; phylum Chordata; class Actinopteri; order Pleuronectiformes; family Soleidae; genus Microchirus; species Microchirus variegatus. Next base: position 14,576,569 of record NC_139806.1, read on the forward strand.
ATCGGTTAAGAAAGATGGAAATGGAGAAGACACGTGGTAAGGCTGATCGTCAGCATCCATCTCCTGTAGTGGTGCCTGATCATTTTAAACGTTGATAAACATGATCGTTGCTGTTTAAAAAAAAATATTATTTTTTTTTCCAGACTGGGCAGAATCTCTAACAGAAATGGGTAAAGGGAAACACTTTATTGGAGACTTCCTGCCACCCGAAGAGCTGGAGAAATTTATGGAGACCTTTAAGGCTCTCAAGGTCAGTTTTCCTCTGGATTCACATATTCTCCAGTCTCAAAATGATGCATCTTACCATTAATCAGTTCAAAAGATTGCCTTTGTCCTTTATCTATCATAACATCTTTAGTTAAATACATCTTTCATATGATATGTGTTGGTCTTTTGTCATGAAGTAGGCCTGGGATTAGTTACAAAATGCATAAACAGGATATTATCGGTCAATCTGTGCCACTGTTTAGAGGTCAAGAACAATGTGGCAACAGCCAACAGCATATTTTCCCAGCAAATTCCTCTTGCTCCTCCTTTTAGAGCCCGAGGAAGAGACTGCAATGACCAGTTGTTTATTTTAATCTGTTTATTTAAATTTGGCAACATGGTAGAAAGCATACTCTTTCAAAGTTGAAATTGTATGTAAACATAGTTGTTATGTGTATTTATAGCTAAAGTGAGGGCAGGTTACTAGAAATTCATAAGAACCAGAATGATCTTGTAAAACACAAATACATAGCTTCAGATCAACTAAATTAAGCTCTTAAAGGCAAGTCATTTATTTAATTTTCCTCTCATCTCGATTCTTCTACTAGGCACAATGAAACGATTAATTTGTATCCAAACTGAGATCTTGAACTTGGTGATATGCTGCAACTCTTCAATGTTACATGTTTGGGGACATGAAGTCAACTTATGTCATCTTGACTTGCAGGAGGGCCGAGACCCAGACTACTCAGAATACAAAGAGTTTAAATTGACAGTGGAGAACCTTGGTTTTCGAATGCTGATGAAGATGGGCTGGAAGGAAGGTGAAGGCCTCGGCAATGACGGACAGGGAATCAAGGCCCCTGTCAACAAGTGAGCATCCATCTCCATTATGTTTTAATACATTGAAATACCTTACATAACCTGTTCGATAACAAATACATTAATATCTACTAATGCTTCAAAAACCATTGTAGATTTTGGAACAATCCACTTGGCTTTATCTCGCATCAAATTAAGGATATCCATTAAAATAGAAAATAGTGACTAATGTTCCTGACTAATTCACAAGTCTGGTTATAGAAAAATCACTGTGTGCCACTGTGGATGTTTTTGGCTGTTAATAAAAAACATTCAGTGTATCATATGCTGAAGAAGATGGGATACTCCTACTACCAGATTCTTCCATGTCATATCACTCAGTAAGGGATCTTACAAAGGGAAAAATAAAGATGATTGAATTGGTAACGGGTGACTCAGAGCTAAATTAATTTGTCAAAAAAGTATGCAGCATGTTGAAAGCTCTTAATTTACTTAATAGACATACAAGTGGAAACTAATTTTTATCTCTTTCTCTCTCTAGGGGAGTGACCGCTCAGAATGGAGCAGGTTTTGGAGTCGAGCGTCCAGCTGAGCTTGCCAAATCTGATGATGAATATGATGCTTTTAGAAAGAGGATGATGCTTGCATACCGCTTCAGGCCAAACCCACTGGTAACATGTTTTTTTGTTTTTTTTACTCTTAACTCGGACCAGTTCATTGTATCATTACAGAATATGTTGGTACATGGCAAAAGTATGAAGATATGTATTCTCCTTGTTTGACAGTATAATTAGCTGTAGAATTCTGGCACATCTTTCTGTTTACTGTGCTGTTGCTATGATGATTTAATATTAATGTAGTTTTTTGTTTTTCCTTCTCTCCACAGAATAATCCACGGAGACCCTATTACTGATAGAGGACTGTTGTTTATGCTTGCTATCTTGTTTATGATAGAAATCTGGTTCCAGCAGGTGCCACAGTTCTAAGTTCTGAAATGGATCCATTTGCACCATATACAGCACATTGTGACGGTAATGAGAATAGTAAACTGATGTATCACTACATTAGACGTTTAATTTGGTTAAAAGAAAATACAAAATGTTTTCTGAAATTAAAATGATCACCTGTCTCGTTACATTTAAATTAAATACTGTGACAACCTTGAACATTTACTTTGTCTGATATCCAAGATCATATATTCCTTTGTGCACATTTTTGTATGTCAATGTGTTTATGTTTTATTCCACTGAAAATAAGACTATTCTGTATTAATCTTTGGTAATCTTTTATTATGCACTTCAGCAGTGTTCACAATTTAAAAATGGTCAGTTACAGTGATTGTTGTCACAGACATGTTTTAACTAATGTGGAAAACTAACTGTACTTGTACCTGTTTATTAAACCAATGAGTAGGTGCTAAGATGAACCTTCAGTTTCTGACACACCTCTGTATGACATGCTGGTATTGTTCCAGTCCTGAAAATTGGTATCTGTTCATTTCTTTGCCTGTGGTCAGCAGTGAGTCACTGAGCAGAGCTGACCAGGCTCAAGCAGCCAGTGGTGGGGACGGCAACAGCGACAGGTCAGTGAAATGAGACCTTCAGTTTGCCATCCCCCAGGGTAATTCATATGGGATAAATATAACTCCAAACTCCTAGCTAAGCAAGAGCCACTGTGGTGTTAGACACAACATCAATCAAGCTGTGAAGCTGTAGTACTAGGTAAGATTAGTTAGTGGCATGGTAAAGGTGGAGGCTGGGGTGCAACTATGCAAATACCTCCAGAGGAAGTAACATTTTTCTAGCTGTGTGTGTCAGTGAGCAAAATAACTCAAAAAGTAGAAGATGGATTTTGCTGAAATTGTCTATGGGTGTAGTCGATGACCCAAGGAAAAAGACCAATACTATTTAGGTGGTGATGCAGATCTGAACTCGGGATAAAAAATTTAAGAAAAACTTGCATAATATGGGAGATACATTAGGAGAGTAGTTGGTGAAGGTCTCTGTAAATGATTACTATATTTGGTCCATTTTAAATATAAGACAAGGAAACATAAAATGCTCACATTTCAAAAGGAGGAGGAAAGGGTATATTTGTCATTTTTGGAGAGAAAGAAATTAGTTTCTGCAGTTGCGTTTTATTTTTCAGCCCCAATTGCGTGTATCTATTGGTGGTGCTTGTGGCCAGTTACAATGTTTATTTCACTGATACACAATAATCATTGGTTAAAAAAAAAAAAAAAAAATGGTACGTCTACTCTTAGGACCGTCCTTTGATGTAATTACATCAGATTACTCGAGTAAATCAAAATGATGAAATTAGTGAAACATGACAAACCCATTGTTGACGTTCTCCTCTAGGAAAAAAAAACTATGATTTGACGCATTAACGTATGAGCTGTCAGTCAGTGCGAGTTTGGGGGGAGGTAAACAAGATGGCGACAACCTGAGTGGCAAGAGTAGCACGAAGAGTCAGAAAATTTAACTGATACCTTGCCAGACCTTATCAAAACATTTAATTCACCACGGACTGCAACACAAGGAGGAATTGCAACCTGCAACGAAAACGGGATTCATGAGGATTTAGGTGAGATCCAGTACCGCGAGTTAGTTAGGATAACTAGCTAGCTAGCCATTTACAGTGGAATTTGAGTGGCTTGCTAATCGGCGCAACTCCGGTTAGCTTACTATAGCTGGATTCGTGTGATTTATTTTCGCATTCTGTCGATAGTTGTGTTGGGTGTCCGCATTGATGCTGGTGTCGTTGCAGCTTGAGCCGTAAGCACTGCAACCGAAGAACAAAGCCCATCGCGCTGATTTCTTCTGTTCCACCGGCAAATGAGGCGAAGTTGGCTAACGCTAATCTCCAGGCACGGTAAAGTTGGCTAGCTAGCGCTACGTCCACCGCTAGCTGCAGTTGTGTGACGCCGTTTGGTTCATCCTCTCCAGCCGAACACAATCAATTTGCATTTGTATTCAAAGTGTCCTGGTCAATACAGGCGGCAGTGTTAAAGCCTGCATTGGTCACCAGATGTTTTATTATCGAGTAGCCAAAAAGTGCAAGCTACTGCTGGCGAGCTAGTTCATTCAAGCAGATGATAGCTTACCAGCTAGCTACTGTTAACATTTAAATGCCCGTTTTAACCCAACAGTCTGTCAGTCGTGACTTTCATGATCACGTGTTTAAATAAAGCGCGGTGTTAGAAATGCACATGTGTGAAATTAGGAAATTTGGTGAGATGAACTGATGAATGTTGATATCTGAACATATTTTGATACTAGATTGCTGACTTAATTCGGAAGCGAGTGAAGGCTATGTGTGTTTTCTAATTAAAGTTTAAATGACTCATGTTTTCAGGCACCGGGCTGTAGGGACCGTGGTGGCATGGAGGACACTTGAGGACGGCTGGACACATCGGCTGGTTCAGTCAGTCGCCTCCCAGGAGCCGGCCTGACACCACACATTTGACTGATACTGCTGCATGCTGTTTGGCTGTAGACCTGCGCTTGGGTTCAGTCCAGCCGTGCACGTATATGTCGCAAGGAAAACTATACTATGCACCATGAAGCTTCGATAGATGTGCTGTCCTGCACAGCCTTGAAGAAGGTCTTTTCTCCTCTTTCTGAAGCTGCATTCATATAGAGGAGGGTGACAACAAGAAGAGAAGAATAACATTTTAGACTCACTATCTTCCTCACTTGTGTTCAACTGCACTTGTCACACATCGTGTACATACTGTACAGTGTAAAGCACTCAACCATTAACAACTCAACGGGACCTGATGGGTTGTTCATCTCTGTCTGCACCGCACAGTCCTAATGTTTACAAATTGGGATTGATCCCCCACCTCCCCCTCAACTCTCAGGCATGACTACCCCCTCTCTCATGTTCAGTATTTTGTAATCGGTCTGTATTGCATCATTTGGAATCAAAATACTCACTGACTGAAAGGTTACCACTGGATTACTCTCCAGCAGCAGTCTAGCTATAAACAGTGGGTTTAATCTGTAGCTGTTGAACTGTCAATCATGAGTGCCGAGGAGCTGCATCATCTTGACTATCTAAATGAAAATGAACTGATGGAGATGGATACTTTCATTCACCGCATTGACTCTACAGAGGTGATCTACCAACCACGGCGGAAGCGGGCAAAGCTGATAGGAAAATACTTGATGGGGGATCTGCTCGGGGAGGGATCTTATGGCAAAGTCAAAGAGATGCTGGACTCAGAGACACTTTGTCGCAGGGCTGTCAAGATACTGAAGAAGAAGAAGTTGAGGAGGATCCCTAATGGAGAAGCCAATGTGAAAAAGTGAGTAGTTTTTTTTTTTCCTTGCATTTAATTGTTTAATTAATTAGTATCTGCACTTACCGTTTGTCACTCTGTTATCCATCACTCTCTTGCCTAACCAACAATTCTTAACATTGCTTAATCATCACTATTCACTACAGTTGTTAAAATGTATATTCCCCTTTCTCGTATTTTTGCATTTATATATTTTTGTGGTAGCTTAAAGGGAACTATAATATCTTACATTTAGTACAACTGCCACATTTATGGTGATTTATTCATCACATAGCTTATTTTTCCTAATATAACACATACTGTTGGTTGAAAATTATGTCTGTTGTCCCTGAAATTATTTGTTTTTGCATCTGTAGTGCCTCATTCAACCATTAGCCCTCCATAGGTGTTAGATTTTGTAAATTAGTAATACATACATTAATCCTTATGTTGTCTAATTACATATTTGAATCAACTTTATTTACTTGTAGTTATAAAGTTATTGGCTGAAGCCTTTATCAGCAGTCTAGACTTAATATCTTCACTCCTCCTAATCTGTTTTTATGCCTCTGATTTCTATGCATTCTTACTTTTTTTTCACATGGCCCATTTCCTGATGAATATCAGAGGTTTTAATCACACTGTAGTTTATTAAATATTACTCCAGCCATTAGCTGCAGGCCTGTACTAATTACAGTCAAGGCTTTAGAAAAATGTCAAAATGAGTTCACAGAAAGAGAGAAGAGCTGCAGGATTGTATGTGGGGTTTTTTTAGGCTGCAAATTAAAATGCTCTGAATAACAGTTTTTTTTCTGATCCAAGTCAAATACCCACACAGACTTCAGTGAAGCTTCTCCAAACACTTATTGGTAACTGTTTCTAATTTGATGACCATGTTCTTCCTCAGTTGATGCATAACAGAACAGAATAGAATCAAATATCTTTATTATAATTGCACATTCACACAGTACAACAAAATTGGATGCAGAATTTAATGCATTTCTACCAGTGTAACATCAGCGTGACAACTGCATTTTTTGTTCAGTTAGAGTAAAATAAATCTGCCATGCATTCATACATGATCATTTAACCAAAGACGGACATATTTATGTTGATAAATGACATGTTTCCCATGTCTGTTATACAGATACTTGGAACTCAAAACATTATGCAGCAGCTGAATATTTCCACTGGAGTGTGTGCTATGGTGGTTTGAAGTGTAGAAATCAGTGACAGGCTTTACTTTAGGTAGATGGGGCAAAGACAAGTTAGGGAAACATTAACATTTAAGTTAACAATGCTGAAAAATATATCGTGCACCAAGAAATTGGTGTTATGCATAATTTCCAGCTACTGTATGTGTTATATCAGGCGGTTATTATCTGTCAAGGAGCGTTTTCAATCATTTTCAGTTATTTTTGTTTTCTGTTTTCTATTTTTGATTATCTTTTGGCCTGCGCTGAGGATCTGGGTAAAGGAAAAACAAAAAGAATCTAGCTTTTTAAAAACGTGGTGTGTCATTTTAAAATATAAACAACATTCAAACCATTGTCAAATCTGCATTGCGCATAGGAAGTCATGTTTTTTTTGCAGATAGACGGAAGCAACAGAAACATTGTGCTAATATAGCAAGACAGCTGAAAACCACAAACAAGTAGCCAAGAACAGTTACTGAAGTGAATTGTACTGCTCACAAAACCCGGTTGTTCAGCAATTTCATGGGATTAATGCCTCTTGCTGTCGAAGGCCAAACGGGAAGAATTATTACAAAAAAAAAATCAAAAACATCATGAAGCTGTATCTTCACCAATAGGCTCACTTAGTGCAAACATCTGCTGCATTTTAATATGTTAAAATATTGTCTTTGGGCAGCATTTTTTTTTTCTCAAGGAAATGTTTTTGTCGCTTTGTAAAATGCTCACTTCGCTGCACTGGACTCCATTGACGAAAAAAACCGCCCACCTCTGGCTGCTTCACAGTACAGGGAGTATGTAGAGATTAATCACCTCATACAGTCAACCCCATTCCATTCTCACTATCACTTAAACATTGAAATAGAGTGCAGTGTTTGCAAAAACAAAGTTTTATTGAAATCAGTTCAGTAGTTTTGGAGTAATCCTGCTAAAAGAGGCAAACGGCACTCAAAACGTAACCCCATTCATGGAGGATATAATCTTTGATGTAAAATAAAGGTGGTATGATAAAGACCTCTTTACAATATTTAGCCTTAGTTAGAGGAGGTTAGAGGAGGATGTGCTATTTAAGTGCAAGTCTTTAGCTTCAGACAAAAATGCCATCCCTTTGGTGAGCTTCTTTTAGTGTCGAAGCAGAAATGAAAGAATCCAAATCATTTTCTGATCAAAACCGTAAAAATTATTGACTCCTTCAGTCCTTTTACGAGACGCCACTTACGCTGCGGTCCTGTGTTGACCAGACAGACATGTTGTCAGAGTGTTGTGAAATACACCCATATCTGATCAAAATTCACTGGTGCCATGTAGACCACATTTGACATGATGTAATATTCCAATGTAACGCAGAGGACAAAAACATTAGAGGTTCAGCGTCTCGGTTATAAATAAAAGGTCCTTGTGAGAGAAAGCTACTTTGAGGACAGACTGTTCCTCAGTTGAAAACGTCTCGCATGACAGCTTGGTTTGTGTTCGCTGCAAGTGAAGGTGGACAATAAAAAGGGAAAAAGCTTAATGGAGAGTCATCGTGGTGCAAAAACCCAAGGTGTTTATAAATAATAACATGCATATTGTTAATTATAAGCTAATATCTAGCTACAAATCTTCTCTTTTTCCCTGGGTGATGTGGTGTTTTTTTTGCGACCTTGTTAACATTTTTCTCCTCATTTTTAAAAGAGATCCTGTTTATACACATACAGTTTTAGGGACAATGCAGTCGTGACATTGTTGTATCACTTTGTTCATATGACCTCAGCAGTATCCCTTAATGTGAGAAAATGCTATGTTCGTGTTTCCTGTGTGCTCCTTTTTTCTATATCCCTCTCACATAGCGGTGACCACATGTTTTTATAGCCAAAGCAAGCGGTATCCTTGCGCCTGCAAAAGCTTGTCTGTATGTGGATGCCATAGTAGCCGCTAGCCTTTCCATTCAGCCTCTGTTCAACATTCCTGTCTTCCACACACCCCCTGCTTTCACAGGGTTACCGTGGGGACGGGCACGCTCATACAGGCATTTATCCAGCAATGCCACTCCCATTTCTATGGCAACAACCCAAGAAAGCCATGCCCTTGTTCGGAATGACAGTAGGCCACATGGGTGCGCACACATGGCATAAACTAGACAGGCACTGTGCATCAGCTCAGTGTTGATGCACATTTTGATCAGTTGTTTATTGTCCTGGCACGTTCGAGGCAAAATATCGACTTGGTGATATATCGCTGTCTGTCCTCGTGTAATACGATAATCGATGTGCCAGTGCAAATATGATATTTTGATTAACTAAATGAAGGCACTCTAAAATAAATGGTCCCTGTCGGTTTCACTCGCCTGATGTTACTTGATGTCTCAAATGAATGAGGGAAACTTGGGCGGAAGTTACCTGGCCGAGGAAGAGGGTGTTTACAGCGGGATAATGGGGGAGAAAACTATGCTAAGAGATGCCTCGTCCATGTTCAATACATAGACTTTATGCACTATGTTCTCTGTTTTGTGAATAAATAGAGAAATCCTGCGCTGTTCACTACCATGTTGTATTCATCAGACTGATATCGTGACGTATTGTGATATGTCATCACAGTAAATTATCGCAATATTATTGGTATCGTGGACTAGGGATGGTATTGGTCCCATAATGGTCAAAATCACTGGATCAGTTATCGGACAGATAAAAATATAAAATCCTATAAATTGCATGCTTCACTATGCACAGACTGTAAAAAATGTTAATGAAAATTAGCAAAAGCATTTAAGCAGAAGATGTTTGGGTGGTTTGTTTCTTCTTTTTGGAGAACAATATTTGTTACACAGTTGAAAAATGATATCTTTGAAATGACATGAATTAAAAGCTTCATAGTTCATAAATAGTCTAAAATTATGTATTGAACTAATATAGGTATCGGTAGATATTCGAGTTTGTGATATTGCTATCATACACAAAAAAGAGGCATCTTCCCATCCCTATGGTAAACCATGCATCACGTATCGTGACGCACCCTGTGATTCCCACAATGGTCTTTCACATAAATAACACCAGTTTCCAGTCTGTTTCCCTTCCTCTTTGGGTGCATTTGGATTCCTAGTTTAGGTATCTTTTTTTTATCCACATGGTGCATTGTTGTCTTTTCTCCATATAAGCAAAAAAAAAAGACTGGTATTACAGTATCATACAGTCTACTCACGTTTGCCTGATTTCTAAAACACATTAGGTATTTTACTTTCATAAACTGATACGTGAGTATAGTGAACAAACGTACTAGAAATATCAGTGTTGAAGCAGTAAAAAGCTTGTGCTCATGTTATCAATATCATATGAGTGCTGGTGTACGTCTTGTAGCCTTCTGTCTACTTTGGCACCAAACAAAGGGCCTATTAAATTATGTATAGCATATATCTATTTGCTTACCTGATGTTCTTACCATGAATTGTGTTTCTTTTGTTGATTCATAGGGAGATTCAGCTGCTAAGAAGACTCCAACACAAGAATGTCATTCAGTTGGTGGATGTCCTCTACAATGAAGAGAAACAGAAAATATATCCACTTTTTGTGAAATGACTGTGTATTTGAGCTGATTTTTGATAGTCAATGATTTACAGACGGTAAATGTTATTGCTGAGGGTTATTTCCATAACTTATTATATCTGTGTTAGCCATTAGATAATTGACTCACTTAATTAAAAGATCTGTTTGTTTGGTTTGGAAAATCCCCTTGACTCCTGACGTACGTATATGGTGATGGAGTATTGCGTATGTGGGATGCAAGAAATGCTGGACAGCGTCCCAGAGAAAAGGTTTCCAGTATTTCAAGCTCACGGGTAAGTCTCTCTCATTTCCTCTGTCCTCTTCTCTCTCTTTCTCTCACTCTGCCTGCTATATTTAGTCTGTGCAAAGCTGCAGCCTTTGCTCCAAGTCTAAGTTTAGATCCTCAACTGCAGGGCCTCTGCTGTTAAAATAACTGACCATGCATTGTGTGAATGTGTGGTTGCTGCAGAAAGCCTCTGAAGCTAAAGCACTAAGTGATGATGAAGGCACATCAGATCATAGTCCCTCTCTCTTTGCAGGTACTTTTGCCAACTCTTAGATGGCCTTGAATATTTGCACAGCCAGGGAATAGTTCACAAAGACATTAAACCAGGGAATCTGCTGCTGACCACAGACGGGGCACTTAAAATCTCCGACCTGGGAGTGGCAGAGGTAAGTGAGGTGTGCAAGTTAATGGTATTTGTTGTTTGTGACATGCTCTTCCCCCTCCTGTATCTACGTTGTTTTAGCAACTTAAGCTTGTAGTGTGTACATTTTACATATAAATACAGGGTATCCGCGGGGTCTTAAAAAGTCTTAAATCCAATCATTTGAATTTAAGGCCTTAAAATGTCTAAAATTCTCCTAAAATCTCATAAAAGGTCTTAAATACAGTTTTGAAAGGTCTTAAGTCTTTTGAGGATGCGATAACATAACTACAACACGGAACTAAAGTCGGCCACCTGTGCTGCCTGGTGAGAATTTATCGAGCACCACTAGCTAGTGTGCGCACCGCGGTGTGTTACAGCTTAGCATAGCAGCGGAGCAAACTTAAGGAAAGCCCACAGCTAAGCCGAATTGCTTGCATAAGATGGGTAAGTGCAAGTTCAACGATTTGTGGCTCCAATTTTCCTTCATGTCTTTTGTAAAAAAAAAAAATTGTGAAATGGGTCTTAAATTGTATTCATAATGGACTTAAAAAGTCTTAAATTAGACTTGTTTGACCTGCAGAGACCCTGAAATAAATGTCCATTACATTCAAACCATTTTTAAATGGTTTCACACAATGCTCATTAAGCCTATCAGCTCCACGCAACTCTCTGTGTTTCTAAGGCCTTGTTTAGACTGCAACCCAAATCTGATTTGTAAGCACATCCGGTCAAAACTGATCTTCCTGACCAACTGTTTATTATATATTGCAAGTGATCAGATCTGTTAACGTTGTCTAGTCTAGTCTTCCACATGCATTGTGATTGCAAGAAATCCTTGTAAAAATGTATCTTGTGCTTTTTGACTGTCCAGACTGCCAAAAAATCAAGCTAGATATAATCTGGGTATGGTTAAAAATCTGATTTGGGCTGCAGTCTAAACAAGATCCTAGTACTGTATAGCAGTGTTTTGTACTCGTGTTGCCTGGCAACAATCCCATGCTGCACACAGGAATGACGCATTTTACATCATGACGTAACACTTGTAAAGCAAGACACAGTTTTAGAAGTGGGCTCTACTCCTGCACAATTCATTTTCTCTGCTTAATATTAAATGAACAGAAAAAGCATGATTTGTCAGTAGAACACAAAGCAAAATGAATCTGCAAATCACAGCTGCTGTTCCTGCACCATGCAGCTCCAAGTTTTAATGGATGGAAGTCTGGACGAGTATTGCTTTGTTTAAAGATGGATTTACAACGCATATCTTACAGAAGTACCATAGAAACAAAACTCTAATGTTGTATTTTTTATTATTTTCATAATTAATGTCATGTGTTTTCCAGGCCCTTCACCCATTTGCAGAGGATGACACTTGTCGGACCAGTCAAGGCTCTCCGGCCTTTCAGCCTCCAGAGATTGCAAATGGACTGGACACCTTTTCAGGGTTTAAAGTAGACATTTGGTCTGCTGGTATAACACTGTGAGTTACATCAGGGATAACATTCGTAGTGTTTTATAGACAAATTGTTTGCTAGGTTTTTTTCAGTGCCACACCAGCAACCAGTGTAGTTTAACTTGTGTTCCTTGATGCCTGCTTCTTCTTTTTTTCCATTTAGATATAACATCACGACGGGTCTGTATCCATTTGAGGGGGACAACATCTATAAGCTATTTGAAAACATTGGAAAAGGAGACTACACTATTCCCGAGGAGTGTGGACCACTCCTGTCGGACCTGCTCCAAGGTTGGTGTTGGAATTAAACGTCTCTGTCTCTAAATGTTGGTGTTACTTATAGAGGTTAAGGTACTACAGGATAGATCTGACTGCATCATGCATTATTTTAACAAAAGTTATTGGTAAGTTCTCTCTTGATATGTTTCTCCTTTTTGTGTGGGTATTTATGTAGCATTTCAGAATATTAATTGTATAAATGGAGTTGGAGCCAGCCAGCAAGTCACAAGGAATTCCCTACTGCAGTGGCTGCAATAAGAGCTTCCCTGCGTTTGTCCAGCAGGTGGTGCTGTGATACTGACTCTTCAGCAGGGAAGGCTTTCTCCAATCTGTAGAAATCCCTCCAGCTGCTGACGTAGTTTCCATTGATCTTGAGCCAGCAGCGGAATACTAAACACATCATAGTGAGGCATTGCCTTGAGTGGAATGCTGCAATGCTTCTATTGTAAAAATATATATGTATATACAAAATTATATACATACATATATGTATTTAAAAAAAGAAAATATGACATTTGCAATAGCTTATTTTACTGTCAAATATATATAATCTCTTCAATGGCAGCAATATGACCATGTCCATGAAATCCAGAAAGAATGCTTGGAAGATTGTTTGTTTGTACCAACTATGAAACCCAGTTAATGGTGGAATGCTTTTTATCCTTTCATGGAACCCACTCTGCACACCTTAAAATCAGGATTTAAATCCACTTTTAAATGACGCTGTAATGAAGGTGTTTTGAACATTATTTCAGTTACATTCAGTCAAATATTTAACTGTGAGTAGGAAAAGAAACTGCTTTCTATTACTGGTCCTCCATCCCCCCCACTTTGTGTGAGAGTGTGACGTCTGTGTGTGATGACGCAGCACCCGAGAGATGGTCCATAATAACATGGTCTAAAATAAGCCCTGTGCCACAAAAGGTGTCCTTCAGCAGGCGCAGCACTACTATCAGCACTCTGCATGCCGCGCCAGTCTGCCTACAGGGAGACAATTACATTATTAGGTCTGGATACGCACTGCATCAGTGCCGACTTATCACTCAGTGTTTCCCACACAACTCGACCAACGTTAACCACCAATAAGGCATAACATTTTCATTGCAGTAATGGAGCTGTTTCTCCTCACTGTACGTCATTGATGATTGAGATCTGGACACCAAGGGAAATCATGACTTTGCATTCATTTAAGTTCCTTTTTGCTGCTCGTCCCCACACAAGAGTGTAGAAACCAAAGTAAATTCACTTTGATGTGTTTTTCAGGAATGCTGGAGTACGATCCTATGAAGAGGTTTTCCATACAGAACATAAGGCAACACAAGTGAGTCATTCAGTCTATAATATTCCTGAGTCATGATTGATGAACCCATTACCTCTACTGCTTTCTAAGGCCGTCTTCAAAATTAAAGTGCGGCAACCCCCGTCCATTGTTCACTGACCTGGGTGGAGCTAATAGCTAAGCTAAAAGCTGAGGTGGCAGATGCTTTGCAAGATAATAGAGAACCAGAAATACATCCTTTGTCTTTCTAGGAGGACCTTTTAGCTTACTTTTTTACATTTTGATCCACTGGATCCAGAATACTTTCTACTAAATTTAAATTGTAATTTTGTTAATTTCTAATTTGGATCAGATGCATACAGGTCCAAAACCTACTCTGGTGGTAGAGGGTCTAATCCTGCATACACATGCCAAATTCTGCTTAAGTCTGAGTTTTACCAAAGTTTTACCTAATAACAGAGATTGTCCCATTATTATAGATGAGGATTTTCTTAAAAATTTGATACTGTTGTCGGTCAGTGGGGCATATTCATACTCAATGGTAACATACTTGGGGGATCACCTGCCCATCACAAAAATCATTGATCCGTCAAAAAAACTGTAGATGGGAAGTTGACAAACTTGCAGATAAACCCATGACATTACAGTCTCCTTTATGTTTTTAACGCATTTGTATGGGTCTAACTGATATCTATTCCATAAATGTCAGCATATTCCTGTTGCATGCTAGAATTATAGTATCAATGTAAGAATTTAATGTGTGACATACATGTGGTGTCTGTCACTGACGTGTCAATCCCCCCCCCCCCCACGTCTCTGCCAGCTGGGTGCGTAAGAAACATCCTCCGTCCGAGCCTCCTGTGTCCTTCCCTGCCAGCTCAGAGAGCAGGGACCCTTGGCGGAGTATGACGGTGGTGCCCTACCTGGAGGACCTCCACGGTTACACAGAGGAGGATGACGATGAGCTCTATGACGGAGAGGATGAGATCATATACACTCAGGACTTCACAGTGCCAGGTGAGCTATTTAAACCATTAAATCATTCATACACGTTTGCTTCTCTTTTTACAACCTGGGACGGTATGCAAGCAATTAGTGGATTTGTTGTGTTTTGGCGAGTTCTTAATTCTTCTCATTCACCGTGAGATTAGTCCCTGTGTGTTTTGCCTCTTGTCACTCAACACTCAAGTATTTACTTGAGTCATGAGTCACTTTCATTTGGCCTGACATGCTACGCTTGATAGAAGTTTGTTTTGTTTGGTGGATTGGGACTTTATTAATGCATGAATAATCAGCCCTCTAATAGTTGAGATGAATGCATAATGGCACCAAACAGATTGTATTTTTTCCTGTTTTATTTTTGTCCATCTCTTCCTCTATAATTCAAATCCTTTATATGTCTTTAGGTGAAAGCCAACAATAAAAAAACGCACCAGTCAGTTTTTGGTATCGAGAAATGATGCCCCACATACAAAAAGCAAATGGAGCTTCAGAAAGCGATTGAAGCTATCTAAAAATAGTGCGGTTGCAATGGTTTTGGCGTGGGAGTTTGAATGGTTTCTCCAGGGTTCACGCCTACACACGCGCTCGCTCACAGTTTGCCTTTGTTTGAGTGAAAATGAAAATTGTAAATGTGGTAAAAGAAACAGTTTAATTTGCCACATTTCTTTCTTTATTAGTAACCACACTGTGTGTTAATATCCTCTGCTGTTGCAGAGTAGAAGCTCATTTTCACACACCGATGACAAACTTGCTCACACTCACTGTTCTGCACTTGAGCTGTATGAGTCATACAAATGTTAGGGCTTTTTTTGTTTCCGGTTGTTGTCAGAATTTCTCATAGTTATCTGATCTGCCGTTTTGCTGTTGCTGCTGAAAAATACACTTTTTGATTAAAACACACACATTTCAAGTAAATGTTGCAATAATATGCCACTAATACATCCCATCCTAAACCCAGAACAAAATATGCTTCTCAAACAGTGTGAATAACCAAACAGCCGCAGCTGCATTTCTGTCAGCCATTTGCTTTTTAAAGGCTCCTTATTAAAAGTTACAGCTTGTGTAGCAGCAGGTCTCTGGTGAGTTTGGGGTCACCTATACAATTTTTTTTGTGTTTTCCATTAAAAGTCACATTTTTATTCATCAAAAGAGTTGCAAAATGAATAGAAAATATAGTCAAGACATTGACAAGATTAGAAATAATGATTTTTATTCAAAATAATAATTTTTCTCTTTCGTCATTGCACAACGGTTTTCAAGGGTTTTCTAATCATCCAATAGCCTTCTAACACAATTAGCAAACACAATGTACCATTAGAACACTGGAGAGATGGTTGCTGGAAATGGGCCTCTATACACCTATGTACATATTCCATTAAAAACCAGACATTTGCAGCTAGAATAGTCGTTTGCCACATTAACAATTTATAGAGTGATTCATTTAATGTTATATTCATTGAAAAAAAAAAGTGCTTTTCCTTCAAAAAAATAAGGACATTTCCACAAACCAATAAAGCAGTGCTTGTGTCTGCACTTTTGTAGAAGTGTGACCGTTTTTGTGTCTTGTGCTTAGGACAAGTGAACGAGGAGCATCGGGATCAGGGGACCGCAGATCACAGTCCAGCTGTAGCCAAACCGGTTTGTGTGAATGGGACCGAGGGGGTTTCTCTGAACAGCAAGGCCAAAGCCGAGCGCCGTTCCTCTTCGTCGTCCAACCCCTCGCGCAAAGGAGTCTCTACAGCCAGCAAGATCCGCAAGCTCTCCACCTGCAAGCAGCAATGACCCCGCCCCCTCCCCCCTCCGCTTCCTCCCTCAGCATCAACCCACCTGGTGAGTGTGTAGGCTGTTAACAGAATCTAGGACATCCTGAACGCAAGAATTGCCTTGGAGCTGACCTAGGCATTTATTCATTTATCACCTATCACTTCAGTCAACTCGACTTTATTATTTATACTAGTGGGATGCCTTTCATATTACCTATGTTTAATATAATGACTCATATTTAAGTGTGATGTCTCGTTTTGATCCCTGTCCAGTTCTGTCCTGAAAACTACACACACATACACGTGTCCATCGAGTTTCCCACAACAGCACTCCTCCGTGTTTGTACAGAATATATAAAGATATATAAAGATATATAAATATGTTGAGCATCAGTATTTACACCATTTTGCTCTCAGTTTTGCATGTGTACACACACACACACACATATGCACACAGCAGTGGTTTTAGGTAACGGAAAGCTCTCCCTATTTATCTACCAGCAGGTACTTGCTGCCTTTGCAGCAGCAGCAGTACTGATTACAGAGCAGTCTGTTCTTGTTTCTCTCTAAACCTAAGATGTTAACATTATTTATTTCACTGACATTTATGCAGCTATGTGTTGTTGTTTTGTTTTTTTTGCAAATACAACTATCAGATTGAGACAGTTACAGTAGATAAATCGGATCGGGAGCCAAGAAAGCTGATGGGGACATCCCTACTCTTTTATTCAATAGAATGAAATATTATGATAAGCACTGATGGAGGAAAAAAAGGTGCAGCAGTACGAGATGGAATTTGGATGTATTTGAAAAAGACACAGATGTAGAGATGAAGATCTGACAGGAGGATGAAAGAGGAAATCGTGGAGAGCGAGAGAGAATCTGTTTTGATATTCACAGGGCAGTGCTGTGACTCACCACTGCTGTACAGACACACACATCAGTGCTTCCCCATACAGTCATAAAAACTAGATCTGGTCTGGTCTTGGCAGAAGACCGATAGAACGATCTGATTCAGGCGGAAAGGAGGTGAGGATTTAAGTGTATGCACCGATTTAACAGGTTGTCTTCCTCTCTTTGCAGTCACCACCCACAGTGTGCTCTTTAAAACTCGCACATACAAATCCACCCATGGCATGAGGCTGTTTGTCATGGCTGCAGTGCAGAGGAGATACTGTTTATTAATTTTCTCAGGCAATGACTCATCCTGGATGAGATAAAGTGGGCTGTGCAGTGTTTGTGTGTCTCTTTCTTGTCCCGGTGTATGAGTCTTTTGGCATTTGTCTTATTATGGTTGTGTCATACTCGTCCAGGGGTGAGCAGTAGGTTTATCCACAGAGACACAATGACACAGATGATGGCCACAGATAAAGTTTTTGAAAATATAATAATTTAACCCATCGTTGTGTGCAACATGCATGGAATTTACATTTTAAGTGTAATCTGTTAAATAAATACAAGCAGAAATATGAGTTCTACAATGGGACATCCATATCTAAGGATTAAAAGACTGGCCCTTTCTTACTTACTGATTGTTTGAATCTTGTCTTTTATACTGTACTAATAAATCTTGTTTTATTGAGTGCATTTTTATTTTTCGCTGTGAAGCACTTTGTGATTTATATCTGTGATATAATACATTTTGCAAAATGTATTGTAATACAAAATACATTTTGCTCGCTTGTGCGGGAAACCCTTTTAACTTGCCTTTTTTAGAGATTCTGAATTTTGGCAAAGCAGTGAACTGTGTGCAGAGTGGTTACTAAAACTTTGATGACCTGTTTCATGTATTTAATATTACCTTCCTTCATTTCCTTTAGTGAAAGTACACAATATGATTGCACGTGAGAGATTGGAGAGACAAACGACATTTATTTATGTTAAATAATTCGTTACCGAGGTTAATATTATTATGCACGTACGTATTATGCAAAATCCAAAAACCGGAAGTCCACGAAAAGTTCTATTCTTGGCCGCACTGGCAGCACAGACTTCTACACAAACTTCAAGTTATATATGACGCCAATGTGTCATGTCACAGACATGTTCATTAGCACACCAGGGAACTAGGCTAACTTGGAGAAATAGGATATAATACGAGTCCTTTAAACTATTATATTTTATCAAAATTCATTTTGCGCCCCCTGTTGAATCAAGCTGTCCCTTGCCTTTAAATTATTATTTTTGTGAGTTTGTTACCCTTGTGTCTCTGTCCTCCTCAGGTTTATCTGTTGCCGTCCTGTGTCTGGAATCCTGACAGTCATGGGAGAAATCTGCTGACGTTAATGCTCCTATACCTCCTTGGACCACTGGTCTGCAGAGTCTTTTGAAGATGCGAAGAAGTGTTTTGAGTGATGTGGAGAAAGAGGACAGAAATGTGGTTTTTTTCTGCTCTGAGACTGAGGCACTGGCTGTGAAAATTGTGGGTTTTTTTTGTCCCCATGTTTTGGCTCCTTTCAGGTCCTGTCATCCATTTCTGTCATCTGGTAATTTCCCTCTCTCCGTCCCATCTGGCGGAGAGTCCAGTGTCGCACTGGATATTACAAATACCATCACCCTTGTACCCCACCCATCCAACACGCACACTTTTCTGTTTGTTTTTTTTTGACCACCTTTGTTTTTACAGAACCCTAATGGCAGTTTTCGAGACACATTGTGATGTGTAAAAAAAAAAATTAAAGAGAAAAAGATAACCAGAATAATTCTATATTTAAATCTGTGATGAGAATAATTATAGTACTTTACTACTACCAACATAAAACCTGCATGCTGTTCAGAGCGGGAAGAAAGGGAAAGACTGACGGACTGAAGTCTTGAGATTCACTGCTGACCTGTTGGGTGATTTCTGATTTCCATTTAGTTTCTTTTCCCAGTGAATATTTTTTAATTATTATTTATATAAAATATCTCCTAAACAGGCTGTTTTGTTGAATGGTCCTTCCTGTTTAACAGTGGGTTCAGAGTACTTTCCTTATGCAGTACAACTCGGAGGTATTTGTCCTGTTTTTATATTTTGGCTGTCTTCCTCAAATCTGTTCTGTTGTGGCAGACCTTGTGATCAAATTGAATTGGTCAATCCAGATATGACCATCCATGTTCATGGGCTGCTTTGGTAAACCGTGTCATCTCACTCTCCTTACAATTGCCTTGTGACGTCGTGGTGCAGAATTCCTCTGTCGCACAAGAAAATCTCTGTGATGGAGGAGTTGGTGCTCTGCATCGTAAGTGAGTACTTCTGGTGACAGCAGAGTGTTCAGGCTGTGATGCAACTATAAAACCTGATATGAATCACAACCTCAAATGTGGTAAGAGTTAGATTTGTGGGGGGGGGACAAATTCAGATTGTTTCTTTACGCCCATAATTTTAAAATCCAATATGGACAAAAACAATGTCTGAACACAGCTTTTGATCCCTGCTACCGGTTTGTCCTCAGACTCTAGAAAACTAAAGAGCCGATGATGCTCGGCTGCAGGAGATGTGTCATCACAATCGCCCCGGTCTGTTTTCCTGCGACTCTCTTTGATGTGCCGATCACATCAGCAGGAGCTCTGCCCCCGTCTTGCGCAGTCAGGCCCATCATCGGCTCCTCGCTGGGAATAGATCAGAGATCTATCTGTCAGGTGAGTCACCACACACTGAGGGAGGGAGGGAGGGAAAGAAGAACGGCTCTCCCCACGTCAGCAAAGTCTACAGAGAGGTTCTCCGTATGACACCGTGCACAGTGAGCAGCATGGTGTGACGCGTTGTGGTGTTCAGATACGTCGAGTTATATCAGAGGTGTCAAACTGGCGGCTCGCGGGCCACATGCGGCCCACCATGTTGGAATGAAAACATGATCTTATAATACATGTAGTTGTTCACAGTACTAAATGTATTACATTTAGATTTGTTTGCATCATAAATATGCTTTTGTTGTGAAGTACACCTCAAAACAAGCACTTTTACTGTGAAATATCATGAATTTCTTTATTGCGTTATAACGGTGGAATATTGTGTGGTCATATTAAGCACATGTTGCCCATCTGTTTTTTTTCTCCTCCTGACCGGACTAGCTGTTCATTGGCCCCCAGGTCATTAACATTTGACACCCCTGGGTTTTATGGATCACATTATAACAGCATAATGGAGTTTCTGTACATGTTTGATAAAACGACACACGTGATATGGTTTGAACCAAAGCAAAAACCTGCCATCACAGCCTCCCTGCTGACACTCTTCACACGTACAGTAGGTAATTTAAAAAAAAGAAATCTGCACATATAGAGGAAAGAAAGCTGTTCATTCTCTGAGATCCTTAAAGCACGTCACATCTGACCAGAGCAGCTGCAACAATAAATCACTCGGTCTGCAAAAACATAAATAGGTCATTTTAGTTTTTCACAATTCTGTTCTTTGGTTGCTGATTTGTCTGAGGGAGAATTCAGGGCAGCCTCGTTTTACATCAAAAGTAATAAACATTCTTGCTCTTGTCTGAACTTAACCTAATTAAATTTAAATTTGAAATCCTTAAGCCTCAAAAAAAGACCTCAATGGCCAATGGCCACAGCTTTAGTCTTCCTCAGACTGAAGAATAAATACCATGCTGTTCACCTAAAGGCTCGATAATATTTGTCTTTGTGAAAGTGAAAATACTCATTCGTAACGTTTCTTGGTGAATTTAATAATCAAGGCAAAAGCTGCCGGATAAAGAAATCTTTACATTTGATTGTTTGAGATATTATGGCACTGCTACACATTTTCAGTATTCTTTGTTGTCATCAAATGTTTTCTATAAAAAGACAAAAACTAATGTGTCATCAAATACCTTTCTTATCCTTCCATACTTAAGTATCCTTCCATACTTAAGTTTTTTTTAGCATAACTTCACTCAGAAAGTAGTGCATTAAGCAGTCGCCTACAGAGCTGCAGCTAACGATTATTTTCATAATCGATTTTCTCGATTAATCGCTTGGTCGATAAAATGTCAGAAAATGTTAAGAAAAAACACTGATCAGTGTTTGTCAAACCTGGAAATGACGATGTTCTTGAATGTCTCGTTCTGTACACAAACCAAAAATGATTCAGTTTTAATGATTTCTTTGTTATGTGGAGCAAAGAAACAAAGAAAATATTCACATTTCAGAAGCTAAAACAATCAGAAATCCTGTTTTAATCATGAAAAAATGCTTCACACCGATTAATCGATAATCAAAATAGTTGACGATTAATTTATTGATTAATTGGTGCAGCTCTAGTCGCCTACTTATTGTGTGGTGAATAAAGTGCTATTGTCTGCAGAAGGACCCACTTAAGCAAAGTTACATTAGACACTGAATACAAATCTGAATATCCCCAAACATGACAGTGTGTAATCTTCAGATCTGATCTGCTGATATGACATTAACGAGAAAGGAGGCTGCGATCACAAAACACGTTTAAAATCCTCTTGATCTTTGTTGAACATGATCAGCGTCGTTTTTTTTATCTAACATTAATTAATACAGACACAAAAGCTCTCACGTACACATGTACCCTCATGGTGATTGAGACAAGGACACTTGAGGAGGATATAGTATAGAGATGAGATCGATGGGGCCACAGAAGAGCAATCGTCGTCATTCTTCACATCAAAGTGCTTTTTGTTTTGTTTTTTAAGTTAAAAATGTACAGTATACATATACACGTTTCTCTGGACATACAATAATAGCATGCTGAAAATTCACAGTTAAGTCTGGAAAATATTCAGTTTTTCTAAAGATGGATCTATGTCTTTGAAAACTATGTGAAGAGGCGTTTGATTTTTAAGAATATTTAGTTCTAAAAAGGGACATCACATGTCACATTGTGTCACAGTGGAAATTAAGGTGTGCGTGTGTGTGTGTGTGTGTGTGTGTGCTGTCAGACTGGATATATTTGGAAGAATTGTCCTAATGCAAAACACAGAGACTGAACTGAGTCACTATTGAACAAATGATGATGTGTGAACTGCTGTAGATCATTTCTCTCCGGGTCCACGGTCCACACAATGGATCTGAAAAGAATCCGACGGAGTTTCGAAGGCGTTATATGGGACTGAATCCAGACGAGTCTGTGCGAGACACGGTAAGCACCTGCTCCGATCCTCCCTGGCTGAGCTTCTCTGCACTGCGCAGGCCACCGTAGAGCCTCTCTTCCACTGAAACGACCAGCTTGTCTGACAATCTTCCTTCTGCCTCTGATAGGATAGATTGACTGCGGTTGTTGTTCTTGTTGTTGCCTCTTGGATCCATGCAACTTTGTGTTTGTGCAGTCACAGGACTCAAAGTCTGGCCAGTTGTGCTTTCCGTGTCCTTGTTTGTAGAGTCTTGGCAGCCATCGCCGTCCCCACCTGACGCTGCACAACTCGAGCTGCTCTTTCTTGCGACAGTGTCTTCTGATGTTTTTTTGGCTTCACCTTCACCTTCGATGACATGCCCGGCAGCTCCTTCGCTTGGTGGATCTTTGATCTCTGTGCTCCCTTTGGCCGGTTCTTCACAATCGGCAACCTCGCTGGCTTCTTCATCTGCAGCACTTGCAATGCGTGAGAGCGTGCTGTGGTATTTGGTGTCCAGAGGGTAACCCGCACTGTCACCCCTTCTCAGCGGAGTAAACCTCTGCCTCTCTAAAGATGGGGAGTACCTGCCCCCGGTGCTTGACCCTGGGTCACTGTACTGTTTGTGTCTCTGCCATTGTTTCCGGAGGTGAACTCTGGACCGGTGCCTGGAGCGCAGAGGAGAATCCTGCTGGTCGAACCGGGGATCATGACGAAGGAACTCATTGAAAAGTGCGTCTGTCTTTTCGTCAATGCTGTAGTCGCGGCGGCGTAGGCGAGGCCTGTGAGGACTAGACGGATGCGAGATTGCCTTTATTGGTGAAGTCACCAGCTGTGAATGTGAGTTTGGTGGTTTGTGAGGGTGAAGGGATTTAGGAGGAGGATGTTGTTCTTGAAGCACATGCACCTGGCTGCCAGTGTGAGATTTATCCTTTACTTTCTCTTCGGTCTCTGTTGGTTTTGTCACCTCGTCCTCCAGCTCCTCCTGAAACAGTTTGGCCTCGATGCTCTCGCACACTGAACCTTTTCTTCCAGAGTTAGTGAAGAACAAGCGTCTCTCTGATGCTGTCTTTCCTCTTTGGGCTCCTGGAGTCCCAAACAGCCGCATCTCCTCAGGGGCCCTTGACGGAGCTTCAATAGAGGCATACCCACTGTCCATCTGAAGGAGTTTCCGGCTACTTGCCTCACTCTCTCCTCCAGCTCCATTTCCCATCTCGCTGTTCCCACCTGATGCCCCTCTCATTCCTCCCTCCAGCTCCTCTCCCTCACCTTCTCCCTCAGGATCATCATCCAGATCCTGGGACAAGCAGCTGTCCAGGCCAGAGCGAGTTCCTGTACATCCAAAAGATGAGACACTGTCAGCATCACTGCGGATAGACTCGCGATCTGTGCTGCTCTGGTCTGAGGAGGCATATTGCTCCAGTGAGGCACGCAAGCTCCAAATGTCTCTGTACAAGGAAGGTGGGAGCTCCAAGCTCTCCTGGCGAATCATGAAGGAAAGAGATGAGCCAGAGTCAGCCCTTTGCCGAGCTTCAGCTCCCAACACTGCATCTTCTTCATCGTTGACCTCTGCCTCATTCTTTTTCCTGAGATCTGCCGTCGTGTCCTCTGTTTTTGCAGCTCTAGTTTCCCGTAACATGTCTTCAAACCGTCCCTGAATGGCAACTTCTTGTTGTGCCTCAAATAAGTCAGCATCATCTGTACATTCTAACTTGTTCGCCACTGCTTCCATTCTTTCAAATGCTCCTAGTTTTGTTTCATTTTCTACTTCCATGCCATTGGTCGTTGCCTCCTCTCGTCTCTGGGCCAGATTCTCATCTTTTGGAAAACATGGTACCTCTCTCCTGGTGCTACCACCACCACCCACCTCCACCATGGCCTCCAGTGTTAGCCTGCATAAAAGGAGTCATAATCATCAGTAATTCTGAGGATTACACATAAGTCATGGGGTTATGTGAAGGATTATACCGTACAGTACCTGCTGAGGAAGACTGAGGATGTGGGCGCAGTTGTGTGGTGAGACAGTGACTCTGCCGAGAGCGATTGGAGGCCACTGGTCTGGATAGGCGTGTTTGGCAAAGACTCAATGACCTCATCTTGCAGCGATAAAGCCTCATCCTCCGTGTGATCAGTGGTTTCACTTGCTGCTCTCTGTCTCTGGAAGGGCCTTCTCTTGGGCGATGCTAATTCACATGAAAAACATTTTTAAATGTTTCAATTGCAATGTTAGATATGAAGGGAAAAAAGCAGCTGTACTTAAGCCATTCATGACATTTATCCTGACCTTTAGCGTCCAGACTAGCAGCCCGGTGACTGCTGTCGAACTTCCACCTCCTGAAGTAAGGCCCTGCCCCCTCCAGACTAGCATGGCGCCGCAGTTTAGAGAAGAAATGTAGAACTGAAGTCGTCTGGCCCAAAGCTTGAGTCAACTCTCCTCTCATAGCCCTTTGGCTCTCAGCCTCTCCCCTGTCCCCGATAGCCTCCATCTGACCGAGGACATGAAAAGAGAGGACGATAGTGGGAGATGATAAGACATGGAAGAGCAGTTGAGGCAGATAAGCTGAGATTAATTGTTTTGGGCAGAGGTGGGGACAGTTTTTCATGCAATTTTTTGTTTTTAGCATGTTTCCCCTGCTCAAACACACCTGATTCAAACGGTCAGCTCATCAGTAAGCTCTGCTGAAGTCTGATAATGACCTGTTTATTTAAATCAGGTGTGTTGGAGCAGAGAAAACACCTAAAACGGGACCAGGAGTGAGAAACCCTGCTTTAGATGGTGGTCAACTGTAGAATTAGACCATTTTGAAAAGGTGAAACTCACCGTCTGTGACCGTGTGTGCAGTGTTTTCAGAGCAGACGAGGGCTGTCTCAGTCCCTGGTCCAGGATGATGGAGTGGTGCGGGTCTCCTGGCAGACCTCCACTGAGGCTCTGTCCCAGCCACTCAGGGACTCTTCTGTCAATGGGCTGGAGAAAGAAACATCACATCATGTGGAACAGAAATGACATGAGAGAATGAGATGATACGATCTCAAGGGGTCATCTTATACTGTATATCAATAAATTTTTCTTGTTTGAATATTATTAAAAGCATCTCGTGTTATTCACCCACACAGACCTGGTAGATGGTGAGGGGCAGCTTTGGAGCTGCGGTCTCACTGATGTTAACGATGCTGCTGTCTGCTGAGTCACACTCCATGATGGTGAGGATCTTGAGGTCACATGGGGCCGGAGGCAGGTGAAGGTGAGTCAGTCTGGCTTTTTTCAGATGGTGGAAGTCTCCTTCAGTCAGAGTGTACCTGATGAGAAGGAGGAAATGATCACTTTATATTTAAAAAAGAAAAAAAGTTCACTGAATATGCTGTAAAACTGCACGTTTATCCCACATGTACTGTACCTGCGTCCTTTGTCCTGAGTCGTCTTCTCCTGTTCGTAAAGTGCAGATTCGTTGAAGGAGACTCTGCGACCGGTCGCCCCAGTGGAGACGAATCGTTCCGACTCTCCAGCATGACAGCTGGAAGCTGAGAGAGCATCTGATTCATCCAGACGAAGGGTGATCTCTGAAAATAAATAATAATAATAATAAGTTAGAGTTAGTGACGACAGTGGGCCAGAACGTCAAATGAGAAAGCATACAGCTCTGACCTTGGGTGGGTTGAGAATCCTCAGCATAAGTGGTGTTTGTCTTCTCAGGGTCATCGCTGGCTCTGGTGGAAGAAAAGATATAAAACTCTCAGGCTCACTTTATTAGGAACACCTATCAATCTGCTTGTTATCACTAATGTGTAATGTGTAACTCCTGCCACTTTATTTCATGTCCTGTGTACAAACGTTTAGGGTCACCTATACAATTTGTCTGTGCTTTCCATTAAAACTCACATTTTATTCATCAAAAGAGTTGTAAAATTAATAGAAAATAAAATCTAGACATTGACAAGATTAGAAATAATGATTTTTTTTATTCAAAATAATAATTTTGCCCTTTAGTAAAAAGGGTTTTTCGTGTTTTCAGCTCAAGGGTTTTCAAGGGTTTTCTCATCATCCAATAGCCTTCTAACGTGATTAGCAAACACAATGTACCATTAGAACACTGGAAATGGGCCTCTATACACCTATGTACATATTACATTAAAAACCAGACGTTTGCAGCTAGAATAGTCGTTAACAATGTATAGAGTGTATTTGTGATTCATTTAATGTTATATTCATTGAAAAAAACATGCTTTTCCTTAAGAAAATAAGGACATTTCTGTCCTTAGCACAGCATCATAGCAAAGAGTCTATTGTATAAACTGTAACACTGTGTGCTCTTCAAATCACATCTTTCAGTGCCATATTCATAAAGGCTTTAATCCACTGTTGTCGTAATCCCTCTCCTGTAATCCTGCCTGCCAGCACCCACCTGGAGTAGCGCCGTCCACCCATGCAGCAGCAGTGGCAGAAGAGGAGCAGCAGGGAGAGCAGGACCAGCGTTGCCCCGGCAAAAACACTCAGCAGCACCAGCAGCAGCACATAGTTCTCCACCTGGCCTGCTGACACAGGCACATCCTGAAGGAGGTGAAACCACAAAAACAGGTTAGGACTCGTACATTCATGTGCTGCGGTGAAACACTTATGGACAGCACAACAATGAACTGTATCAACACAACACCAGCATGAGTTGTATCCGCAGATACATGTATTCAGGCCAGAAGTCACTGTCTTGATATTGCAGGCAGATATTGTGAAATGGCTACTTTAGTTAACGGGTCACTCTCTGAAGAATGTATTAGATGTTTAATTATCAAAAGCTGGGCTGTAAAAAGTCAGTAACACCAAGTATTTCTACAAGTTAAATAAGTTATTCTATCACTTTTGTGTGTTTATCCTCGGAATCTTAATGTTGTTACGCAGTACCATAACTGTGTTCAAATCAAATTGATTTGGCAGCTTGGTTTAATCTATTTTTTTGGGAACACATATTCACCATGAACTAGGTGCTTACTTACATATATAAGTAGCATACTTGCCCTTTATTAATCATTAAGCATGTATTAACACCTTATTCTACCTCTATAACAACATGAATTAAGATTGTTCCTACATAAGGTGTTAATACGTGCTTAACATTTACTAATAAAGGGCTATTATGCTATTGAGGTAAAGGAATACACTATAAAACGATGATGTAATTACATACATCCATTAAAAAAGGGTCAGTTGCTCACTGCTGGACCACATTTATTGGGTTCACTCTCCTCTTTATTATGGGCTTTCTGTAAAGAATGGAAGGGTCTGCTGCTGCATCCATTTTTCAGATGATCAAACACCTCGTGAGGAGCACAGCGAAGGCTGTGATCATCACATGAGCGATGCACAGGATTCCTTTGATGTTAAACCAAAGGGAGGCACAGGCAGGGTAAAGGTCAAACTGGAATCACAAACATCCATCTATAGCGCTTTATCCTCGTGATTTAACCAGACTAACGTGTGCGTTAGTTCTGCTGGCCTCTGTATGTTGAGAGCGTAACGTCTCTATGTTTACATTGTCGCTTGGTGTTGTAAATCGATCATTTTTGAGGTTTTATTTCAATGAACCTAACACTGTAGTGCACACGTAAATCACTTGAGTTTACAGACAAAATCTGTTTTATTCACACTATTGTCAAATGATCTCCATGTGACTGTCTGTGTGTTTTCTCACTGCGCACAGGAAGTGATTTGTTTCACCCCAGACCAGACAGACAGACGGGGGGAGGGACAGACAGCTGCGCGAGTAAAGTGAGACGGCTGCTAATGGGTTTCAGTAATGACTGGAAAAACACAAAGAAGTGACCTCAGAAAGTTTCGGAAAAAGAGCTGCAATGTCCTCACTGATCATAAACCCTCTAGTTTTCTTGACTTATTTACTGATTTCTCCTCCTCCAACATTTTAGCGCACACATGTTCGTAAGAAAGGAATGGAAATATCATCCCTGATGCCTTTAAACATCTAAATTAACATCATAGGGGGATGTTAATCTTTGGGAAAGGGGGTGCTACGGGGGTTTTACGACTACTGATTACATTGTTCTGTGTGAGGGTTTGTTTTCTCTTTTTTTACATTTCTGAATGAGTGGTGTGAGGTGTGAGTATATGTTAATAGGGGTGTGTGTGTGTTAATAGGTGTGTGCCTGTACAAAGACTCAGATTCTGCGTTGTAACCCAGAGTCATTTGGCTTCTATCAGACCCAACCAGCCACATTTTTTACTCCATTTTCTCCCGTTTATGTTCCGTTTTTATTTGCTGTACTTTGATTCTGAGAATTGTCAGGTAAGATGGGTTTATTGTCTGGTTAGATTCATTTGTGTGGTATTTTGGCCTTTGTCTATGCTGAAGCCATTTGGTCCTCCTTTTGTTATTCGGTCAGTAGCCTTCCACAACACCCCCCACCCGCCCGCCTGCCCTTTTGTTGCTGGTGTATAGACACAAATGCTCCCCCACTCAGGTCTGAGTATCGCTTAACAAAGCACATTTTTCCTTCTTTAAAGATGCAGAATACGTCTTTCATCGTGGCTGCCTAATCCCACTGCAACTCCCTTCCCAAACACATCTTTGACTCTCTGTGACTACTGAACCATCAAGTTAAGGTAAAAACAGTATTAACCACCTCACCAAAGCTTCCTACCTAACTCCTAACTCCCATTGAACACATCAAAACACGTAGGAGTTTTGCTGACAAGTTGCTGACAAAAATAAAAGTTTAAAATCAAATTAGAGCTGAAACAATGAATCGATTAATTGATTACTAAATGAATAATCAACCATTTTGATAGTCGATGAATCTGTTTTAAGTCGTTTCAGGATTAAAACAAAATTTCTGATTGTTTTAGCTTCTTAAATGTGGATATCTTTGTTGTTTCTTTGCTCCACATAACAAAGCAATCGTGAAAACTGAATCATTTTGGTTTGTGGACAAAAACAAGACATTCGAGAACACTATCATTTCCAGGTTTGGAAAACACTGATCAACATTTTGTGACATTTTCTGGACCAAACGATTAATCGATTAATCAAGAAAATAATCAGATTACGAAAAATAATCGTTAGTTTCAGCTCTAGATCAGACGCAGCACTGTTAGTATCAAATGTCAGCCATGTCGCACAAACCCTTGTCCTCACAGTTCCCTGTTCTCCACATTTTCCCACATCCTTTCCATTGCTTTGGTTCAGAAGGTATACTGTAGCAGCAGCTCATAAATCATTCATTTATTAACACGGTCAGGTGGAGGCTTGCGTGTCAGTGTTTGTGTTTTGTTGGCTCGGACAGTAATTGATTCTTCTCTCTTTAAGCCTCATCGTAATTGTTGCATTACGCTGTCAGCGAGGCGCTGGAATATTGAATAAGAAGAGGAATTAACACTCCAAAACTCTCTGAAGTCCTTTCCTCCTCGCAGTGATTCTTATCCAGACAAACACATTCACATACATCCTGCATCTGCTTCACACAAACACACAGAGATAACACAACTGCTCTCTTCCCCACTCTCTCTGATTAATCCTCTCAGTCTTGGCTGAGTGAGCCCGAGGATGCTAATCGAAACGTCAGCGAGACCCTTAATTCAATTTTCCAGCTCTTCTCAATGAGAGGGAAATGAGGCCTCCGCAGGCTAAAAATGGAAAATGGAGGAGGAGGAGGCGGTTGGCGGATGCAGAAGCACATGTGCAATCCCCGCACCAGACTTTCCTGGCTCTTCTTATGATGTCAGTTTCTAAAGAGAGCAACAAAAAAAAAATTGGGGCGATTTTCTCTGCCAGAGTGAGAATGTTCATCTGTTTCAATATTTGGCATTGTGAAATAGAAACGTGAAAGGCTGTCAATGTTTGTGCCGTTTTTTGGAGGAAATAATTGAGCGGAGGAACAGAGTTGACCTTTACCTTACGAAGACCTTAACAGCAGAGGCAAATAACCAAAGTCTGCTGATGATGATTTATATGACAAATGGCTCCATACCACTTTTTTTTCTGTCTGATACCAAAGCTGGTATCAGAATCCTTGAGTATCTACTGACACCAATGTCTCACAAGACAGTCCTTTTAGCCCTTGAAGAAAATGTTTTTTTTCCTGTGGGGGGCAGCATTGAGCCTCTCGGTCTACATCCTGCAAATTATTAGGGGCGGGGGTGCTGGTGCTGGTGCTGATTCCCGCTGACATATCGCTAAAGGTGGGGTACACCCATCACAGGGCCACATAGAGACAAACAACCATCCACTCTCACGCTCACACCTACGGTCAATTGACCAATTTGCCTAATCCCCAAATCTGCATGTGTTAGGACTGTTGGAGAAAACCCCCACAAATGGCTAGAATATGCAAACTCTATGCAGAAAGGTCCTTGTTCAGACCGAGTCCCCCTCTTGCTAAAGAACTAAACGACTAATAAATGAATGTATCTTAAAGCCTCAAAGGTGCTAAGTTTATTATCTAGTCATAAAATGACCTTGTGCTGTCATCAGAAATGAAGGAAACACTGTGAATGTAAATACTGGCCTCACTGATAACAATGCAGCAGCCAGTTTGAATACAAAGTAAAACATTTAGCTGGCTGCAAACTCTGTTTTTATATAGGTTTGGTGACATGGTCTGTTGCGCCAGCGGAGCTCGTAGCACTTCAGCACGAGGCTTTCCCAGCAGAGTAATCGCAGCGAGCTGCAGCTACGGGTTGGAAAATGCCAAACATCACTGAACCTGAAACCCTTTAAAAAGGTCTTGACCAGAGGAGATTAAATACAAGGGTTTGTGGAGTGGAGAGGAGTTAAAAATGGAGATGGATGAAAGATGAGGGGAAATTGAAGACAGATGCCAATGTGGATACTGCTCTCTCCCTTTCTCTCCCTACTTCCCCTTCTTTCATACACTTTGTCGGGGAATATTTCATATATAGATATACATATACATATATATATATACATATATAGTGTTTTTGCATTTTTTGTGTCCTATCATCATATGACGACTCTTTGTGCGAGTGGAAGCCCACATTCAAATTGTTTGTAGCCAGCCACAGGACGTACATATTACTTATACCGCCTTTAATCAGTCGGTTTTAAAAACATAGTTTTGTGACAATTTGTGTAACGTTTTTAATTATTATTATCTCCACAGAGGAAGCAGTAAAGACACACCATAACATGACTCAGCCTAAATGCTGCTGTTTCCTTTTGTTCAGACACAAAATGACTCAACTGTTTTCCTTTTTTTTTTTAGTTGTTCTTATTTGTGCTTAAAACAACCACGCAGCTGAAACCATGACTGCAGTGCGGATGCAAATCTCTATGAAGTATTTTTGTAAAAAGTAAGATTTTTTATTAATTTCTTTATCCCAAATCAGATCCAGTCATTTTGACCTGAATATATACACCCACTTCAAATAACAACTAATGTTTTAAATGATTAACATGTACATTATTGTCCAATTAAACAATTTTATATGTTAAATTTTAATTTCAGTGTTTTGTCTGAACAGTAGTTAGAGACATAGTAGAAAGACGTATTACTCTACAGCAGGGTTTTTCTAAATCTTGCATGTTTTAGGCGTTTTCCCTGCTCCAACACATCTGATTCAAATTAACAGGTCGTCATCAGGCTTCAGCAGAGCTTACTGACGTGCTGACCATTAGAATCAGGTGTGTTTGAGCAGGGAAACATCTAAAACATGCAGGACAGTGGCTCCCCAGGATCAGGAGTGAGAAACCCTGCTCTACAGTCTATGAGTCATAAGATTTAAAAAAAAAAAAAGTGTTATTTTGATTGAAAAATGACTCAAGCGGTGAGTATTTTCTGCTAAATCCTTACAGCCGTAACAGGTGCACAAGGGAAATGACGAGAGAGGCCTGACAAATGGCAGCAGTCGGTGGACGTGCATCAGGAAAACCGAGCTTACTGTATGTGCGAGAGAAACGGCAAACGCAGCGACTCTGCTTTCACCGTGAACGACGTGCCTCCACCAGACAGATCGACCGGTTTCAGCTAGAAGTGAGTGCTGCTGAATATAATAAGCTGTT
Source organism: Microchirus variegatus (assembly GCF_963457635.1). NCBI lineage: Eukaryota > Metazoa > Chordata > Actinopteri > Pleuronectiformes > Soleidae > Microchirus > Microchirus variegatus. The sequence goes on from NC_139806.1 coordinate 14,609,092, forward strand.
GTTTTCTGCTTATAAAACCAATGATGGAGGAGGAGGAGGAGGAGGATGATTGTGTTTGTAAGGGAGTTTTGTTTTTTTTCATTCAACCTCAAATCTCCCTGAGGGCAAAACGTGTTAAACTAAGCACCATGTCACATATAGAGAGTCCATTTCTACATTCATTAGATGATGTGGTAGAGTACATTCAGTTTAAGCCTGTGGGGAGATTCAGCTTGAACATAGTGTGTGTGTGTGTGTGTATGTGTGCCCATGTATTACTAATGTTGTGGGGACGTTAAACTGTTTACACAGTCACATTGTGGGGACAAAAAGCAAGTCCCCATCATTTAAATGACTATATATTAAGGTGAAGAAAAGTTTTAGGGTTAGGTTGAGGGTAGGGGTTAGGATTAGGCCAGTAGTTATTATGGTTAAGTTTAGATTGAGTCTACAGGAAATGAATGTAAGTCAATGCATCCATCTATTATCTACCACCGGGGGGTCGCGGGGGTTGCTGTGCCTATCTCAGCTGACATAGGGCGATAGGCGGGGTACTAAGTCAACGCAATGTCCCCTGAAGTCATGAAAACCTCACGTGTGTGTGTGTGTGTGTGTGGGTTGTGAGTCAGGCAGGACCTCATCTCTGGACCTCAGATTAAGGTGAAGCATTAAAGCTGCAGTGCGTGACTTTGTTAAGAGTTAACACACATTGTGTTTAGAACTGGCAACATTTACGTGCTGCACACAGGAAGTGATGCATTTTGAACTAAGACATGATGAATGAATGAGGCAACAGGAACATTACACTAGCAAAGCAAGACGCACGTTGGAGTGTGACACACACACACACAGTAGCGTCAACGGGTTAAATGCTTTTTTGAGTGAGTGTGAATACGTTGACACACCCACCCCGCATTAACACATACACACATTCACCGCAAGAATTTGCCTGAGCGTCTGTTGCTTAATGAAATCTGCTGTTTGTGTGGGTTTTTTTGTTTTTTTTACAAACACAGCCAAACAACAAGCAAGAACAGCACCATCAATCAGCTGGAGCAGTTCAGGCTCTTATCAAGTCTTCAGGACGTGTTTCTAACACACTCAGTCCAGGCGAATCACAGTCAATTCTCCCTCTGCACAGACAGCTGTAACCGTCAGATTATCACTGCTACAGTCCTGGATTATAGTCAGATCCTCTTTGGATAGCTGCTACTGGAACTCTGTGGTTCACTGTGCAAACCCCTTTTTGATAAGCTTTTACATGGAGTGATTTTGTGATGGATTTTCACTTTTATTGGCTGAGAAGAAACATAGAGGTTTTCGTGAAGAGTAAACTCTGCTTATTTTCTGATCTGCCAAATAGTGACATATTTTTTCCCTGATTTGTTTTGGCTGTGAATGTTGCACTTATACAAAATATTATGTAAATAAGTATTAAATACATAAAACGGAAAACAGCAACCCTTGGCCATGACTTATAGAACAGATATGTATATAGATTTTCTTTCTTTTAAAAATAATAATAATAATGTTGTGACTTAACTTAACTTAACTTAACCAAACCCTTGGATTGGCAGCATTTAGATGATGAGACTGATTCCAATAATGATGCGTGTTGATGGAGTCAGTGATGGGGGGGTGCAGCGGTACTCACAGTGGAGTTTTCAGTCAGACTTTTCAGAACAGGTAAATCATTGCTCATGGTCCAGGTCAGCGTGGGTGAACCCTGCAGAGGACGGAGAAAGGGCAGTAGGTCAGACAGAGCCACTCCTGCTTTCTGACATATATATATATATTTACATTTAAGAAACACACGTGGTGAAATTGAAACACGGAATATTAAAACCATCAGCGACACAATCCTACAAACAAGTATCATCTACGCTGTCAAATACAGACACGTCTTAGCCCTCTGTCTTCAAGCTCTGCTTCAAAACTAAAATCCCATGACACATCAGTGACTTTCATTATTGCTCATGGTGACATTTTGCATCATTACCATAAGCATGGATAGTGTCGTTTGTTTTCAGTCAATCCTTCCTACACCATCCTGTTGCTGTCAGTGTTCACACACATCATGAGTCATGAGTCACTCACTAACGCAGAGTTTACCTTCAAAACTACAGTCATGACATCTGCTGTTTCTAGACTAATTACACATGGTTGTTAGTTCTGATATTCTTTATAGTCAACGCCCCTTACAAATGTATTGCAGTAAAAACAAGTCTGCAGTTTCAAGCTAAATCCAGGTCACATCAGAACTCGGCATGTGATTATGTATGTGGTCCAGATGTTGTGTTGTTGTTGTTTTTACAACTGTTGAAGCACGTGATGCAAGTATCCACAGACCATAATGTCTAATCTTATCTTATCTTAAATCCCATCTGTTTGTTCCTCTTCGAAGAGTTTTTGCTCTTCAAAGCCACACAACAATTTTCACAGCATTCCATGTGATAAGTAAGTGGGAAAACTGTCCCAGTTCTCTTTAACACCAAACTGATGTGTGGGATGAATTCTGTGAGTCTGACTCCAAAGTGTCAAAAGATTTACTGACATCTCCTGGACATGGACTATTACAGTGTGATTACCAACAATCCCCTTTGATAACCTGCCCTCTCCATCTGTAAACCATAGTCACAGCTGTGTGCGGCGACGCAGAGACAGAGCAGTTGACAGCACATGATTATTTATACCGAGTGCAGCTTGTGTAACATCATGCCATGACTGTCTTTTCTCACACATGCTGCAAAAAACACACACACACACACGCACACATTTGCTCAGCATGTGAGAGTTCGATTTTATGTAACGTCTCACACAAACAGTTCAAGGTAACTCTGATGACGACTACGCTCCGGAGAGTGGAACACTCACACACACAAACACACAAACACACACACACGTTTGTGGAGCATTCGTAGTGAGGACCCATAACTCTTAACTTAAACCCAATTCTAACCCTAAAACCAGGTCTTAACCAACAAAAAAAACCCTTAAAAGATGTGAGGACCAGTCACTCACAAACACTTAACAATGCAGTAACAACATGCTAATGGTGCTGCATTGATTATATAATCAGGACATAATATAATATCACGGATCCACCATCTTATTCCCAATACAATACCCATGCTTGGTTATGACAATAATAGTTTGTTATTAAGGAAATCATATTTCAGTAATATGATGTCATTTTCAAAGTAATATCCTGGTAGAAGCTTAGTAATGAGAATTGTGGTCAGTGTAAAACCTTCAGAATTGGTTTATATTATGATATTGAAATTCATCCTTGTATTCCACATTGATATTACATGGTAACGACTATAGAAATAACAAGGTAATGCCATAATCTTAGTCCCCTTTTTTACAACTATCATTGTAAATTAATTGTAGCTTCTTGTAAATGAATACATCACTCTTACCATGATGTTACTCTACTGTACTGCAAAGTGTTTCTAAAAGACTTATTTTAGAGAATCTGCCTTTATTGTTCTCCTTTCAGTTAGTTTCACACTCATCTATTTCTCTCACGACCAACTGTCTTTCTCAATGCTGGTTTAAAAAAATATATATATTTTTAAAATAACTCAGGTAAAAAGATGTTTTACAATTCTCAAGGTTTTCACAAAATGTCCTCGTAGAGTCTGACATTATTCCTTTTTTTCCCCAACCTTTACCCAAAACTTTTAATTTTGAGTCAAAAACATCAGTATCTTAATATTTGTTTAATATTTGTTTAATATTTAATGTTTAACCTTAAAGGGCAGAAAATCACAACAGTGCCCCCCATGGTCATAAGAATAATGTAAATTAACATAACAGTAACAACATGGTCATTGTTTGGTAATAATTATGTAATATGAGGTCATATGATATATTATGTAATAATGGTGAGGTAATAAAGAGTTAATATTACAGTGATACCATGTTATTTCCAAACAATAATGAGGAAGTTAATAAGAATTACTGTCGTCTATATAGAATGGTAATTACCACATAATAAACTGGATGTTCATCCCACAGACATGTTCCATTGTTATTATGAATCTATTACTTGGTATAATAACAATAATATATCATTACAAAATGATACAAAATGACCATACTGATCATATACTGTAATGTTATTATTACTACTGTTGTTTTTGTTGTTGTTATGATCCAGTCATAATGAACGGTGATAAGCTTCTCAAACTGTTGTTTTGGGAGTAAAAAACAAACAAACAAACAAACTGAGTGGTCCTGAAGCCAAACCGTGTTTCGCGCTAAAAACGTGTCACATGTCACCTCTTATTTCATCCTCAGCATCATCTCTCTCAGACAGACTGTCAGACAGTGACAGGTCACTGGTCATAAAGTCCAGCAGCAGCAGAACATATACAGTTATACTTGCAGATGTGTTCCAGATGTGCAACACCATGCAGTTCATATCTTACTGTCTATATCGGCGGTGTTGAAGCAGCTGTTTTTCCCCCGGTTCTGTGTGGACACACTCACTCTACAGCGACCCATCAGCGCTCCGCATCAGCATCAGCATCATCCTCAGCATCAGCATCTTCCGCCGATCAGGACTGTCCCACACTGTCCCTGCGTCGTCTGCTCTCAGGCTGTGAGGAGGGAGGGCAAAATCAACCGTGAGTCACGCATACACCGGACACGCGTGGTGATCCCCGCGCACGGAATAACATGCATCTTCACTAAAATGAGATGATCCGCGAGCCCCAAGCATCCCCATCACCATCCCCATCACCATCATCATGTTACATAATGAAGCAGCAGTAACAGTAACAGTAACAGCTGCAGGTCTGTGACTGACCGGTGCTGATGTGACACTCACCCGCCTGTGGAGTGGGTTAGCAGCGGCGCACACGCAGCCTGGCTCCCTCTGCATACTTTCATCTGAGCCTCACATAAGAACACTGGAGTTATGAATGAAACCACACGCGCTTAGACACACCCACCGCCCGCTCCCGACCAAGGCACGTGACCCCGCACTGATGATGATGGTGGCGTTGATGTGGAGAGGAGGAGGAACTCCATGTTCATTCACTGACAGCAAAGACGTTCATGAATGGCTTTTTGCTGACAGGATTATTGATTGGTAATCGTATCATTGTCATCATTTTTATCGTAATGTAGTCGCATTCATGTGGAATTAGAGTTAAATCTGAATTTGGACATGTTCTGATTACTGTGTTTCCCTCTGTTGTTGTTGTTTTTTCACTGAAACACAAGTTGCACGAAAACAGACAGTTTTGTCATTTTGTGTAGTGTCATCTTTCAACACCAGGCGGCAACGTTGCACTGTAAGATTTCAGATTGACTGAGTTTTTTTTTTGTTTTGTTTTTTAATAAAAGCCAGCAGCTGTGTTGTTTTAAATCCTGTCATCATTGACATTTGGATTGGAATGAAGTGACAGGAAGTTGGCAAACTGTGCATGAATTGAACTCATAATAACGTGTTTGTTAATGCTCAAGTACACTTCTTATAATAGACCTTTTCAGATATTTCCAGTAACATTAATGAGGTTCTTCTCCAGTTTTATGAAAGTCAGTGCTATTGTTGAAGTGGATTGGTAGGTCACACTAAATACCTTCATTTAACTTAATTTAACATAACATTTTTTTTTTGTTTTTTGTTGATTGCCTTAAAAATACATTTTAAAATTGGTATAATCCTGCCAGTTTGCAAATACTCTTATTCTGAAAGCTATTTGCAGTTGTTCACCTCTGCACTGTGTCTCGTGATGCACATATAGAAAATGCCTCTACAGCAAAGTGCAGGAGGTGCAATCTGTTCTGGTCTGATAACAGAAAAGTGTGAGGCTGCTGATTCTGAAGGCAGCAAGTTTAGTTTGGTTTAGTTCACACCTCTGACTGTTTCTGTACAAAAAACGTTTCACCCACCAGAACTTTAGCAGAAGTGACAGGAATGAGAGCACGATGATGGAACTCGGATCAGAACAAACTTAAATGTCCTGCATGCTGGTTTTTTACTCACTCAACTTAAGATATCACCAAATCAGAAATGTGTGTGAGTGTGTGTGTAAACTTATCTGACCCTTTCATTTCTTCTTAGAGGCATGTTTGTTTTTGTGGATAAGTTTGAGTAGTCCTGACAGTTTTCTGCTGCTTCAGAGAGTCTCGTCAAACATCAAATCAAATGTTATTTATATAGCCTACAATCGAAAAAAAACACAGTTTGTCTCATGGGGCAAAATCCTATTGCACACGTGTGCAATAGGATTTTGTTTTTCATGCAGTTTTTTTCTTGTCCACACTTTAAAAAAAATCGATGCCTTTTTTTTTCTGCTGTGATTAACAGCAAAAAAAAGGAAAAACAGACGGACAAATGCTCTCCTCCATCTGTGTGTGTGTCTCTGTATTTTTAGACAGCCTTGATGCTTTCTCAGTCTGTCAGTTGTGGACACATTCAGGGCAGATTGCACTCACACACAACTCTGCCTGTTTCAGAAAACCCACGAGACTCTGAGGTGCAACATACCAGCAGACTGAAACATCTGGGAAATGATGCCAGGAGAAACTGTGCAAGGAATGTGGAGGAGAGTGTAAGTGCAGTGTGTGTGTGTGTGTGTGTGTGTGTGTGTGTGTGTGTGCTGGATGGGTGGTTGACGTCAGAGCTGCGTCTGTGTGTGCTCCGAAAAGCAGGACATCCTGTGGAATTGTTCTCGGCGAGGCCTGAAGAATGTAAAGCAGCCAGCTCTCCCTCTCCCTGTGACGTGCTGCAATAGAAATGTTAGGGATGCAGAGTGTGGGGGCGAGGGGAAGGACCTCCATCAGGCACTCACTGGGACACTGAGTTTCCTCGAGTCACGTAAAAAAAAAGGAGAAAACACCAAAAATCAATCAGTCTGGGATTTCCACTGAATTTATATGTGACAGAATCCTCCAGGATTCTCCAGACCTTCATACATACACATATGATGATGCTAATAATCTGAGAAAATAAGAAATGAATAAATGCAGTTTTCCCCTCTCATACCATCACATGGATTGATTGTTTTCAGACACAGTGAGACAAAGATGTCTGGTGAAGAGTGCTGAAGACGAGTGAGTGTGGGGGGGAAGAGAGGAGGCAGATATGGGAGTGGAGTGACGCAGGCGCTGGACAAAGCGGGGGTGTTGTGGGTGCAGCTATTTTTAGCCGCAGTGAGGAGACATGATATTAGCTGCATTTCTCTGCCGTTCTCCTCTGCTTCCCCGCAATCCTTCTTCCACTTCGGTCTGGTGCTCTCCTTCTTGGCGCATCATGTGACAGGTGCAGCCCGAGGCCCCTGTTGTCATGGACACCGATGTGCTGTACAGCAAAAGGATGTGAACGAGTGCAGAATACAAAGAGCGCTGTTGACTCTGTGATTATCTTCTCCCACTGGATAAGCAGTGAGGTTATAAACAGCATGTGATGGACTGGTCATCCCACGGCATGATGGGACGGGCATGTGACCTTGAACAGGAAACAAAGGGGAGAATAAACAGCAACAAATTAAAATAATACAAATGTTTATGTGCATTCATATACAGATATAATGCACTTATATATGATATGTATAGGACTCTGTGTTATTTTAGTGTATATTTTTCATAGTATCTATACAAAAATGTTCTTATTGTTGTAGTTTTTCAGTAATATACATTATAGCAACATGCTTTTGTATGTATAACACATAAAGGTTATTTATGATGACTCATTTAAAGAGACACTGTCATGGCTGTCATGGTCCTGCTTGACAACGTCTAACACTTTCACTAACAACCATATTTTCAGACTAATTGACACTATTTTATAACCGTAGTACTACTGCTATTGCATCTCTGCAGTAAAACATCATCACATGCCGTTGTTATTGTTGTAATTGTCAGATTAGAAGACACTATTGTATGTCTGTCCTCTGTGGGTCTTTTCCTCACACAGATTGTGAAGCCCACTCACGTATTGTATAAGTGTGATTTGTAAGATTTGAGCAGTGCATTTTCTTGATTTCATGATAAGTTCAGCTCCAGTTGTGCTAGTAATAATATCTTATACAATGCCAATGCAAGTCCATACACTGTTGGTTGTTATAGTCATTAGTGCTGAAATGATGTATTATATTAACTTTAAGGTCCTGTGAGTAAGAATTAGTGACATCCACTGATGAGACTGCAGATTGTAACAAATGGACTCCTTCATGCACTGGTCCCTTTCCTAAATGCATCGTGCAAACTATTGTGGCCTTCGAAAACACACAAAAAAGATATTGTTCTATTTAATTTATGTCAAAAGCTTCAAGAGCGGGATTATTCATTTGTGTAAATTGTGTAAAATTGGGCCTCAGTAAAGAAAGATAATTGAAATCAACAAACATAGTATATTCACTATATATCCCCAAACAGTTACACATAAAATGTATACATATGTTTCAATATAGAGTTGTTCTGCGTGTTCATTGCATCATTTATGAATGGTGACTGTGGCACCAAACAGGGTTGGGCAGTGTTGGAAACAAAGCGCTTTGATTGGACAGTGCTGGGCTGACGCTCTCTAAGCTGCTCGCTGATTGGCTGTGAGTGCAGAGAGGGCGTGGCTCTCACTGAGCGGTTTGGAGTGCTTTACGCTTGGAGTAGAGCTCCGTCTGTCACCGCCTGAGCGAGAGAGAAATCCCCTGATGCAGACTGCGCTGTAATCTGAGTTTTTCCACAGTCAAAGATGAGGAAGTAAAAGCAAAAAACAGCCTCACATCTCACCTGAACTGATTCCGGCGACAAGAGAGACTCGATTTAGCTCACAGAAGGAGGCAGTCATGGAGGAGCAGCAGCAGCAACGGGATCTCACCATGAGTCTGTCCATCACCTCGACCACCACCGGCGGCCCTGTGGAGCTCACTGTCCCCCGAGGGGAGACTGTTGACGGACTGAGGACACGAATCTCCCAGAAACTCAGACTGCCAAGAAACAGAACCGTGCTCCTGCACAAAGACAGGTGAGCTGATCTTGTGCACAATGACTGGCTCATGTGTTCATGTGTTCATGTTTGCATTAACTGTGTTTTCCTCCATATGCTTTTGTAAATCAGGCAGCTGACTGCAGGGAAACTCCTGGAGCTGGGAGTGAAAGATGGCAGCAAACTGACCCTGGTTCCTGTCATTGAAGCTGGTTTAGTTGTGAGTAAATATCCTTAAATGTCCTTAAAGGAAGAGTTTAGTTGTTCTTTTTTTAACAGATGTTATATGAGTTACTGACACACTGTCAGTATGTAAATGTTACTGCAAGGTGCAACCCTGAGAGCCAGTCTGAGACATGGATGCACGCTCTCAACATGGCTGCCAGTGGGGGTACACTTGGAGGTCCAGTGTGTAAGAATCGGTGAGAGCTACTGGTTCACTAATGTCAGGGAACTAAGACATCCATAGACTTAGTAAGCGTCTGCTTCTGGTTTGTCCATTCAGGCTACTGTAGAAACATGCAGCACAAGATGGCAACCTCCATAATGCAAGACCCATGCCTAAAGTTCTTGAAAAGCTTATTTTAAGGCTTGAAAAACCAAATTATAAATTGGACACAGATACAAATTGACCTTCGATGTGAGTGTGAGTGTATGGTTGTTTTTGTCGGGGTGTACCCCGCCTTTCCCCTATGTCAGCGAGGGTTGGCATTAGCGGTATAGGGTATAGGATAAAGCGATAGAAGATGACTGAATTAATGAAAAACCAATTTCAAAGCATTTTTTTGCACTTACTTTAACAAAAGGCTCACATAATAAAAGGTACATATGTGCCATATCACAGCTTTATGTCAGAATCAAAACACTTTATTGTCTGCATAAATCATGCAGCATAGACTCCGTGGGACACATTATGTGAACGTTTTAAATGTATTGGACGTTTAAGAATTTTAGAAAAGAGGATAAAACGCTTGAATGTGTGCAATATAATACTGTGCATCACAATTGATTGAAAAAGTATATGGGATGAATGAGTTCTCGTATATCATAAATGTATATTTTAGTATAGGTGAACCCTTTATGTGGATAAAATGTGGTTTTCTTGGTTGACATGTATTCATTGAGGGCCTGTGCTTAGTCTGTTAGTCTGTTTGTTTAAAACAGCTGAACTATAACTTTAATGTTAACTATGAACATTTCCATATATATATATGGAGACTTAACTTTGTGTTTTTACTGCCACAGTTCTCGACTGCCAGAGCTGAGAGGACGATGATGGACGTTTTGGAAAGTTTAACAGAAAGTCAGGTGAGACCTTTATGCAAACAGTTCGCTGCACTATTGTCCCAGAAGAATTCCAACTATGCACTGGCGTCTCTTTGCCATAATTTCCACAGAAAATACCGGGTACACATTTTCACAGCATCAAAAGTCCATATAAATATGTCTCTCGTTGAAAATGACACATGGGTCTGTGTGGGACAAGTGGAAAAACATGCAGCATTATCACCATAACCTGGACTGGTTTGGTTTTAGAACTATAGCTTGTGCCAAATCACCCAAGACTTGGATCTTTATGATTACCTCTGGAGCCTGAAGTGTTTCTTTCTTTACTATCCTACAGATCAGTGACTTTCTGTCCGGCCAGTCACATCTGACCATCAGCTTGGGAATCGGTGGTCACGTGATGTACGTGCAGCTCCAGCTGTCTGCACAGGATGTTAAGACTCTGCAGCAGAATGGGGATGTGAGACTTCGGAGCAGCAGCAAAGTTCAAACTGGCCCGCCAACAGCTGGCAGTGTGATCCAGCCCGGCTCTGCCTCCGCCTGGTCCTCCACTGACAGCACAGGTTCCACGACGTCACCTCCTTCCCAAACCTCTTCTCCAGTCCCAGGGGCTTCAGTCCCTGCATCCCCTGTCCACCTCAACCCCCAACAACCCTTTGACTCGGCTTCCTCCTCCCGCTCGTCCACCTCCGTGCCTTCTATGAACTGTCATCAACACTCATCTCTACCTCACGCCTGTCATTCTGGTTGTCCATATCCCAGCTGTCCACGACAAGCAGCCACACCAGTCTGCTCACCTGCTCCCACCGGCTCCAGCCCTGGACCCCCAAGCCCTGTCCCAGCATCAACTTTTGAAAAGGTATACCTTCACATACTGCAAAGATACATAATATAAACTGTGTGCGAGTGGTTAAGAAGACCCTTTTTTTTCTTTCCCAGAGTAATGTTCAGGCGACATCGAATGCAGAGCTGTGCAAGCAGCCAGGAGCTGTCATAGAGAGTTTTGTCAACCACTCTCCAGGTGTCTTCTCTGGGACTTTCTCTGGTAAGTCTTACCGAAGGACAACACACCACACGGACAAACAACAGCAGCTTTGTTAGACATCAGACTGTCACTCTTCTCATCCGTTACCTGTCTGCATCTTTTTCCATCAGGCACCCTGGCTCCTCACAGTCAGAGCGGCATCAGCCACCCTCAACGCGGCATCAGCATCATTCTCCAGATTCTCAGCGACCTCCTCAGAGCTGCCTTTTACCACCAGGGGGCGCCACCCACCCTTCCTCAACACCACTTCCCTGTTTTAAGCCCCTCAGTCAGCCCAGTGCTCACAGAGGAGGAACCCAGCAAAACAAGAAGTAAGCAACTGGGGGCCCAGTGTCACCATAAAGCTTCAGCTTCACATTGTAATTGACCTCCGCCAAAGTGGTATATGTTTTCACTGGAGTTAGTCTGTCTGTCTGTTAGAGACCAACATAACTCGAAGTCACGGATGGATTTGGATGAAATTTTCAGGAAATGTCCACAATGGGACCAGGAACAAGTGATTACATTTTGATCCATAGACACTATCACTGGTTTCAGCACTCGCTGTCTGACTATAACGTTATCGCTGGTTACAACACTCCCTGTCTGACTATAACGTTATCGCTGGTTACAACACTCGCTCTCTGACCATAACGTTATCGCTGGTTACAACACTCGATGTCTGACCATAACGTTATCGCTGGTTACAACACTCGCTGTCTGACCATAACGTTATTGCTGGTTACAACACTCGCTGTCTGACCCAGGCGTGCCGGCAGGGTGTATTTTGTAGGCACTGAGCTGCCTTGGCGGAGTTTTGCGCTCTCTGAGTGCTTTTCTAGTTTATAAATGATAACAACAGGAAGTTGTTCACTTAAAGGACCAGTGGTAGGATTTAGTGGCATCTCATGGAGAGGTTGGAAATAGTAACCCCTTGAACACCCCTTAACTTTACAGTCATGTTCAGGTAAAAAACAAAAACCATGGTAGGTGCTCTCTGAGGTCTGTTGTCAGTTACTGTAGAAACATGGACCACATGGTAAAGTACACATAGGAGGATCCATTTCCTAAAGAGCTTTATTTTTGTGCATTATGTCTAACATTTTATCATTTATTCTCTTACCAATAGGCGAGGAGACCCTCCACTCGACCACCGAGGAGGATCAAACCTTGCATTGTAAGTTGGAGCATCTCCAGTCTTTGATGCATCAGCGTCGTCTTCGCAGACTAACGCGATCACACCTCCCACAAACGTCTCACCCGTACCAACATCGTCAGCAGCATCTCTAACCCTCGAACAGAAAGGGTCCACTTGCTGCCGCCGCGGTGGCAGCCTGTTGAAGAGCTGAAGAGCAAAGGACCTTTAACTGAAACAAAAAAATTAATTGTGACACTGGTGAAATAACTGTGGAGTTCACTGTGAGTCTCTTAAAGCTTCTTAGTGGGAGATGATTCGTTGCCATTTTTATACTGTGAGTATTTCTGAGGAATGTAAGCAGAAACAGGTTCGATGTCTCCCTGTGGTTGTAATTGCCCTGAGCATGTTATTTCACATGTGTCTGTCAGAGACAATGGCTCATTGTCATTATATGTAGCATAAACCACAGAATATACTGTTGTAAACATGTTTCATGTTATACATCTGCGTTTGTACAAAAACCCTCGTCTTGTGTTTTATGTATCAATGCCTTAACTATACATGTCTTGAATGTAATCTGTATGTTTTGATCTGTGTAGAGGATGTGGCTTTAAATTCAGTAGTAAAAAAAGATATGCAAAGAATAAAGGAAATGTCATGAATGATCATTTGACTTTTTCTAAACATGCTCACACATTAATTAGTGCCTGGTGTATGAGCAGGAAGTTGTTAGCCCACTTGTGCTTCAACTTCGGCCACTTATTTTTTCTGTTTTCAGCTCATTTCTTTGTCCTTCGTTGGAGGGAACATGTCTCAACTTGTGTGTACTGCTTTGGAACATCTTTGTACCTTTTTGGCAAACAAAAGGATGCACATACTGCAAATGCACCTTTTATTGATTGGTGCATACATGTACTCAGGTACAATATGTATATTATTGTCCCTAAGAGTCATAAATGGACTCTTAATGTATCCCTGTTTCTGACAGTATATAAACAATGTATTCAAACCAAACTACAAAGAATAATGGTATATACTTTAAAAGTAAAATAACATCATGATTAAATAAGCCAACAAAATTACAATTACAATTCTCATCAATCACACTCCAGAAACAGCAGGTGGTAACATCTTCAAAAGAGAATTCTAAATCACTTTGCATTTGCAGATGATGCATCAATGTTTTTAGAAAAAAAATATTTCAGTCCGATAACTCACGTTTGAATGTGAACGTGTGTGTTTAATGCATCAGAATAAGAAGAGAAAACATTAATATTTCTAATCATATAACTGACATAAAGAAAGCCTACTTAGTTAAAAGGTATGTCCAAATTAATCTAGCCATGCCACTCCCTATACAGTGTATACATATATATATATATATATATATATATATATATAAGGAATTTGAACATTTAAGATAAATTAAAGTTTTGGAAGCTGATTATTACCCTTAACATTTAGAAATGATTGGTTTGAGAGAGGTGTTGTGTTTTAAGTCAAATATGATTTCCATCAAAATCTGTAAAGCAATTCCTTTACCATTGGTCCAGCTAAGTAAAAGTACCTTACTTTATACAAATGTTAAGACAGCTTTACAAAATGTAATTATTAATGAGTGTAATTTGAATGATAAACAAATGTATTAAATGGCCTGTTTCCCCAAAAGTTAAAGAAACAAATTTTAAGATATGATTTACCCATCTGCTGTTCCTGAAAGAAAATAACATTGATTTGAAGTGAACCCATAGGCCTTATGAAGAAACTGTAGACCATGTGTTTTTCTTATGTTCTGTGTCTCAAAAACCAATTTGTCCAAACCTCACATTCTTTTCTCCATGAATGACTTGATTAATATTGTTTTTACCTGTGGGTAAATGTCACTGTAATTGCTGTAAGTGGAGAGACAGTAAGCCTTCATTTAATTGCTTCATAAATGATGGAATTTTTATTCTCTTTGTCTCCAAAAACATTCCAGTAGGAGGATTCCTGTTAATCTGCAGAACACTTATGGATTAATTTTGCAAAGCCAAAATGTGTATTAATCATTTATTATTGATCTGTGTCTGCATCATATCTCCCTTCCCATCTGTTCATCTTCTGGGAGAGTATTTTTGTGTTGTTCAATCAATCAAATAAATAAATAAAAAAGTCAATTTGATGTAGTTTGTGCACGAGATTCTCTAGAATGGAAAATGTTTAAAATGGATATGAGAAACGTTGGAGTGACAGAAGTGAATGTGAATTTGCAGAGGTAAGATAATCTTTTTAAAGATGTGATCATCGACATACACGTCGCCGAGCAATTTCTTGGTTTTTTTCCTTCTTTGCATTTCCCCCACAGCTAACCAATCGGAAAGAGTGTTGTTGATGACGTGCGGTCCATTTAACGTTTAACGTGCTCTTTCAGTTTGCTGAGATGTCTTTGTTTCCCAAAACACCGTATTTATTTTATTTTTTTAATTAACAGGAAAAACTGTAAAACATTTACAACACGTGTGTGTGTGTGTGTGTGTGTGTAGGGGTTTGTAATAGATCAGTGGGACGGTGTGTGTAAATCGAGCTTGTGTGTGTGTGTGTGTTGTTCTGGTCACACACAGACCATTATGCGATTTCTCCCCTCGTCCTCATAACTTATTCGTTTCTCCGCATCGTGCTTCATGTGCACGGGAGGCTGCGTCGTAATTGGCATCCGAATTATCCGCACTTTCGTCCCGTATATTCGCAAAGCATGTGCGGTGAGCAAAGACCTCAAAGTCGTCGAGCAAAGACCGGTCCCTTTGTTATCACCAAGCGTGTGAGGACACTCTGGCGGTCAGTTTGAGCACCGTGTCGTGTGGATCTTTACAGACAAAAGACTTGTAAAAAAGAAGGAAAAAAGGTTTAAACGTTGGCATTCAAATGACATGTTTACCTGAAAGGGTAACTTTTAAATAATCTCTCGTTCACTCTTCAAGTCAACATAAATTGAACCAAATAAAAAAAAAAATTCTTCACTGTATCATCAAAGTCTTTTTTCCTTCCGTAAATTTTTATCCCCAAGGGTGTCAACATAAAAAAACAACCTCACAAGGCCCAAATACAAATAGTTGTTTGTAATTTCAATTAATTTTTTTTAATCAAACTTGGCTTGTTTCCATTTAAACACTTCAAGGAAGAACAGAGATATAAAGTAAGTTTTTGAAACTATTGAGGGTGGTTTATTTTCTTATGATATTTGCCAAAAACAACAATAATAATATGTGCCAGCTGTGACGTTTCTTTGTGGAAAACATCTCAAAATAAAATAATGTGATATTGTCTATGACATCATCAAAGTCCGAGCGCGTTCGGGGCTTTTGTGTTTGGAAGGCCTTTGGAATCAAGGAAGGGGAGGTTTGTCCTTCCGCTGTCGCCGTACCATATCTGGGCTTTTAACTCCGCCCAGTCACTGCCTTAACGAAACTGTGGCTTGAGTTCTCTCTCACTCGACCTCGCCGTTCCCAGCCTGCAGTCGCATTCTCTCAAGGTAAGCGGTTTTTACTTGTGGCCTACCACGTGTACCGGTTCAAATACTGTGTTACATACATTCATGTGCATCTGTGTTTTGATGGTAAACCCAGGCTTGTATTTAATGATACAACCGCATTATGCGAACAATTGCAGAATTAATTTGACTTGGGTTAGTCAATTTGAATTTCGATTTTTTTTGTTCATCTTTTGCTTAACTTGACATATATGGTGGAGCAGGCATGTAAATACGTGGTCACTTTTTCCCAGGGATGTGTGTGAGATGTAAAACACGATCTAACGGGGAACAGTTCATACCGTTGGAGTCGGGCCTCTCCATCATTTCTTCAGCCCTGCGGTCTAAAGCGGGAAAGCGCAGCTCGCTGCTACAAAATGGCGCCGAGAAGAAAGACCCCTTAGCTTATCCCCCACCCGGTTAGCGGATTAGCTAACGAGTCACGCTTACAGGCCCTAGGCCTACTGCTGCATCCACGAGTTAACGTTAGCAAATAATTACAATTACAATACAATATATAGTTTATCAGTCTCGGGTTAAATACTGCCTACTATTTATCCCAGTATTGCGTGATGATCGGTACCGTTATGTTTTATAACGCGCGTTTTGCACGAATACGTAGCTGACCGTCGTCCATTTTAAGTTGATCGACGACTCTGGTCAACGGTATTTAACGAGGTTTTTAACGTGTGCGTCTATCGTTTTTGGCCTTAGGTGTTTGTGGTGTACTTAACTCTACATTGAAAATGTCGGATGAGGGTAAATTGTTCGTCGGAGGCCTGAGCTACGACACCGATGAGGACTCGCTCAATGATACCTTCAGCAAATATGGAGCCATCGATAAAGGTAAAAGCCTGTTCAGTACAGATCTGATTTAAAAGCAAAATGTCAATTTTACGTGTTTCTAATGTAATTTTTGCTTCAATTAGTGGATGTGATCAGAGACCGAGAGACGGGGAGATCACGCGGATTCGGCTTTGTGAAGTACTCTAACCCAGACGACGCAAAAGACGCCATCTTGGGCATGAATGGCAAGGTAAATGAAACGGTTTCATGGTTAAACAGTTACATACATTCACGATGGCGCGGACTGCTTCTGATATAAATTAATAATTATTAAATACATTTTTAACATTTTAATCCGAACCACGCTATTAGGATTGATACGAACTGCCTCTGGTGCATTTAATCAAATTTTTAGGCAGCCTTTAAACATTTTCAGTTATTTCCCCCCACATGCTCCCAGCCACTATTTTCTATTGTCTATTCTATTGTGAATTTACAATTGCTAAATTGCCTATTCTGGCTTGCAGTGGGGGTGGGGAAATGACACCCCACTGAAAAAGTGTTGCCCCTTTTGTAGTGGCTCCACCTAGTGTTGAAAACCTTGTGTGTTTTCAATGATGTGGCTGGCTATATTTAAATGTTTTTATGCCCTTAGAATCTTGATGGAAGAACCATTCGCGTGGATGAAGCAGGAAAGAGCGGACCCAAAAGAGGTTTCAGCACAGGATCACGCGGTGGTGGTGGAGGTGGCGGCGGCGGATACTTCGGAGGATCCCGGGGAAGAGGCCGTGGTTACTCACGAGGTGAGAACTAACTTGCAAACTAATGCAGTGTTTCTCTTATTGGTATTCCTTTACTCAATTGGCTTTGCCTTCAATCTCCAGACTTTGAGGGCGGTGGAGGCTATGGCGACAAGGGATACGGTGACAGAAGTTATGGTGACAGGGGCTTTGGAGGCGGAGACAGGAGCTTTGGTGGCGGCAGCAGCGGTGGCGGAGGATACAGGAGTGGAGGATACTCCAATAGCTACAGAGAAAATAGGTAACTGACATTTCAAATGGTTTCTTGTGTTTATCTAGCTACAAATACATACAATGCTGAAATTTAATGTTTGCCCCCCTATATTTTCAGGGGTGGATACAGGTCATCCAGAAATGAAGGAAATGACAGCTATGGTAAGCATTGATGTGCATTTTTATTGTGTATGGAGGCTTATGTTGGGGCTGTAATTTTCAAACTTCTGTTAACCCGACTTGCATTAAGACACCGTTAACACTTCAGTTTCATATCAGAATCAGTCATTGCACATAATTTAGTTGGTTGTATACTGAGACTAAGACATCATGCATCACTACTGCATTTATGCAGTTTCACAGCCCCAACATATAAAGATGTGTATCCTGTATGCCCCTCAGTTTTATAGTTGATTCCAAGCTTCATCCTACACTGATTAGGAGGCCGGCAAACAATTGGAGACACTCTGTAGCATTCAGCGTTTGCCATTATAATGACCGCATCTCTTCTGATGGAGCCCCTTAGGCAAAAATGAGGGAGGGTTTTGGACTGTCTGTGGGTTGAGGGGGATTTTGAGACTCCAGTGTTCGAACTTTCAGTGTCTTTACCTGTGTGCCCACTTCTTATCCTCAGCTTCACACGAGTAAACATCTCCCTGATTCAAGATCATCACTTGGCTGGCTGTATTTCAAAGATGCGCTCTTCAAGAAAAATGTCCACGTGTTATTGCTGATTTAAGTTCTGTTGTAGTAGCTCAAACATCTTAAAATATGTAGCCGTTAGTTTTGGTCATTCCTCAACAAAACACAAGATAATTTTCAACAAAAGACCTCGTCCTTGCTTGATTAGGCATCTCTATTCCCTAAAAGACCGTTGAACTAAAAGGCATTTCTCTAATCTAATAAGTACTATTACTGTAAGTCCCACTTTGGGATTGAACTGCTCCTATGTGGCATCTTGTTGAATGGCCACTTAAGTTGCTGCCGACTAAAAATTCACTCGTTTGATTCCTTGCTTAGATTTTGGTTCTTTTTTTATAATATCTGTTGGGGCTTTATTTTTGTATTTTTGTTCCTCGTGTCTCCTCCTAGTCTACCTCCTGTCAGGTTCGAATCAGAGTGAGATATGAGGACCCCCTTACTCGAGGAAAGACTTAAGGGATTTTATGCTAAATTCCTTTTTACTATCAAAACCTTAGTTTAGCCGAGGCTCCTGTTTGTTCAATTTTCCAAAAGAGTGAATTCCTTTCAGACTGGTGAACTACACCTCCGAAGTGGCCGGCTGTTCATGAAGTTGCAAATTGCAGCATGCTACAGTCTGTCCAAGGTATCTTCTGTGCTCAACATCTGCATTTTAAATGTGCTGTAAAATTGACTAATCTTGTTTAAGTGATCGAAAAGTGTACCTTCGTTTCCCCCAAAATATCTCAACCGGGAACAGTTTTGTACTTTTTGTTCTTTGTATGATCAACAGTTTATTTTTTTTCTTTGTCAGTTTGGCTTCATGGAGCCTATTAAACAGATTGTGGAAAATAATCTTGATTCCTTTGCCTTTCGAAAATACCGCATGGGGAAGTTAAGCCGAGAGCTTGAGGTTCATGTGTCAACTGTAGTGCTGTTACAACCACATCTCCCACTAAATGCCTTGAAATTAAACAAGGATGTCTCTTGTGGCAATGATAAATTAGCAGTTCAGTCTGAAGATGGTTTAATAAGCTTCAGTAAGTTGAACAAAATGTAGTTTGAAAAACTAACAGTGGATTTTGGCTGATAAAATTCTTTACAACCCAATACTCATTGGCCTTTTCTTTGTTTTTAAGATCAAACCATAATTCAGGTTTGAGTGACTTGCCGAAAAAGTGGCACATAGAATTTTGGGGAACATCAGTGGGTGTCTGGTCATGTTAATGCTTCATTACGTTCAAGAGGTCAGCTACAAGTCCTTGGAGAATGAAGTGTTGCGCCTACCAACAAGTGCTCATCAGAGATGAAAGCTGCTCTCTTGCCTAGGTCATATGTGGAGAAAGTAGGCCAATGCACGTGAGGTAATCTCCTTTTGCTTTGCTCACATCCTTCAAACTCAGTTCTCATTATTTCCATGAATACCTTGAAGTTAGTCACTGTTTAGTCCTCTGCTTCAGAATTTGCCTACAAATATGCCACAGCCTCTTCTGATAGTTAAATTCTCACTGAGTGGGGAAAAGCTCCTATGAAGCTCCTCTGGAATATATTGCTCCACCTTCTGAACAAAAGTGTTTCCTGTGCTCAGTCCACTTTGGGTCGCTGCATTAATCCTCAAATCAGTTTCTGTAATGTCACACTGCAGTCCTATTTCATGTCTGAGGTGTCTAGACTATCAGTTTTCCTAAATGCCCCCTACATATCAGTGGTGAGTTTCAGACTCTTAGTGTTGCATGCTTGTCATTGTGATGTGTCAAAACACTTCCAAACTTAATCAAGCTTTCTCTTTGTTTAGAATGAACACGGGCGGGTGTCACATGGTCTCCACAGCGCAAGTGTGCAGTAGTAATGCAATTGCAATCAGGTACATTTTTAATTTACAGTTTAAGGTCTTCCTTTTTAACCTAAAACATGATGGTGACAACTTTCTTTTTTTCCCCATCAGGCACTCTGGCTTTTTACAAATCAGCCTCCTCAGAACTGCCTAGTTTCCTCCAAGGGGCACCACTCACCCTTTACCACCACTTCCGTTTTAACCCTCCAGTCTGGCCAGTGCTCACTGAGAAGTAACACGGCAAAAGATGAAGTAAACTGCTTGTGATCCAGAGTGCAGAGTACCATGGTAAGCCTTCAAGTCAGCTTCACTACATTGTGCTTCATTAATAGTGATAACAGGCCTTTGTTCTTTTAACCAGTTGGTTTTTAGGGTTTTATTTACCCCACACCAACAATCTTAGACTGAACTGTAGGCACAACAGGCGCTTTGTGAATATACAAGACCCCTCCCATGCACATCAAATGTGATGTGAAGAAACTAATAGGTTGACGATAGGGCTGACCTGGCACACAAAAAAATCAGCCCTGGCATGTTTTGCCAAGATGGTCCATGGACCCAGAGCTCGATATTACGTAATGTACTTGCAGCTTGAGGATTTGACTTTGTCTGCCAAGTGATTGGGATCAGATCATTTCTCGATGAAGGCATACGGATTGGTTAAATAATACAAATTTTATATAGGCTACAGAGTATCATTTAAAAGAATATTTTGTTTGGTGGTGTGCCTTGTGATTTTTCAATTTAAAAAAAAAAAGGACTTGGCTCAAAAAAGGCTAAGAAACACTGGTCTATAAGAAAGTCTAAAGGAATAAAATGATACGATATGATGACGATGTGATGCCTGTAATTTAGTCATTTATGCCAAGTTGACTTGATTTTTGTACCCATAAGGAAGACGAGTCCCCACAACGCGACTGTGAATAGATTTAGGTCCCCACAACATAAGGAATACCAGGGACAGAGCTTACCTCCATCCCTCAGTATCCCCGTTAGTTTGCTAACATTCCTTACCAACATGTCAACGACGATTTCCTCCTTGTCCCCGTCCCTCTTCTTCGTTTCCTTCCCGTCATGTTCTGTTGCTGTGCTGACACTTGTCGTCTGTTATTTTGGAGCACTTTTGGGCATCCACCTGTTCCAAACTATGAGAAGCTCTAACCCTAACCCAAGACGGGGGGGGGGGTTCTACGAGTTTGAGAAGTAATTGGACGGCCCAGTGTTGGTATAGTAAATGCACCAATGGGCCGCATTTTCAGCCGTTTTGTAGCAGCTGGCCTTAAGGAAGACGAAGAAGTGTCGGCCCACCGGGAAGCTCATAGTCAGGGGACGCTATTTTGAGGCTAGATTTACACACTATCCCATGGATGTTCATTACAACCTCCACACGTCTTGAAATAGTTTTATAGTTTTTCTTAATAAAAACAGAGCTTTGTGAACAACCAAAATCTAGTGGTCCAAAACTGTGTTAAATGTGTGTACTGTACGTATACAACAACATGAGTTTGACGGAAAAGGAGGCTCTGGAAAAATTGACCTCAATGTGAAATATTTTTCGTATGTGTCCACAGTGACTTCATTTTTCAAATGTGTGAATAAATTGCATCCAAAATAAGTCCTGTGTCTATATCAAACTTGATGTAGCCGTTTTATTGGTAAAATCATGAGGTGCTTCCGGTTAACCCATTAAAGCCTGAAACGCCTGGTAAAAATGCCTGTCATTTCAGAAAGGACTTTCCTGGGAAATTGAGTTTATTTAGATAAAAATATTAAAGTGAATAGCTTTTCAATTGAAAAAAACAGTAATAGCAACTTGTCGATGCCTGGATTTAGTCCTGATGAAGTGCGAAGAGTAAGAAAAGCATGTAATGACTGTAACAGTCTCATGTCGTCTTCAAACATAATTATACCTCACCTATAAATTCCGGTTCAGCGTGTTCAAAGTTATCAGCAATGATGTCATCGTGGAGCGGGAAACTCCTCAAAATCGCTGCCTTCATAAATCTCTTCGCTGTCAAAGTCCTCCATGTTTGCTCGAAGAAATGTCAAAATAATGTCACGAGGAACCCTTATACCACCCGCAAATTGACGTATCATATTTACCTGCGTCTATGGTAGAGTTATGCAGCCTCGCTCCCGGCGTCAATGATAGAAATGGGGCAATGTTTTCCCAGGGTCAATGGGTTAACGCGTCACCACTGCTTTCTGTTGCTCATCCTTTTTGCTGATGATCCACACAGTGGAAACCAAGCTCCCGATCAGCACATTTAAACCAAGAGAATATCAGTACATTAAAATAAATAAAAAAACATGGTAGACAGTATATCTTGGACAATGACTGAACAGATTTGCTTGTATAAGCAATAGGGCTGTAATCAACCAAAGAAACTCTTGTTCGACTAATCGGGAGGAGGGGGTGCTTTGCGAGTGCGGCTAATTTAATTTGAAAAGAGCCGCACCCACAAAGCACCTGTGCGGCTGCGGCTCTTAATTTGAAAAGACCCGCAGCCGCGGCTGCAGTTCAACAGAGTCTGGCGGCTCTGACAGCGTTTTGCATTACGTTCATCTGTGCAAGACCATAGCCAGTGATATCCGAAAATATGTCAACTAGTGATATCAGCACAATAACTGTTGAGGAATACAGAGCGAGACTAAACATAGGAGCGCAGCTTCGCGGCTGAGACACAAATAGACTGGGCGCTCCTGCTGTTGCGAGCGCGTGCGCCTGCAGTTATAAAACCAATAAAACGGTTATTAGACTAAAACATTGAAATATGCTAATAATTCTGATATGTTCATACTCAAAACGGACGGAGCAACCTTAGCTTTCCATTTTTAAATGATATGCCATGTTTGTAGTAGAGCTGTGAAAAGCAAACTGTTGCTTGCGAAGCTTGCATTCCACTTATTTTTTTTACCGTCATCTACTTTTTTGTCACACTGCTGATGTCTTTGACATGGATGTGACAAGAGGACTGACTGTAGCCTAAAATGAAAAGTTTCAAATTCACGTCTAATTAATGGCAACACTAATCTGTCTGTCGGGGGCGCTCTCTGAAAACAGGCTGTTACCTGTGAAACATGGGTGCTCTAAAACACCCCTATTAGACTTGGTACTTTCTTTATCTCTGAATGAAATTCACCATAAAAAATGTATAATAATTTTTAAAAAATGAGTCGACCAATTACAACTTTGGTCGAGCCAGAGCGTGTCGACCAATTAGTCGACCAGTCGGCTTTGACTTTACAGCCCTAATAAGCAACCCCTGAAATCAATTTGTGATGGATGGATCTGAATATCACATGATCAAACTTACAGAGCTGAAGTGAACGTCATACTTAATTCAGGGACCCTGTGATGTGCATGAGCGAGCCATAATAGTTGGAAACTTTGCTATTATTATATCCACCTCCTTTTATTACTTGTGATAAACCTTGTAGGTTTCGCCACAGTGGATCATCTGCATCTATTTTCAGATCTGCAATTACTTGAAAATCTGTTTGCTTTCTGTGTCTTTAGTTTTCTGTAGTTGGCCTGTGTGCTTAGACCCATGGACAGAGAACTGTGAAACGTGTTTCCCATGTGTGCTTTCATGAAAAAGTGTGCATGTGATGTAATGTTTATTTACACTTGCACATACTATCCAATTGAACATACTCAGAAAAACCTTCCATGGATATAGCTGTCATGATAGAATCAACGACAGCAGCCATTAACTAAATAACTTTAATTTTATGCAATATGTCTTACATTTTATTTGTTTCTCCTACAGGAGAGGAGACCCCCCCCCCCCCCACACAGACAAACAACGAACATGTTTGCATCTCTCACATCTTCTCACCTGTACCAACAGTGTCACCATTATCTCTTGCCCTTGAACAGAAAAGGTCCACACACTTATGGCAGCCTGCTGAAGAGCAAAGGCCTTTGTTATTGTCCTGAGCATGTTATTTCATGTCTGTCAGTGACTCATTGCTATTAGCATAAACTACATAATATTGTGAATATTTCCCATGTTGTGCATCTGTTTGTACAACCCAGCGCCCCCATTGCTTTTTTTATACAATGCCTTACCGATACATGTTTTGAATTTAATCTGTGTTTTGATGTATGTAGAGAATGCTCTAAATACAGTAAACACAGATGGAAATGCAAGGGGAAAAAATATTAAAATAATAAAGGAAAAAAAATCCAACCCTCAAACATGATTTTGGTGTCGAGTTCATGTCAGAAATTTAGTAGAGAAACGGTTTTGTTAATGTATGTTTTTGTTATAGTGTGACATTTCACTGTAATACGCTCACACAATTTTTTTTTTTTTAAATCGTGAAATGTGAGGGGCTCTCACTTCTGCATTGCCGATTAATTGCATTTGTCCTTGTTTTGAAGATCTTATTCACATGCACAAAGATCAACTCTTCTGTAATATAGAGCACATTTGAGTATATGTAATGTGTGCCGCTAAACCAAATTCCACCATGCTAGTAGCTCTTTATCTGAGGCCGAAGAAATGGGTTTCTAGCATGTGCATCCCACAACAATGCCCCATGGTGATCAGAAGCATAACACCTGTTTTAAAATTAAGACGAGTGTGAATCCATGCTTCTATCTCTAACAATTGTTTACAAAACATCTTGAATCTACATCAAGTTCACAACCTTAATCTAAAAATGTAGTCTTTGATCCATAATAAACATACTTTACAGAAAGTTTCATCCAAGTCCTATATTGATGTATGCTGGTCACAATCAAACCGAAAAGCCTGTTATAACCCAAAGGGACCAGTATCATCCATAAAGAGAGAACAGAACCAACAACCTCCTTCATTATCTTGTGAAAAACTAAGAAAATTGTACTAAAGCATGTTTTATACTCTGACATTGAACAAGTGCAGCACGTGTACATTTTTGGTAGTCTTGTCAAAAGCCATATCACACAGAAAATACTTATCGCGGGCCTAATTCTATAAAAAAACACAACCCACACCCAGACCACCAGGTGGCGGTGCCGAGTCGCAAACCCTCGGTCGCGGAAGAAGACGTCCGTGGACAGACCTCAAAGGCGGAACTCACCGTTGTATTTCTCTCCTGTTCGAACACGACGTGCGTCGTCTTCACTTCTACATTGTGAAAGGTAAGAGCTCCATTGTGGCCCATGTCTGCCGAGTGAAACGATAAATATATGATTGTATGATTATGTGAGACGGTAAATGGACGGTGTTCACTTAACGTTACGTCAAGCAACTGTATTTGGAGGGGAAAAAATGCGTAGTAGATGTGTTGGCCTTTTTGTATTCATTCGATATACAACCGAAAGTAAATGCGCTATATGTTATTCTTCTTGTGTGGGTTCGTACGTATGCAATTACACGGTAAAACATTCACTGGCCACATGTATTTAGCGTAACGGACAGTGCGTGTAAGGCCCATGGACATTTCTTTCGTCAGTCCGTGAAACAAAAGTGGGAAGGAGTAGCATTATGCTACAAAATGGCGCCGAACAGTAAGATGCCCGTTATTGTATGCTCAGTCAGGCGGCGTCACGTTGTCAGGCCTTGAGGCCCAACTCCGCATCCATGTTGAAACACCGTTTTTATTTCTTAACTGGATTTAATCGGTTCTAGTTTCGATATAGATTAATTAGAAATCACGCATTAAAATGTTTTTGCACACTTGTGCATCTTTTTAGGCTAACATTTTGTAAATGGAGTAGTGACCTACTTTAATTCGAGACGACGTCGGTCGATGACCAGGAAGAGCTGTTGTTAAAAATTCACTGTGTTCTATGTTGGGTAGGTGGTTGTGGTGTTTTGAACTGCATTGAAGATGTCGGACGAGGGTAAATTATTCGTCGGAGGACTGAGCTTCGACACCAACGAGGAGTCTCTCAGCAATGCCTTCAGCAAATTCGGAAGCATCCAGAAAGGTGAACCCCACATTTCCACTACATTTTAGGAAAATGATTTATATGCCCACTCGATGTAATTGAGCTTCTTTAAACGATTGTTTTCTTACACTTCCCCCTCCTTCCCTCCATTAGTGGATGTGATCAGAGACAAAGACACAGGGAGATCTCGTGGCTTTGGCTTTGTGAAGTTTGATAATGCTGAAGATGCAAAAGATGCTTTGGAGGGCATGAGTGGCAAGGTAAATACACTCTGCACTATTAACCCCTTATTCACACCATTATTAAACACAACATAGATGTTTTTGTGTAGTTTAAGTGAACATTTTCTTTCTGACTTATTGATTCCTCGCTGCCTTTTTGTTAGTCTTTGGATGGCAGGGAAATTCGTGTGGATGAAGCAGGAAAGAGTGGACGCAAAGGCGGTAGCCAGACTGGCTCACGTGGTGGTGGTAGCCGTTTCGGAAGATCCTGGGGGGCGAGAGGGAGCCGTGGTTACCAACGTGGTGAGGACCAACGTGGTGAAATGCACATTTATTATGTTTTAACATTTACACTGTGACGCTTATTCGACTTTTGTTTTTCAAACCACAGACTTTGAAGGCGGTAGTGGATACTACTCAGGTGAAAGGGGGTACCGTGACAGGAGTTATGGCGACCGCAACTTTGGAGGTGGAGAAAGGAGTGGTGGCAGTGGCGGAAACGGAGGATACAGGTCTGGGGGATACTCCAATAGCTACAGAGACAATAGGTAAGTTACATTAAGAATACAGTTGTTTTGTGTAATGTTGATAATAAAGCCTAATGTGTTTGTACAAATTACTTTCAGGGGTCAGGGTGGATACGATCGTGCTTCAAGCTACCGTGAAGGATATGACAGCTATGGTGAGCATTATTGATATGCATTTTCTGTGTATGTAGGCTTATGTTGGGGCTGTAATGTTCAAACTTAACACCTTAGAGTCAGTTTGATTGCACTAGTTATTGTAAAACCTTAATATAGTTGGTGGCACACTCAACGAGACTACTAAACTAGACTACACTAAAACCATCTCATGCATCACTACTGCATTTATGCAGTTTCACAGCCCCAACATATAAAGATGTGTATCATGTATGCCCCTCAGTTTTATAGTTGATTCCAAGCTTCGTCCTACACTAATTAGGAGGCCGGCAAACAATTGACACGCTGTAGCATTCAGCGTTTGCCGTTATGATGACCGCATCTCATCTGATGGAGCCCCTTAGGCAAAAATGAGGGAGGGTTTTGGACTGTCTGTGGGTTGAGGGGGATTTTGAGACTCCAGTGTTCGAACTTTCAGTGTCTTTACCTGTGTGCCCACTTCTTATCCTCAGCTTCACAAGAGTAAACATCTCCCTGATTCAAGATCATCACTTGGCTGGCCGTATTTCAAAGATGCGCTCCTCGAGGAAAATGTCCACGTGTTATTGCTGACCTTAGTTCTGTCGTTCTGTTGTAGTGGCTCAAATATATTGAAACAATTATCTAGCCTATAGTTTTGGTCATTCCTCAAAACATAAGATAATTTTCAACGAAAAACTTTGACCTTGCTTGATTAGGCATCTATATTCCCTCAAAAGGCCGTTGACCTAAAAGGCATTCTTGCAATCCAATAAGTACTATTATTCCGATTCCCAATTTTGGATTAAACTGCTCCTCTCTGTGGCTTTTTGTTGAACAGCCACTAAAGCTACTCCCAACTAAGTGTTCCCTCCATTGATTTCTTTCGTTTTTGGGTTCTTTTTTATATCTAATGGGGCTTTGCTTTTGTACTTTTTTTCTATTTTTTTTTCCTCGTTTCTTCTGCCAGGTTCTAAACAGAGTGAGATAAGAGAATCCCCTTAGAGGAAATACTTGGGAGATTTTATGCTAAATTCCTTAGCCTCAAACTTGGTTTCGCTGAGGCTCCTGTTTGTTCAATTTTCCAGAGTGAATTCCTTTCAGACTGGGCCAGCTGTTCATGAAGTTGCAAATTGCAGCATGCTACAGTCGGTCCAAGGTATCTTCTGTCCTCAACATCTGCATTTTAAATGTGCTGTAAAATTGACTAATCTTGTTTAAGTGATCGAAAAGTGTACCTTCGTTTCCCCCAAAATATCTCAACCGGGAACAGTTTTGTACTTTTTGTTCTTTGTATGATCAAGTTTCTTTTCTTTGTCAGTTTGGCTTCATGGAGCCTATTAAACAGACTGTGGAAAATAATCTCGATTCCTTTGCCTTCCGGAAATACAGCATGCGGAAGTTGAGCTGAGAGCTTCAGGTTCATGTGTCAACTGTAGTGCTGTTACAACCACATCTCCCACTAAATGTCTTTAAATTAAACAAAGATGTCTCTGGGGGCAATGATAAATTGGCAGATCAGTCTGAAGATTATTTTTTTTAACCAAGTTTCAATTATATTGATTGAAATCTAACATTCTAACTATTTTGGAAAAACATTCATTGGACTTAAAAAAAAAAATTGGCCTTAAAGTGGCACAGAATTTTTGGAAACGTCAGTTGGGTGTCTGGTCATGTTAATGCTTCATTACGTTCAAGAGGTCAGCTCCATCAAAAATCTACAAGTCCTTGGAGAATGAAGCGTTGCGCCTACCAACAAGTGCTCATCAGAGATGAAAGCTGCTCTCTTGCCTAGGTCATATGTGGAGAAAGTAGGCCAATGCACGTGAGGTAAAAATCTCCTTTTGCTTTGCTCACATCCTTCAAACTCAGTTCTCATTGTTTCCATGAATACCTTGAAGTTAGTCACTGTTTAGTCCTCTGCTTCAGATGTTGCCTACAAACACGGTCCCTTCTGATAGTTAAATTCTCCTTGAGTGGGGGGAAGGAAACTCCTGGAATATTTGCTCCACCTCGTCCTCAAAGCATTGGCCTCTAAAGTCGTGGGTATTTATGCTCAGTCCACTTCAGGTCACTGCATAAATCCTCAAATTTGTTCTTGTAATGTCCCGCAATCCTATTTCATGTCCAAGGTGTCTAGACTATTCAATTTTTTTTTGTACCCTACATAAGTGGTGAGTTTCAGACTCCCTGTGTTGCATGCTTGTCATTGTGATGTCTTATGTCCAAACACAGGTTGTCAAACTTATTCTGTCTTTCTCTTTCTTCAGATTGAACAGACTGACTGATGCTTCACAGATTCTCAACACGGTGCAGAATGTGCAGCCATGGGTGCCAGAGTGAATGCAGTTCAGGTACATTTTATGATGAAGAAATCTCATCTCTGAAAACCGGTTTGATGTGTTGTTTAACTGCTGCTTTACGTTTCAGGTTCAATGTGCTGGAGCACGATCTGGAGCTAAGTTGATGGCCTCTGCCTTGCTCATTGGCACAATTGACCTGTATGCACTTGTGACTGAGCATTGTTTTTTGCTGACAGTAAAGGGTACATTGCAATGCTAAGGAGTGAATGCACTCATCTCATCTTAAAACTTAATTTTGTAATTTCAAAATTAAAAGCCTGGAACAAAAACTTCTGTGTTTCATTTACGCAGCACAAATGCAGTCTTATCGGGGTGAACCAGAGTTTAGCTGATGCAGACACCAATTTATACACATCTTGTTGGTGCCTTCACTATTCTAGCATCAATAATCAATAGATCAATGAGACATAGTGCACTAAAAACCTTCAAATCAATTAATTTTTTAAAGATATTACATTATTACAGGGTGTGTGTGGGGTCTTAAAAAGTACTAAAAGTTGATCAATCAAGAAAGTCTTAATTGTGGGCTGCGGCAGGAATGTATTCGTTTTCCCTTCGTGTTTGTTAAAATTAACGATGCGCAGGCATGCTTGCCTTGCAAGATCGGCTCAGGCCGCGCGCTCACACGTGACGTAACAAGCGTTACTTGTTTATTTTAATAAACCTTGCCTTTGGTTTAATTTATTATTTCAAGCCTTGTTCCTTTCCAGCTTACGAGTTCCTTTGTATGGTTGTGCTCTGTAGATTTGAAACTGTTTTGTAAGTTTAATGTGTTGCTGATTACAGCTTCAAGTGGGGATAAGGTCTTAAAATATTTTTAAAAGGTCTTGAAAAAGTCTTAAAAGGTATTAAATTAACTTCAGGATTCCTGCATATACGCTGTATTAGATGCAAAGCAGGATAAGTGTTAAGCAGGCTTTGTACAGAACTGGCAATAGATTTTGCACCATATAATATCAATTTGTCAAACTTTTGTTTTCTTGAGGGATATACAGCTGGTTCTGTTGACAGAGATGAAGTAAGAATTCTCAGACAAAATCAAAAAGTTTCAGTTTTGTAATGTACAATGAAGTTGTTTTTTTGTGATGCATGATATGAAAGCACGCACCATTCAAATCACAGTCAAAAAAGTAACTACCAACGACTACCTTAAAAGTCACAAAAGTGCACTCAAACAAAAACTTATACCACTGGATGTGATCTATCTCTGGAAACACAGCTGAAGAAAGACAGGTTCAC
Organism: Microchirus variegatus; assembly: GCF_963457635.1. Lineage (NCBI taxonomy): Eukaryota > Metazoa > Chordata > Actinopteri > Pleuronectiformes > Soleidae > Microchirus > Microchirus variegatus. The sequence continues at coordinate 14,639,649 of NC_139806.1, forward strand.
CAGAGTAAGGTAAAGGAAAAAGAATTTTAATGAACATTTACAAGCAGGTCCATGTGATACTGACAGTTGCCAGTCGTTGAGCTCTGCATTGGTCATCGTGATGCTGCTTACACAAACCTCAAGCAGCCAAAACGCTTGTGCAAATACTCCTCACGGTGCTGGAGGTTGAACAGCTCTGGTACCAGGGGGGTGACCCAGCGATCTGTGTGAAAGATGCTCTCACCAACCTGCAGTGTTACAAAGTGTTACAGACACTCAAGTCATCCAAATCTGTTCATAGACTTCCCTTCTATTGGCCTCATGTTATCTTTTAGTTTAAATCCACTAAATACACTCATGAGGATTACATACAAATAATATACTGTATAAAGGCAGAAAATAAGATCACATTGTTCAGTGCATCAACTGTCTTATTTTCATAATCGATTAATCTGTATGGATGATGATGTTCTCAAATGTCTTGTTTTGTCCAAAAACTATTCAGTTTTAATGATTTATTTGTTATATGGAGCAAAGAAACCAGACAAAAAAATCTTAATTGAGATTGAGAAGTACTATTAGCAAAGAAACTACAATAAAAACAAACAGAACATTAACTAATAAATAATATTTAAATTGAAAATGTACATGGAAATGTTTTGACCTGAAAATTTACAATTTACAATTTCAGGAAAATACCACAAACATACCCGTTTGTGCACCGATTTGTGATAATTGTGCAAGCCATTTAGGCTGTGTGATTTAATTCAAACATACCCAGTAGGCAATGAGACAAAAGAAAGGATTTCTTTACCTTCCAGCCGGGAACATCCTTCATGATAATGGCCTCCTGTTCTAGACTTTCTCTCAACAGACGTAAAGTCCTGGACAGAGGGGAAATCAGACTTAAAGAAATATCTATCCTGAAGGTGACAGCACCCAAATAACACACTAGATCTATTTTTTTAATTTTTTTATTTTATTGGTACCTTCGGTCGTGTTCTGCCAGCATCAGGGGCATCATTGCTACCCTAGCTTCCATCTCTTCAAAGTGAAAGCGTCTGAAATACACAAACATGAAACATCAAGGCACATTTGTTTAAATACAACCATTCACACACAAAGTACAGGAAAGTGTGAGCAAAACCTCCATTACCTCCTTTCCCTGTTCCATTTGATTAGCCTCCAGTAACCAAACGCCATGATGCCTAAGCCAATGCCGAACATGCTGTATCCTGTTGATTAAAGAGCTCATTAGGTACAACCACAGAATAGTTTCAATTTGGTTTTCAGGTGATTTTCAGTGTCTGAATCAACATGGACTTCATCAGGCTCAGGTACATTCAACACAGTTTCTCACTCAGATGTTATAAAGATGAAAATACATGAATCTTGCAGACTGTCAAAAATATCTGTGGCTTATGGAAATGCATTTCCACACTGGCACTGAACAGACCATAGTAGCTTCTGCACCAGTGATACCAGTGATCGATTAATAAAGAACATCATCAACAGTTTAATCAATCATGAAAATAATTGATGCTGACAGTTTCATATAATAAGAGATCGTCCTACAAAGACTGTTAAACTGTATTTTGACCGTGACATCAACAGTGAATGTGAAGGGTCATATATATATTTTCAGGGAAATTGGTGTAAATATACAGTTTACATGATTCTCACAGTAATTAAGCAATGTGTGCTATACTGGGGCAGCTTTAACACCTGTATTTGATGGAACCAGCAATCAACTTCATGCTACTTATTCTTGAGTTAGTTAGTGACTATCTTTTCTGCAAGACAACATTTTGTATTGACAAATATGTTAAGTACTCTTATGTTATACTGTTGACCATGGCAAATGTTCACCTAGGAGCCATTCAGAGCATCTACGTTATCATTTTAGCACATTATCTGCAGTGTCTACGAGCAGACCAGTTAGCATTAGCTTCTAAATAACGAGCAACAAACGTCACATAGCCTGAGCATGTTGACTCGTGAATAGACGTGTACGTTGAGCAAAGAGAGTATGTGGTGCAGGTACCCGAGAGTCCTCGTTTTGGAAGGTTTCTTTTATAATCGAAAGCGGCATAGCCTCCCGAAGGAGGCATGTCCTGCTTCACCTTGGACCCCGCCATCTTCCTCCTAGCTCCTCCAAAACACGACGGTGACGTCACTGAAGCCGTTCTTCTTCACTCAGGCAGGAAAGGCTACCACGCCGCATTGAGCTACCGCCCCCTACGGGTCAGGATTAGAACTACGTCTGTAAACCATAAACAGCAAGTGATTATTTTATTTCGCTACGTTATTTTTTGTAAATACCTAATTTTAGTTTCAGTTTTTTTAAATATTGAGTATAATTATTGTGTCATTAAAAACCCAACAAAAGATGCAATTTTAAAAATGTATTAGGACAGATGAGCAACCATCTCTGAATCAAACAGTCAAATATAATAAGAAATTAGACTAAAAATGTGCATATTACTGCTGAGGTTGGATGGAGTTTCAATGTGAAAGGTTAAAAAAAATCAGGAGCTCAGTCTCAAAAATAAATCAATTAAAAGACTGAGGTTTGATTCACTTAGATGAACCATGCGGGCGAGTAGCAAACCTTCACATAGTGCCCCTGTTAATCCATTCATGGAGACCAATTGCTACACCTCTTTATCTTTGACGAGCTATATGATGAACCAACTCAACCAAATATTGTAAACAAATTGATTAAAAAAACTAAGCACATTTTGCCACTATTCAGTTTCAGTTAGTTTTGTTGTAACTCTAGTTTTTAATTTTTATTTCAGTTACAAACATCGCCTTTTTCATTGCCTAGTTTTCCTTAAATATAATAACCCATTACTGGTCCGACATTGTAATTTCTTTTTTCAAAAAAACAAAACAAAAAAGGAGCAAGTTGTTAAAATGTATATTTTTATTATTTCTTAAGGAGCTAGGAAAAAGTAAACCAAAGAATTTTTTAACATAGGTTTATACAAAGCAATTGAAGTCAGGAAGCAGAGACATTATGCAATATGGCAAGAGGGACAAGATAAAAAAAGAAGGTCTTGTGTCTTCCAAAGTCTTGGTAACTAGGAGAGGTTCCCTTAAACAACTGACTCAAGTGTGTGCTGGATACTGCATGGGTTATGGTTATATCGACTGGAGGCAAAATCTCATGGCTCCAGTGTGGCAAATTCAGCTCCTTCAGAGTCAGAATCTCAACGATGACAGAAACACTCAAAAAAATAATATTACAACGGTGACATGAATATAAAATAGGCAAATTACAGATGGTAATTACAGATGAATTACAGAACAACACCGTGCTCCTTCAGCTGAGGTGCAAAACAAACAGAAAGGTTAGGGGTTGGCATGCTGTTAAACGGGGGGGGGGGGGGGGGGAGCTAGAACAAACTCTTCGCTTGTGGAAACCACAATATACAGGGTGATTTTTAACATCAGTCAAAACAAAATAACTTAATGTAAATACAAAATAATTTCAAACCTCAAAAACTACAGGGAAGATGTACGGAAAATGTTACAACTTCTTTTTTGTTTCTGCTTATAACAAACATATTCTTAAAGTGTGGTCTTGGGTATGACTATAACCATTCAAGTGTCAACGGTTGGGTCTGTTTCACCAACATCATCATACATAACCTCTTTACCAGTATATGTATCGGCCCAATCTGGAGGACGCAAGTACCCAGAGGGAAGCCCTTCAAGTATTTGTATGTGGTTATTGTTTTTTTTGTTTTTTTGCCTTAATCAAATCAAATCAAATCAATTTCTGCACAATATCAAAAGAACCCCAAGAAAAACAAAAGAGGAAAAGAAAAAGAAAAACTAAAACATCAACGTCATCATTTGTGAGATTGTATTTGCTTAACAGTCCACCAGGGGGTGCTGTTGACCTTGTTGTCAGAGCTGAGGAACAAAAACCTAACAAAGAATGGAAGAGTATTTGAGTTATTTCCACGTGTTTGCAGTCTGCGAGATGGTCGAGCGCGAGGGGATCATTCCCAGCAGGTACTCCCTCTGACGAGCGTCCACAGTGGCGGACATCTTGTGACCCGTCAGGCTGGGGTTCACGTAGGCCATGGTCACCCCTGTGAACATGCAACAAAATATCAGGTCAGTGTTTGGATCAAGTAGCATGTGGTCGGTTTAAGACTTTTAAGAGTTGCATGAGGGGAAAAAAGCAGTTTAACTTAGTGCGACACCTGGATATTTAGCCACACGTCCCCACCACAGAGTTCGGATAAGAATTGGAAGTAGGACGGAAGTAACCTCGTCTCCAAGGCAACTCAGCTGGTTGCAAAAAGAACTCGCGTTGAATACAAGTCTATGGGAAATTTAGCTTCACTTTTCACATTTTCCTGAGGAGTTCATGGTTTAAGCTCTTTGTCAATACATGTAAATAACTGTGTTCCTACTGATAGGAAAACAGATGATAAACACAGCTCATATGAGTGGACAGTGCTGGCATCATCCAATCGGTGTCATTTGTTTCGCAACCAGAAGATTCCAACCATTTTTTTTAATATACAGTCTGTTCTCCACACCACACTCTAACGCAATCATTTATTTTCACTCTCGGGTATAGAAGTGACACCCAGGAGAAACAATAAAAAGATAAACCACCAGACAGAGGAACTACAGTGGGAAGATGGAGACCATCTGCTGAGGGGGAGCTGGAGAGTACGACTGCCTTGTCCAAAAAGCATTTCCTCCTGAATGTTTCTTAACAGTTTTTGTCTAATATGTGATTACAAGTGAGAAATATATCTTGGTAAACGATGCCTTAAAAAGGTCCAGTGTGTAAGAATTAGTGACATCTGAAAGGTGGACTCCTCTGCTCGCCCGTCTCTTTCCCAAGCGCTTGAAGGAACGATGGTGGCTCTGCTGTTTCCTCCATCTTCTTTGTCAGTTTAAGCATGAGGATGACGTGGGCAGAGCCGTTCTCGTTTGTTTGTGTTGTAAGACTCCACCTCAAAATGCAAAACGTACCCTCTAGTCTAGCTGAAATCAAATAGTACAGCTCAAATAGTACATTTGAAAAAAATCTTATTCTAAGGGTACAAAAAAAGCAAATGTTCACAACATAACAACTACATTTCTACCAATAAACCCCCCAGATGTTACACACTGGACCTTTAACACGAGCGAATTGAAATTTAGTATTTGAAAGGACTGCTTTGGGACCAGACAGGAGTTTGAAAGAGAGCAGGTTTCAGGCGCCAGAGTTGGGCTGGCATTCATGTGAGTCTACCTTTGTTGCTGTTGCTCTGCTTCTTCCATGCAGCGGATGATGCACTACCTCCGCTGATATTCCTGCCGCCGCGGAATCCACTGCTGCTCACCTTTGAACTCTGGACAGAACGCTGGGAAACATGGGCATGCTTACCTGGCCGGCTGACCAAGGCTGCGGCCGCCACTGCACTCTGCAGCTGGGAGGAGGAGGAGAAGGAATGGGGGACACCCCTCATCCCCACTGATGAGCCGCCGTGGGAAAGCTGGCCCTCAGAACTCTGCGGGGTTTTGAGACACACAGAGAGGGGGGGGTTTGGACTCACCGGGGCCGATGATTGCATAAATGTTTCTTGAAGACAAAAAAAAAAAGATTCCTACCTGCTTAATGGAGTGATGGTGAATGATGTTGGCTGCTCGACTGGCCTGGTGGTGGTGCTGCAGGGAGGACGCTCTGGCCTGCACCTGTTTCAGATGCTGAGACACCAGCTGCTCTGCCTTCATCTGTGAAGATGTCGACGAAGAGGACGAGGAGCTACTGTGGGAGACGGGCGAGGACGCCTGCTGAATGATCCGCTGCTCGATTTCCTGCTCTTGTTGCAGCGCTTTAACAAACGCAGCTTTCAGCCTGCTGGTATGCTCCGCTTTCAGAGCCTTTTTCTGATTGGACGACATGCAGTCTTCACAGAGCATTGTTCCACCTTTACTCTTGTCTTGCCTCCAGCGGCAGGTGAAGTCCGTCTTGCACTGACTACAGATGAAAGGCTCTTTGACAACGGTCTTGGACAGTGCTACACCTGTCTTTCCTGGATGGACGCAGATACACACACAGACATATTAATAGACTAATAGGGACGATAAAAGAAGGATAACGCCTATTTTCATCTCTTTTAACTGATCATCACAACTTGTACGCTTTGCCGGTTTACAACCTACTAAGTCGTGTGTGAACTAAAACTTCATAAAGTCACTCGAGTTGTTCTAGTTGCCCTTTTTCTTTTTCAGAGGGGAGTTTAAGTTTAAGAGCTGAAGTGAGCAGTTTAGGAAAAGTCTGGACACTGACAATCATAACAGTTTAAACCACATATGTCAAACTCAAGGCCCGGGGGCCAGATGTGGCCCGGCACGTCATTTTATGTGGCCCGCAAGTGATTCATTGGTCTTAAAAATCTGTGTTAAAATAGGTCTATGCTGCTTAAAGGCATGCGTTGACCATAAACTACATTTCCATCGCGGACCGGGTTACATCTATAATGCATCATATTTGTAACTTGAATAAGAAACAAATACAGAAAGTTATTTAGCAATATGTTACGGCGTAGTTACCTTTATTTTACATTATATTTGGTTATATTTAGTTACATTTATTCTGTATGAGAGTTACATCTGGCCCTGTGAGGGTAACTATTATGATGATGTGCCCCTAAGTGAAAATGAGTTCGACACCCCTGTTTTAAAGGATATAATGGAGGATAAATATAGAATCTCAATTTTGTTGCATTGTTCTTTAAGTACATATTAAATGAAAGGATCTATGTGTCATTATACAACGGAAATTGCATGGTCAGATGGCCTGTAATCCTAAAACCTTTGCAAAAGTTAACTATCTATTTCACGGGGTGTTAACGGCCCCCATCAAATTTATTTCAAGGGCAATTTCTGATATTTTAGGGGCATTTTGCTTCAGAGAGCCACTGATCGTCTCCCGTGGTCCTGACAAAGAGGAATATTAAATTCGATCTAAATAATAGGCAGTAAAATAAAAAATCCCTGTTTGAAACAAATCCCCAGAGCGATATCACAAAAATGATGTTTGCCAATATATTCTGTTTACTGCCATATGAACACAAACGAGAATCCTCATAATTGAGAGGCCAGATTGTAAAAGTTTTTACCTCTATGGATAGTATCCAGCAGATTCTGGACCACTTCCTCTAGTCCTACCAGGTAGATGAACTCATTATTGGCTGCTGAGGGCAGGAAGTTGAACTCTGGGGCGGGGGGCTTGGGCGGCGGGATCTCCAAGAGGGTCTTTTCCAGTTGTTTCCGCAGCGCAAGTTTAGCCGCGGCTTGGCGACTGGCCGGGGAGTCGTTCACACTGACCCCAGACACACTGCCGCCTCCTGAGGGGGAGCCTTTCATATTGACTGCCGATGCCTTTTGAAGAAGAAGCAAAGATGAAGAAGACTAAGTGATAAAGCCTAAATGATAAAACGTGCACACGTTAGCTTTCTTTATTAAACTTGGAAGTATCTGACCGTTACTGACCAGCATGTTAGCACTATTTCCAACTCTGATGAGGCCAGACTGGACTAAGCCTCTCTGGCCCTGTAATGCAGTGGTTGGGGTCCTGGGGCCCAAAATTAGAGGAGGGGGACCTGAACCTCCAGAGGCTGCCGACAACTGCTGCTGCTGATGCTGACGGAGAGCCTGGATCGGTTGTGGAGACACAGAGATGAGAGGGAAGACACAGGGACGTCAAACACAGAGAGAGTGGAGGACAAGAAACGGACATCAAATGCATCACGGAGGAAGACAGAGAGAGAGAGAGAGAGATTGTGAGTTTGAAGCTTCACTTTAGTTTGAAGTCGGCCATTGTTTACAAATCAAAATCGCACTTTGAAAAAAAACGCAATTAACAAAACTGATCTCATCTGATCTCATGTGTTGTTGTTTCTTTTTCTTTTATCATTTAAATTGTTCTATTATTGTTTTTGTACTTTACAGAGAGCAAGGCAACAAAACTGTCAACGGCTCAACTCCACCACGACATCCATCTCTGTAAGTGCACATATATTCGTATAGTGTTAGAATTGAAGTTGAATGTTTGGCATTGTGGTTTTTTTTTTGTCTGATGTTGATTAGAGAAAGAAAAAGTTACAGACACGACTCTAGGTCTGTTTTCAGATAATCACGAGTTCATTTTGTGTTGGTCTCGCAATCACGTCAATCTGACGATTTTTGAGAAATGTCTTGCTTTGCGATTTCGACTGAAAGAGCTTTTGTGCTTCAGTACGACATTTTTAACTGAAGCACTGGCGATCCGTTTTTTATTTTTCCTTCTCCATACATTACTTGAAGAGAAGAGACATTGGACTTAGACACCTCTCTTTATGATAAGCATTTGTTGTACTCTCACGCCAAGTAAAAAAAAAAAAACTGTTCATTTGTGCACTGTACATTCAAAAGTTTGGGGTCACTTAGAAATTTCCTTATTTTTTGAAGGAAAATCACTGAATATCACATTAAATGAATCCGAAATACACTCTATACATTGTTAATGTGGTAAACGACTATTCTAGCTGCAAGCGTCTGGTTTTTAAAGGAATATGTACTAAGGTGTATAGAGGCCCATTTGCAGCAACCATATCCCCAGTGTTCTACATTGTGTTTGCTAATCGTGTTAGAAGGCTATTGGATGATTAGAAAACCCTTGAAAACGCATGTGCAATGATGTGATGAATTGTTTGATGAATATTAGTGTGACTTTTAATGTGAAACACAACAAAACTTCTATAGGTGACCCCAAACTTTTGAACGGTAGTGTATATGTTGTGTTCACTCACCACTGTGGTTCTCACGGCGTGAAAGGAGGAGGATGTTGAACCACAGGTGACACACTCGAGCGTTAAACGTCTATATTGTTGTGTAGAGAGCTACGTCTCTTTGAGTTCTACAGTTTACAGTTTCTATAGTTGAGTTCTATGAGTTAATTTAGAGCCCGTCAGCTTCGACCCGTGTCGACGTTCCTCCATGACTCACCGTTGCCCCTCCAATCAGAGATGGGATGATGATCTGGGATCCGTGTTTGGACGACACCTGATGTCCTCCTCTCAACAGTGGCGGAGGGATGACCGTGCCCGAACTCCTGCCCGTCAAGACCTTGTCAGAGAAAACCATTGACCGTCAGAGAGAGAGAGAGAGAGAGTGTGAACCACATTGTGAGGATGTGTGATGTTCGGGCACTGACCTGCTGAGAACCTTTACTGCTTGCAATCGTTCCTCGAATTAAAGGAGGAGGAGCAGAGGAGCCGGACAGACCTGAGGGCTGTAAAAAAAAAACAAAAAAAAAAACAGAGAACTATATTAGTACCAATAGAACGCTTAAAATGGAGGCTTGTGTTACAGGCATGTTTGACCATTTACCTTCTGGAGAGTGTCCCTCTGTATCTGGCTCTGTCGGAGTTTCTTCAGGAGAACCAGCTTGGCCTCCTCCAGTCTCAACTCCTCCTTCAGCTGCTTGATGATTTGCTCCCTTTCCGCTGGGCTGCTCTTCTACAGCCACAGATCATAAAAATCACTCACACCAAGTCACTGAATACCTCATCCCAATACCAGTCAACACCCAGATTACCAGCCACGTTATTCTAATCCAGTTCGTCACAGATCAGATTTGACCGATTGGACTATCCACCTCAAACAACGCGCGTGTGCACAAATACCTTTTTGCATGCGTCAACAGAAAATGTCACATTTTTGAGACCACTCTGTATTGAAGCGGGAGATATGCAACATAAGATTAACCATTATATATTTCCCAAAGGAGAAATTCAGAAATGGAGGGTGGTACAGCAAATTTGCGAGTGAGATTTAGCTCTAGACGACGTCCACAACGCACTATGATGATGTCTTGCATACAATTCTCCTATGAATCTGGACAAACAAAAATCTGGTCAGCCTGGTAATCGTGTAGTTTTACGTTTCTGGGTCTCACCATGAGGAGGTCCGTGTCCAGGTCCTTAATGTGGCTCAGGCCATTCATGGGAGGACTTGGGGAGTCATTATCCGACAAGATGATCACATCATCGTCTTCAGAGGATGGAGGGTGCTCCCTTTTTATACTGTTGGACATGAGCGAGAAAATCACAATATTGAAAAGTCAAACACTGGTGCTGTACAGCGTGAACAAAAAAAACAGGATTGTATCAGGAAATGATCAGTTCCGGCTATAATTACATTTTGTCCATCCACTTTTTTATACTTTTATTTCCTCTTAAGTAGATTTAAGTTAAGACATCAGGCTCTAATGGCTGTTTTACTGTAACACTAAGATACACACACTCATACTCCTAAATTTCTGCTGAATAAGGTAAGGTTTAAGAACATCATATGGCTACTTGAGGCAAGGCAGAGGAGTGCAATTTAACTGGCTTGAATATTAGAATTCCTCACATCTGCTCCTCAACCACAATCTTAATTTATGACTAAAGGTCAATCGAGCAAGCCCAGACGTCTCGCCGCCAACTTCTCTTCATGTTGATGCAACTCCAACACATCAGTCTTGAACAACAAAAAGATTAAAGCTACTCTCTATAGGTTTTAGAGTCACAATGTGATGGAAGAGAGGACAAACTCGACGATTATGGAAAGGATTGACGGTAATTCTCCTCCCGACAATATCACGCGATTTTCCACTTAATTCCTAAAACCTCTAATATGCAGTGCTCAACTGCATACTATCCCCAAGCGTAGATGATAGTGGTGGGAATCACCAGAGACACCGCGATACGAAATGATCACAATATTGCAAAACACTGAGTATTTGCGACTTCATATTGTGATATACTCACACAACAGCTCGAGTGAGAGTGAGCACTAATCCACAAAAAGTTTAAGGGTTTTTGTGTGACATCAGTTTAAAGCATATATGGTCACACTTTAGATTAGGGAACACATATCCACCATTAACTAGGTGCTTACTAACATATATAAGTTGCATACTAGCCCTTTATTAGTAATCATTAAGCACGTATTAACACCTTATTCTACATAACCTTATTCTATCGCTATTACGACATTAATTAAGTTTTTTCCTACATAAGGTGTTAATACGTGCTTAATATTTACTAATAAAGGACTAGTATGCTACTAATATGCATGTTAGTAAGAACCTAGTTAATGGTGTGTTCCCTAATCTAAAGTGTTACCCAATATATGCAGAAATAAATAAATCGATGCTTGGTGTCCCAAAAGCGATATATCTCCTTGCGATGTTTCACTGTATGAGTAATGTGAAATATAAAAAAAACAACGGTTGCCTTGTCACTATGCAGATCATGCATTTTCATGAGGCATAAGAAGTCGTTCAAGTCAAAGCATGACAACATGAGGCTTGTCTCTCCATCCTGGTGTGTGTGTGTGTGTGTTCGTCTCTCCTCGGGGGTTTAGCTACATCATCACTTCCTGTGGATTAATCACTTCACTTCCAAAGTCACATGACCTTAAAGTCATCGTCACGTGACACGCTCACTTTTCCTCCCGTCGTCCTCCTCCCCCCCCCCTCCCCTCACTGTTCCTTCCACTGTGGGAACCATAGCAACGACCGGCTAGAACCGGTTTGTGACACACGGCTTCATTTTGTTTTTTTTAGGGTTCAGGTGGTGAGTGGGGCAAAATGGAGGTGGACTGAGCCACGAAGTTAAACATCATCACCTCTGAGCACAGCAACCCCCACCTCCTCCACCCTCACACCCCTCAAACCCCCATACACAGTTTTAAAAACATCAGGGGAATAAAAGTAGTTTGAGACATTTGTTTTAGTTTCTAATCGTCACTTATCCCTTAGTAAGTTCCCATAATTTAATTGTTTGAAAAAAGCCAGTGATCGGATGTTCCTTTAAGCACCCCAAAATCTGTAATTCCATTATGACTCAAATACACAGCATCACACATTTATTCACACACTTTTGACATGCGCAAAATTGTAAAAGAGGAAGTTTCACGTCCACCTGTATCCACTGCTTGTCTCCTTGCTGTGCACCGCTGATTTCATTTCCCTCCTCTCTCATATCGGTGACATTCATTTGGTCTATTAGTCTTTTTTTTTCTTCTTTTAAATGAAAAGAAATGACTATTTTGCTTCTTCCATTCTCGCAGTTCTGTGTTCAGACTGGCAATGTCCTGCAATGTTTCGATCAGTTCCCATTCATATTAAAAGTGTAATTGTGTCACGTTTACTTAGAGCACAGTCACATGATAACACGAAACAGGAAGTCGCTCAGTCGATCATTGTCGTTAACCACACAACTTGATCGGAATGAAATGTCTTTCCAAATAAGCCGAAAGCAGCCGAGTATTTGGATTTGCACGTTTACAAGAAGCATTTTTATTGCGATCAGGCTTTTATTCTGATTATCTGCGTCCATGTAAACAGTGTATTTGTGAGTGTGCCTATATTTAATATAATTAATAAACCTATGGCATTTAGTGTTAAGATTGTAGTTGTGGCAATAAATAAATCAACATATGGACCCTAGGAGGCCTAAAAATATTGGATATTGAGGACGGATTTGCGTTACCAGATGTAAAACAATGTGGCCAGTCTCCCCTTCAGTTTCCTGTACCATCACATCATTGTTTTTTTCTGACCTTGTGTGTTGTTTTTAAATTAAAAGTATATATATATATTTTTTTTTGTAATGAAGCGTTCCTTACCCTTTGGACGTGCTCATGTCCACAGGCTGCTCTCCCGTCGGAACTTCCACTTTAATGGTGGCCTTCACCTCGCCTGCAGCCAGCATGCCACTGGATGCCTTTGGCTCTGTCGGTCTGGCCCGGCTCCTTGTATCTATTGCCGACTCCATCTTGTTGACTTTACTGTTGCAGTCAGTCTGATTGTCTGATTTGGTTTCATCTGTGTGTGTTTCGGCCATGTGTGTTTCGGCCGTGTGTGTTTCGAGCGGGTGTGTTTCGGCCGTGTGTGTTTCGGCCGTGTGTGGTTCAGCTGTGCGCTGTCCTTTGGTCAGCTCTTGATCCTCCTTCACCTGCTGGGAGGCCAATGGTAACACTAAAGGTAACTGCAGCCGGCTCTGCTCTAGCTCCATCTCTGATTCGGTGCTAGTAGTCCTGTTCTGACCGTCCTGCAGTAAAACAGGGTCGGGTTTTGGTTCAGATTGCGCTTGTGCGGCGTCTCCGGAAAGGTCCAATTTAGGCTTTTTGCTTTCATTTTCAGTATCTGAGGTTTCTCCAGAGTGTGAAACAACCTCCTTCTCCAGTGCCCTCTTCTGGCTCCTTGTCTGGCGGACAGCCTCCTCAGACATCCCCTGCAGAAAAAAAGAAGAAATAACTTATCTTGACTGTAAATTGATACAGGAACAAAGCTGAAGGTCAGGTCCCACAGACCAGAGTCATTCTTTTTCATGTTTCATCAGAACAGCCAAGCCTCAAACCTGGAAATAATATTGCCATATGTAATCTGTAAACAAGTTTAAGTGCATTAGTAGCACTGACAGGAGCCAACACGACCCAATCCCTATGTATATTTATGTCAAAAGGTTAATATGGTCAACACATTATGAAAGGGCCAATTCATTCAAGAATGATGATACTTCCGAAACAAAATCCAAAGTCTGAATTGCAGTCCTTCTTCCCAAAAGAATATGAATGACAAAAATATAGGACAATATTGTGATAAGCAGCCAACAAACAACAACTATTAATTTTTATGTAAAAAAACGTACTCCTGCCAATGTTTTAGGACCTTGTGAGATGGAGATTAATGGGGTTGTAATGACCTCAGTGAAACACTCAGCATGTTCCTTCCTAAGGTTGTCTCAGATAGTCAAATACATTTGTCTTATCGGCCGTGGATGTGTCCACTGTTGGCAGAAAAAGGTTGCCGTGACGTAACATGATTGTACTCACTGGTACTGCTTTTAACTGGTTTCAATTTTAACTTACTGATAGAAATGTTATTGTAAACATGATCAAGTCGTTTTCTCTGTGCTATAGATTAAACTCTGGTGTAGCACAGGGATCCATTTTAGGCCCCAGACCTTTTAATATGTACTCGCTTGGCGATGTCATGACCCAGTTGATACCATTTTCAACTGCTTTTTAGACGTCTTGGATGGCAGAGAATTCTCTTCAGCTCAACCAGAGACTGAAGTCAGTAATGGGGTCAACCAAGACCAAGTGAATGCATAACTGCAAGCACAGGCCATTCATTCAGCTAAGATACAAATCTGGGTCGTTTTGTTTTAAATCATATAGGAACGTTTCCAGAGTACACCCTTTTGTTTCACAAGCCAGTGCAGAGACTATGATTCATGCGTTACCACTTGTAGAATTCATAATTGCAATGCTCTTCTTCCTGGTCTTCCCAAAAAAGTATGTCAATTTCAGTTCTTATAAAACAATGCTGCACATAATATTATGTTGACAAGAACTAGACAGAGACCACACACACACACAACAGCCATATTGCAGTCCCCGTTTTAGTTTTTAAAGCTCTTGGTCCTTCTTATCTTTTCAATTTACTACAATTGTATTGCATTTCTAATTTATTTGCATTTTTGATCTATCCATTTTCTCTACAGATCCTTCGTCACGTTTGATCAAATCTGGTCTTGGTTGCATCTATTGAGGTATGTGAATGTTTATTGTGTTGTATTTTATAGGTACAAAAAAGTGCTATGTAAAAAATGATGAAAAAAGTAAAATCCCAACCCCTACGACTGACAGAGCTGTAACTGATAACCCTCCTGCTGAACATTTCTGATTGTGTCTTTCACTCAGAACTGAAGCAGAAAATAATGACCTTGAATGAGTGGCAAAAGAGTCATGGTTACCAGACAAAACATGGCCAAGATGTTGACATATTTCAAAACATCCAATTATCCAAATTTGAGTCTAAACCAAAAACCAAAGGAAGAGAAGGGAAACTGAATAAGGAGTTCTCAGTAAGTACTCTGTGTACGTAACAAAGGGGGGGGTAAGCTACAGATCACTTGACTGCAACAACATTATCTTGTGAAGAGGGTAAACACTGCAGCAAGACATCAAACAGCTGGAAGAACACAACGTCGTAATCAAATTTTACTGGAGCATGATTTTTGTTCAAATATTCATAATGACCAGTGACGAGGAATACAAGTTATTTATCATGCGGAAGTGAAAGATTTCTTATTTATTTCAAAGACTATCTTGTGTATAATAACCTCCATTTTTCTGGCATCAAAGAGATCTGCGATGGTCTTATTTCCATTTAACTAAAAATTCAGAATGAATCCAGAGCCATCATGTACAGCAGCTTGTTGTGTCAGACAGAGGTGTGTGTGTGTCTGTGTGTGTGTGTGTGTGTGTGTGTGTGTGTGTGTGTGTGCGTGCGTGCGTGCGTGCGTGCGTGCGTGCGTGCGTGCGTGCGTGTGTGTGCGCTCCCTGCTGTGTTGAGTCAGAAATGAGAAGGGCTGCAGGAAGATGGTGGAGCACATGGGTCAATACATGTTTACTTTTAGATTTAGATGATGGCCTCCCATGTCATGATGCGACTCTACCTCATGCATTTTCCACATGAGTTTCCACAGAACCATAAATGTATAGTAGACTGTACAATTGAATGAGCTCTCTCTCAAACGTCACTCCGTATCTACACAGGTGTGAAGAAGTGAGAGTTAGTAGGGTTTGAACTTTTGAGCTTATTGCACAACAACTGCAGAACAGAGATGGGCAAATCATTCCCATTTACTGATAAATAGCTATTTGTTCCCATTGTTTTCTGATGTTACTTGCCATTACAATGGTTGTCCAGTTGCACGGTTTGCAACAGTATGCTACTGCTAACTGACCCCGTCTTAGAAAGGTCTGACTTGTTTAATCTCAGTGTGACTAAAACAAAGAAAAGACTCAAGATAACCTGACAGAAACCTGGACAAAGTTATCACATAGGGTGAAAGAACATGTAAACTCCATGCAGAAAGGCCCTCAGTCGGACCAGGGTTGTGAACCCAGGTCTTTTTGCGGCAAGGAAACTCGCCATTACTCCACCGTGTGGCCCCACAGGATTTGAATAACCAGATAAAGTGTAATGCAAATTTCATATCGATGAGATCAAAAACCAAGAAAAGACTTAAACCGAGGGGGTTAAACACATGCACATGCCATCATCGGGTAAACACAGGACATGACTGATTCTCAGAAAAAAAAAAAAAAATTCAGAACATGTTTACTGAATGATCCAGTCATTCCAACTCTGCTGAATACCTTGGTCTGCCCAGCAACGCACAACAGGAAGCCATGTTTTTGTGTTGTTGGGGGGGGGGGGGGCTACCATTAACCCCTGCAACCTGGGCTACTTGTTTTTAACACGCACCACGCATACTCGTACCTCCTCCCCTTCCTGTTCTTGCAATGGTCATAGCGAAGCACACAGACACTCAGCGTCTATGATGTATCTCTACTACAGTATAGAGTGTACACAGAGTCACGATGCAGCATACACAGCAATCATCTGACGCCAGCACTGCCCAAGTTTTTTTATACTCTGACGTCACTCTTGAGATGCACATGACATGACCCTTCCCAGGATTCACTGGGACACACAAAGCACTTTTCCTGAAAACCGGTTTAAACTGGTTGGCTAGTGTGTGTGTGTGTGTGTGTGTGTGTGTGTGAGACTGAGAGAGAAGCTGAAGCTAGTTTTAACCCTTCAGGTGCTGGTGGTTCTACAGCGTCGGCCATTATACAGTATGTGTGTACGTGCAAGAGTGAGTGTGTGTGTGCGCGTGTGAGTGGTTACGTGTGTGCGTGAGTGTGTGGGAGGTGTGATTGTCGCAACAATGGCGTTATCAATTGCGGTGCATACAGCTGTGAAATGATGCTGGTTGAAGAAGTTAGACATGGGGGAACGCAGCCATCCCAAACCCCACTGACACTATCTTTGTAACAGGGGATCTGAATGGCTGACAGGTTTCACATTTCATCTCCACGGCAGTTCACTCACACACACACACATTTCCTTCAAGCACACAAAACACGCACACACACACCAATGATGTGATATGTCCAGTGTGACGCCTCTAAAAGCTGCTAAAACTGAAAGCAAAAGTCACCACAGACAGATCTGACAAACATTTTCATGTGGAACATAAAGAGTTGACATACAGTCACTTCTCGTCACTTTCTATTTTTTATATAATTTTTGTATAGACGCTAAGCACGGGTTAACATGCTGTTAACCCGTTATATAACACTTATATATTTATTTTCAATTAATTTCCTCTCCACATTTTTTTATTTCTCTGTACATATTTAAATTCTATGCAAATGTTTAATTTAATTTTTTTTTTTCTCCGTACAATTTTTATTACATTACAATCACAAGGACGGTCACCATAACGTTGCCCTGACAGATGCTAAAAATGCAAATGAAATAACACTATACCTTATAATCCAGACTACATTGATACTTTCCTTTAGAAAACACTGAAATTCTGCTCCTGATCTCAGGTTTGAAAAGGCAAACAGACGCTGGAGGAATGACGACAGTTACCTGCACTCACTGGCTCTAAGTTAACACTTACTTTTAATTTCAGTTTCACTTAATCGTTGGCCTAATAAAAGAAACCCCTGCTCTGACATTTCACCATGTTTGTTGTTAAGAAATTGTACTTTCTAAAAACTAAGTAAAAAGAAAAACCCACAGGGGAGAGATTTAGCTTATACTAGCACATGCTTGCCCAGTGTACCCGAATAGTCACATTACTCATGATGCATATTTTTAGGTGTGATTACTCACATTACTTCTAAGATGGAGCTGAAACACTCATCTGGATGCAGATGGTTTTCATCTTAAAATGCAGTTTTCAAACGTGTCCATCATGTGATGTAACGGCTGTTGCAGTTTGCCGTCTGTCACTTTAATATTAACATTTCCACTAGGAAAACAACTTCCATTGCCTCAATTGTCTTTGCTAACAAAACACTTTTCCCCGCCCCCTTTAAAAGTGCATTTCCCAGAATGCTTTGGGGTCTTCCATTGTAGGGGTGAGCACAGAACACACGGCGAGATAGCAGCCATGATACGGACATTTCTTTACTGTTTGTACTGTGATAACACGAAGTGTACTTGCTGCATGTTGACTGATGTTGCTTGATAACACGTTGAGGCCACTCACATACATATTGTATTAGAAGTTGTAAATTCATCGTGTGTGAGGATTTCCCCCTGTGAAAATGTAGCTATAACAACTGCATTTTTAAACGTATAGAAAGAGATTAGTTAATAAAATTGCATTAAGGTCAAATCTGTTGGCATCGAATCATGAAAATAAATTTTAGATTAGCATAATTAGATAAGCATCTAAAGAAAAGAAAACAAAGGCTTAATAAAGGCTAATAGAGGAAAAAATACAGTTTTGACTGTGTGCAAAAACTTTGACTGTTAACAACAGTGCATGGAATACTGCTTTGTTAAATTACTTCATAGGAAAAATATCAAAACAGTATAATTTATGATCCAAAATGTGCAATCTAGAAGGATTAAGGAATGAGGACAAGGATAAAAGAATAAGGATGAGAATGAAGGAGAACGCTGAATTGCGAGGAACAAGGGTGAGAAAAGGATTAAACCGAGTAGATGAGAGGATGAGAACTGAGATTAAGAACTGTGAGCAACTATGCTGATGTTATGAATGGATAATCTCGCCATTATCGTGAGATTCCAATAACTAATATTATGTTTATTATCATATTATTAAGATAAACGTAATGTATGTATATTATCTTAAAAACAAAACTTCTTAAACATAGGTGTAAAACGTGTCTATCTGCTGAAGATAGGCTGAGATAATCTGAGTTATTGAACTTCATCACAGGAGCAATGATTATAAGCGCTGATCTAATCAAAGTTAACTCTTCCGTTACCAATTGCTGTGCCATTAAACCGTAGTGATCACATCCACATTATCATATTGCACTGTGCTGGTTCTCCACTCGTGGCGAGTGTGGCTTTCACAGAATACCTGAATATAATTTGGCATCAGGTTTCTCTCACGATCACTATCAGAGGCACTGCTCATAAGAATCTTCAGTTTATCTCCACCCGGCTGCTTTTCTGATCTGTGTCTTCTTTCGTTACCCCCTCGGGTCACTCATGGATTATGTCAACCATCAGCCACGCAGTCGACCCTCAGGAAGGCATGCAGATTCACTATGTCAGGCTGCACATACAGTATGAGTTGTGCATTGTGTTTACCCATTGACAGACCTTTACCCTGTGTATTTTTACTCCACACTATGGTCTCAGGAAACTGCACAGTCATACCACCTTCTGAAATTGCTGCACCAGCAAAATGTTCTTATAAATTACCTGGCTATATGTCTGACTAACTGATGATTACAACGATGGCCCCTCAGCACGACATTAAAAACACACCCACTACATTTACTCATTTAGATGTTAACCTTATAGCCAAAGCTCACATGTGTGGGTCACTGTTCAATTAAATAACCACTCAATGAGTCAGTGTTTTATACAGCTAACACAACTGTCTCCACAAAGTAGCCAGAACAAAAAAAATAAAGAGAAAATGGTTTCCAATATATCTGACAAAATCACATAGGCTTGCCCAAAACAGCTGCCATGTGACCCCTGCTGCCACGTACAGCAGCTTAAAATGTGGCCAGCAGATGACCCTTTGTGGAGCAGTGGCTGATTACACAACACTGGACTGATGTGTGATCAGTGTAACAGGCCTTTCTGAAAGACAACACGCTGAACCTTCTGACTGTCCCCCAGTCTTGTTACTTAAACACCATGGATCCAGTCACTCAGAGGATGAGAGGATGATCAGAGTGTTATGTTGTGGATGTACAACTGATGCACATCTGCCAGGTCAGGTAGATCAGTAATCCAACAGTCAAAGCATTCTCTTCCATGCTTAATGCTGACCAGTTCTGGATAACCCCTTCAACCCCTGTTCTCACCGACAGCTTAACAACGACAGTGTAACAATGCACTTGTTTCGTTCAATGCAAATAACACTTAACAGGTCCTTTGTTCACATGAACAACTAAGTGTTTATTCTGCACGTCCACAAAGAGGCAATAAAATCTCCTAAAAACAGACCACTTCACCAGTGTATCATCCCCAGTCCATGAAGGACTGTAAAGTGCCTGTGTTTTGGAACACAGTTCTAAGTATTATCGTAAGTAAGTTTAAGTAAAACGAAACTTAAGGGACAGGAAATGACATCAGCCACAGAGGCTACTGTGAGCTAACAGCTGTTAGCATTTGGAAAAGTGATAATTTGCAGGCTCCAGCAGGCACATTGCCATCATATATAACATGTATCCACTGGACAGATGCATTCTCTGAGGCTGGAAGTTTGTGTAGAACTCTGTGCTGCACTTTGGAACCAAGAATAGAACTTTTCATGGACTTTGCGAACTTCTGGTTTTCAGATACTGTCGACCTCGCCAGCACTCTCACGTGTTTTACGGACGAAGCGGAGGTCCACGAGACAACAATTCCGGGAATTTGGCGTCTTGTGACGTCCCAATGAGCGTGGAAGTCAACATGGTGTGTTTTATCTCCTGTACTTAGACTGAGGAGGACCACAAAAACATGAGTGAGTCATCTTTTTTCACACTTGGCCGACTGATAGGACCTCCAGAGTCCCAAATATAAGGATTAAAATTATTAAAAAGTTGATTTTGCATACGTCCCCTTGAACTAATGACTGATATAATCTTTCAGGGTTTATGACCAAACTATGATTAATTAAGTCTGATTAGCGCTATGAGAATAATAAAAATAATAGTTGAGTTATTATCTGTGTTGCTGATGAATTAATTTTAATGATTAAAAAAGTATTTGAAGAAGGAATGTGTAAATAAAAAATAAATTAAAAAAAAACTTTGTTTTTGTGTCTTTTAACCACTTTATTTTCTGATGTAAACTCACTACACTTGTGGGGACCAGAGACTGGTCATAATGAGGCATGAACTCATTTGTGAGGCTTAAATTAAGGTTAGGATTAAGATTTGCATTGCATTGTAAATTTAGAGTTTGGTTTCATTTATTATGGTTAAAGTTAGAGATATGGTTTTGGTTCAGTTGGTCAAATGAATGGAAATGAATGTAGAGTCCTCACAAGAATAGCTACACAAAACCTGTGTGAGGGAGCTACAGAGAGACGGTGTGTGTGTGTGTGCGTGTGTGTGTGTGTGTGTTCAGCTTTAAGAAGAGGAAGACTATGGTTGTCACAGAGAGAAGTAGGAAGATTAGCTAGCAGATAGCGGAACCAACACTGGTGCCACTACCAGGGGGCTTAAAGCGGGCATCAGCGGCCACCATTACCGCTGCACCACACAGTACACCATCCAAAACCACAGTCAGCCCTTTAAAAACTAAACCCAGCCCACACAACATGTGCAACCAGCCGGCTTTTTCATTATTGACGCCACCTCAGTGTAAGTGAGCGTGTTATTAGTTAGCGGGTTAGCATTAGCTATATACCCACAAACAAAAACACGGAGCCACTTTAGCTCGAATATAAGCGGTTCGTGCGTGAACCGCAGAGATTGACAGGAAATAAACACCAGAGAGGTCAAAGTACTCCAGCCGGACAGCTGCCCGTCAACGTGTCCAACACAACCAGAACCGAGCCCGGGTCTGTGACCTGATTGCACCCCGATGCGGGACAACCAGCAGCTCAGGAAGGGGACACAAAGTTTCACCGTGCTGCGTTAAAGGTGAGGCTGTGAGTGTCTCACCGGGACTGTTTACCTGAGTGTCCCCTCCCGTGGAAAACCTTCCGAGTCTCAACTCGTAAATTTCACCCTCCGGCCCACGGTATGAGCAGAGCTGAGCTTGCCGCCGCCGACGACGACGTAACGTTTTAATCCTTACCTCATTTAACGACTTCTAAAGACCAAAACCAAGTCCCGGGGTCATATTTACAAACTGCCACGCTCCCTAAAACATAGAATAAAAGACATTTTGGCCAAGCAAAGCCCCCCCTCCTCTCCTCCCGGAGCTCAACCTTTGGCTCTGCGGAGAAGTGTTACTTTTCAACAGCCCATCAGCTTCTTTATCGTCACAGATAGGTGGAGGAAAACCTGGCTCCTCGACGAGTCCGAGAATAAAAGGCTCCCCTCAATCCACTCACTAAAAAACTTCAGCTTCACCTCAGTCAACTTACTCGGTCGCTTTGTCGCTCGTTCTTCGCCGATGGTCGACCAAGGAATGTTTATTCTGCAGTTAACCTCGATAAATCGTTGCTCTTTTGAAATCCTGGGGATATCCTCTTTTTTTCGGCCCTCCCCGCTGCCGCGTCGGTTGCCAAATAATGCGCCTCAACACACATGGAGCCGCTGCGTCCTCTTCAGTGGGCATGCGCACCTCGGCATACCAGGGCGACAGGATCACGTCGTGAAGCCTCTGACCACCGAGGGCCCAAGCAGGACGTCAATGTGAGGGGTCTTGGACTCCACCGGGTGAGCCATGACTACAGCAGTAACCACAAACACCTCCCCTCACACACACACACACAATCACATTAAGTGACAATAATGACCTAGAATAAAGTGAGAAGCATCAAACTGGTCTAAAGTGACAACCTCAAGACTCACAACTTCAAATTGCCCATGGGTGTACTGGATGTGCTTATAAGTCAAATATCAAATGACAGCTGAGAACTGGAGAAAGCACTCAGAGAGCACAAACCTCCACCGAGGCTGCTCAGCTGAAGTGCTGAAACATTCCCCCCTTCTTTAAGGTTAATAAGTGTCACAAACAAAACTGAGTCCATTTCCAGATCGTCACCAAAGTGAAACCCAAATCTGTCCTTTACTTTTTCAGAACAAACAAAGCCATCAAATACATAATCTCCTTGGAGGAGGTGAAGACATGTTGTTTCATGTCACTGGTTATAATTGCAATACACTGATGTTGTAACATTGCATAACTGATAATACTGTACAAGTCAGCGAGACACAGCTGGTGAAGCTGAAGTTACCGTGCCGTCTCAGACCAGCAGGGACCCCCATAGACCCAAGTTCACTGTACGTCTGTGAGTTTCTGGTTATATGATTAACTGCAAATGTGTTAGGAAACTTGTGAACTGATGTACAATCCCAAAAAAGGGGGGGTCCTATAAAGGGAATTAGTGTGTGCATCTCTTCATTTTAGGACCTTAAATGTTCAGTGTGTAAAAAAAAAAGGGTGAAACTGCAGACGGTAACAAACAGAGGACTCCTCCCCTCACCCCTCCTTTTTCCACGCATGTCAGGAAGCTAAAGTTGCCTTTGCATAACAGATTCATTCTTGTTTGTTCGTCTGACCTCAAAATGCAAAATGTCACTGTAGAAACATGGTGGCGTAAGATGGCGGCCTCTGTGATGCAGGTTCTTTCGTGATGGTATATGAAACGCACACTATTTTTGTTTTGTTTTATAGTCATTAAACACTCATACACACATGTAAACGTCAATTTCTGCCAATAAACCCTCCTAAATGTTACACACTGGGCCTTTAATTATTTTCTCATAGCCCGTAATATATGTTTTATAGAATCACAGTCTGCATATGACACAGAGGTGTTTCATGAAAATTGCCACCAATAAATGACGTATACAATTAAATGTTAATGTTCATGTCTATACTGTGGATGACATTGTGTACGGGCTGGGACGGATTATGAACGAGATCTCAAATGTGCTTTTTTTCCGTCACACCTGACTAATAATAATAACAACAACAATAACAATAATAGTAATAATATGACTAAGTCGACTGAGGGCTTCGTCACATAGCTTAAGGGGCCCCATTAAGTATATCACATAACATAACCAGTGTTATTTGTCTTCAGGGCCCCATTTAAATACCAGGATGAATAATATAGTAGCAAAAAATATTGGGATAGTAGCACAGAGGCTTTGGCTTCAGGGGCCCCTGGACCCATCCACTAATCCATCCTTGTGTATGGTATGGGTGTATGGGGCATCAGCAAACTTGTGCAGCCTGCCCTGTGGCCACCAATAGGTTAATTGAGCCTTAACGGTAAACTCAGCACATTAAAACCATAGATTAACATGGCTATAATATACTGAAAGTATACAGTACATTGTATACTTCTTCTTGTTTACATAGTCAGTGTCAAATTATCCCCAAACCTTGTCTGAGTTTGATCTCACATGCACGAGCAACATCAGCTCCACATTTACCTGTGAAACACGTCTGGATTCTTGTTCCAACCTGAGCATTAAATTCCAGCACTAATCCTTCATTCTCCTGTGATTCAGATTACCGTAAGCCTGCAAAACCAACTTCACACTTACAGTAACAACCAGTCAGTCAGTCAGTAGTAACCCCAGTAGTAACTCCAGTTCATGAAGTCTGAAGTGAACAGGGGTGATAGGTGGTGGGGGTGCTTTGTCAGCTACATACTGCCATTCTTTAAATGACAAAAACAACTCTCTCTAGAGGATGCTGTGTCATCACATCTGATTGTTTTCCATCAACTTGTTCCCCCCCCCCCCCATCTCAACAGAACAAAAATTCAATCAAATCTGAACCAAAGGGTTATCTTCTCATAACCACTCTTCCCAAAGCAAAACCGCAATGAAGATCAGAAAACACTCAGAAGTGTGTAGGTTGTGTTGAATCTCTCTATAAATATATGAAGGGTTTCTGTGTGGACAATATTTCCTCTTTATTTACACTAGAGTTGTGTCCTTTTTTGGCCATTTTAGCTATAGTTGATTTAGTTATTTAATCCATTAGTCATTACCTCTTAACCATAAATGTTATTATTCTCAGGGCAACACGAGAAAAGCTGGGGATCATCACCATGCCATGTACATCTGAGCCAGTTCATATTGTACGTGACATCGATTCTATACATTGGGACAAGCAGATAAGGTCCAGACGACCTGCTGAAGTGCAAAACTAACTTCAGAATGGAGAAGAAATAATACGATTTAAGTGACTTTTGAATGTGCTATGCGTGTGTCAGACAGCCTGGTTCGTTTATTTCAGAAACAGACGATCTACTGGGGGTTTCACATAACCATCTCTAAGGTTTATAGAGAAAGGTCTGATTTGAGATGATAGACTGGCAACAGTCAACCAAATAACTCCGTATTACAACTGAGACATGCTGAAGACCATCACTGAATGCACAAGCAGAAGGCCTTCAAGCACAAGAACACACCAGGAGCCAGCCTGGTCTTGTCGGCTAAGAACAGGAATCTGAGGCTACACTTCAAACTAGGTCACCAAATTTGGACCATAGAAGATTGCAAAAGCATGGCCTGGTCGGATGAGACACAATCTCTGCTGCAGCATCCAGGTGGTGAGGTCAGAAATTGGCACAAGCAACATGATCAACATGGATCCATCCTGTCATGAAAACCCAGGAGTTCGGGTTAGTGGTGGTGGTGATGGTGGTGTAGGGATATATTCTTGGCACACTTTGAGTCCCTAGTACTAATTTAGCTTTGGTAATATTACACACACTATCTTTGTATTGTAGCTGACAATGTGCATCTCTTTATAACCAGGGCGCAGCATCTTCCGATGACTACTAAGAGCAGTAAACATGTGCCATGCACCATGTCACAAAGCTCACAATGATGCTGACAATGAGTTCACTGTACTGCAAAGTCCTCTCCTGTCACCAGAGAGATCTCAATTCAATAGAGCAGGCCTATTCAACTTGCCTGCGGCTCTTTCTAATTTGAAAAAAAACTCAAACTCTGTGTAAATGAAGCTGACTTGACAACAAAACACTCACCTCTGAGCTATTTTAAGAAGAGCAACTGAGTCTGAAAGTGCTCTCACCAAGCTAAAGCGACGCAAAGTGGTCCCAGAAAATTAAGAGCGAATGGACAGAGACATATGACTGCATGTCTGTGCTAAAAGTGTGTGGCCCACAACACCCCGAGTATTTCCCTTTGTGATCCACTCGCTTCTGAAGTTGAACAGCCCTGCAATAGAGCATCTCATTGGGATGAGGTGGAACAGGAGGATTGCCTCATGGATGTGCACAAGTCAAAACTGTGATGCTATCATGGCCGTATGGTGCAAATGAAGAAGAGCCGTTTTCAATCAATGCCACATATGAATTAAGACCATCCTGAGGGCAAAATAGGGTCCAACCCAGTTATAGCAATGTGTACCTAATAAAGTGGCTGGTGAGTATATTATATAGTATGTGTGTGTACATTTTTTTTTTTTTTTTTAACAAATTCACTGTAAGTTTGTCTGTGTGGATGAAATAGCTGAGCGCACACAGAGGTACCCCCCCCCCCCCCCCCCCTCTCTCTCTCTCTCTCTCTCTCTCTCCCTCATGGAGGAGGCCTAATGGCCGCCCGTTGCAACATGACAGCAGCTTCAACTTCATCCTCATTAAGCTCTGTAACAATGCAGGAAGTAGCTTGCTGCAGGCACGATAAGATGGGCTCACTATTTGGCAGGAAACGGCTCCGTTTAGCTGCTGCGTCCACAAGACACCTACTACAGCGTCTGAAAAGTTTTCACTCTGATCTCATTGATCTTCTCCCTCTGGTGACGACGGTTTCCAGGCGGTTTTCGGTGAGAAGGCGATAGAAAACAGAGGGAGAGAGAGAATAATGCTGGTATATATATGTGTGTATATATATATATATATATATGTATATATATATATATATATATATATATATATAACAAACCCATATTACAAGAACAATTTTGCAAAAACTCGATATCCTGGATGTTTATATTATGCATTTATTATTGTACTTTTTTAAAATGAGTAATTTAAGTTTATTGGCTGCTGAGTCTTATAGGGCAAAACAATATACTTATTTATTAAACAGCTAATTAAGCTAAGTGAAATGTTAGGTGACAGTTTTATCTATAATATTTAAACAACACCCACATCCTACCAGTTTTATTAGTCTTTGAAGATCTTTAGATTCTTTAGATCAGTGACTATGTATATATACTTTGTACACAGTGTAACCAATCATAAATGTAATTTTACCATGTAGTCACAAGACAGCCTATAGTGTGCAGAGAAGAATAATGTAAAAAGTTTTTAAGAGATGGCAGATTTGTGTTTGAACACGAGCAGCCACTTGGCTTTCTATCACACATTTTGAGGTTTAGTTGTGGCACATCAAATGTCTTTATCTCATTTACCCATATGACACTATTTTCGCACACTTTTTCCATAATATGTGGCCTGATCCACGTGGTCTCTGTGCCTACAAGGTTTGATATCGCTTGTCTATCATTTCAACATAAACAACTTGATATTTAGGCATTTTCTGCTCGTTTTCCAAATACAAGTGTTTTTGATTTTCGAAAAACCAGGACTTTTATTCAGGCAAACCGGTTGACAATTAAAGGTTTTCTCTCTTATACAGTGATAATTAACACCACCACACTCATAGTTAAATATAATTCTGTCCAATATGTAATCTGAACATTTGGGTTTATGGTATCTATCTATCTATCTATCTATCTATCTATCTATCTATCTATCTATCTATCTATCTATCTATCTATCTATCTATCTATCTATCTATCTATCTATCTATCTATCTATCTATCTATCTATCTATCTATCTATCTATCTATCTATCTATCTATCTATCTAAAAGACACACACACACACACACACAGATATTTGTACATACACATATAGTCGTTCCCCTTCCCTATTTGCATCTATTGATTCCATAATTTTTTCCACTTGCCACAGAAACTTACAGGTTTGCTGTAATGCATTGTAAGTGCAGACCTAAAAAATGCATGGACCAAACACGTGATATCAAGATTTCATAATCTATGGGAAATGAATACAAACAGATGGGAATGGTCCTTTTATGTTTAACTTTGATGTAATTGTTTTATTGCACAATCAGAGACAGGATGAAGAGATTTAGTAACATCATCTTGATCTACTAGAGACACTCTCTCAAATTATAAAGTCCTATTGAGTCCTTGTACTTTTGGAAAATATAGACACATTTTGTCACATTTTATTTTGTATAATGACAATATATGGATCCATATGTATGTAAAAAAAAAAACTAACAGTTAACAGTTAACTAAATACTCAGTACTTTCTTTTTGGAACACAATAAAAAACATAATTTCCCAAATCTGTACAACAAATGTTTTTAACAGGAAAAACCTAGATGTAACTTTCCTGAGCTTTCCTTATAGGAGAGTCCCATCAGTCCCCAATGGCAAAGAACAATTGATAAATCTTACATGTTTATACTGCCATCATCTGGAGGACATAAGTAAAACAAGTGAGAGATAAAAAAAAACAATGGTTCCAAAAAGGCATACAGAAAATAAAAATTGCAGTTTTTCAGTAACAGTCAATATAAATTTACTAGAAATATTCATCATTACTAGTTTCTCGACTCCAGGCAAAATGTGCATATAGCTTAAAAAACATACGCCACAGTGAAAGTGAAATGCTGAACATTTTAATAACATTGGACAGACCATTGGCCGCAGTTATAATTAATTTTGTTCTGTGCAAGTACAGTATAACGACATCACCATAATTATATTACAGGTATACAACATTGTATGTACTGCTGCTGGGAAAAGTTCTGGTGCATCTGAGCTGTCTCATGGGCATCCATCGTGTTTCCACAAGACTTTTCAGATCTGCCCTGGAAAAAAAAGAGCGCTATGAATACCGATGACCACAGCAGCAGTCTTATATTTGGTGATTTCAGGTCCACTATTGATTAGGCTAAAATGTATTGAGTTATTGCAGTGTGATCAAATGTCCACTTCTAATTCATGCATCATTTCTCAGTCTGTGGTGTATTGCGATTACAAAGGGATGAGAAATGGGCGTCTATGCTTCCTCTGCATCCTCTTCCTCAGTATGGGTGATGAATATTGGTGCCATACTGAGGAGGTGGAACAGTTAGCTGGAATATAGCACTCTGGGTTGCGACCCTGGAACAAGGGTCTTTCTGCATGGAGTTTGCATGTTCTCCCCATGTGTGCATGGGTTTTCTTCAGGTTCTCCGGTTTCCTCCCACAGTCCAAAAACATGCAGATTTGGGGATTAGGTGAATTGGACACTCTAAATTGACCGTAGATGTGAGTGTGAGAGTGAATGGTTGTTTGTCTCTATGTGGCCCTGTGATGGACTGGTGACCTGTCCAGGGTGTACCCCGCATTTTGCCCTATGTCAGCAGAGATTGGCACAGTGCCCCCCACGACCCTCATGTGGAGGATAAAGTAGAAGATGGATGGATGGTGGAAAATTAACAGCTTCTACTAAACTGTACATGTTTAACAGCTAAAATTAGTTTTTATTTCACTTCTTATTTGCTCAGATTTTATTATCATCAACAGTGGTTTTGCCACGTTAGTGTCTCCGTCTTCAAATGGCAGCATCATCTGGAGCCATAATAAGACCCTCAAGTCCAATGGCATTCAACAAATATTCAATGTTGAAGCCATCATGCTATGAGCTTTCCTCTTGTGCCCCCATCAGGCCAAAATAAAAATTGTCAGTTATGACAGCTGTGAATTCCACCCCAATACTCTCAATAATCATTTAACTGCAAAGTTTTTGAATATATAGACGTTACATTTTAGAGGAGCTCGCTGTTGTGGTCTCTACTTGAGTCATTTGCATGCATGTTGACTGAAGTGCCAGGACTGGACCAGGTTCGCCGGAAAAAGATGAACTTCCGGTTATCGTTTTCATAATAAGACCGGTCATGATGACAAGACAGCGACAGCAACAAAATATTTACAGCTAATCCGAATTTAAAATAATAATAATAATGATAATGGATGAAATGTATTTGATTCAAGGTTCTAAATGGATCGTATCATGTATTTAGGGTTATATTCGTTTTGAAGTAAAGTACTCAGTGCCTTACCTTTCAATAGAACTCGACAAAATAGAACTTTGACTTAAAAGTACGGAGCTATCCTCCATATTACAATCGCAAAGCAGCTGCTGCTTTCTTTTAAATGTAAAAGTAATTGCCTTGTTTTATCCGTATAATCGAAAATTGATCGTATGTGGAACTAATTATGAGCTTGTGTTCCAATCGAACTGGTCTACCAGTCGGACCTTTTGTGGAATTGGCTATTCACTAAATACTTCCGCATTTCACCCGGCGCTTGAGCAAGTAGTGGAACTAGGCAGCTACGTAATTTGCGTACATCGACAGTGGTTGTTCATTCATTTGCGGCACTGTCACAGGGCGGTGGTACAAGGTAAGTGAACTTAACTCTTCAATCATGCGTATTCATTTAAGAGCACATATCAAACGTAGGCGAAATTCCGTTGTCCCGACGACCAGTGGACGTAGTGGTTTAGTTGGTAATGTCAGCAGTCATAGATGGTATCAGCAGTAGTAATAACCCAACATCCGTTAGCCTAGCCACCGGTCAAACCATCACTCTCATCTTCACTTCTCTTGTTAAATTAATGTTTATTTCGAACATCATAAGCACCATATCAATATACAAACAGAAAGTATTGTTTAAAAAGGAGTAGGATGAAGCACATACTTATCCGGTCCTGCCTATATTTTCAACGTAAATTCAAACTTAAGGTCTCAGGTCTCTAGAGTTTCCTTCCAAAATATAACTGGACAGGACTGTACCATGTTCCCATATACACTCATCACCTCCACGTTCCTCTTCTCTATAGCTTCATTTGATTTCATTATCAAAACTGTTCCACAAAGACACAAAATGAAACACACTTGCTCTTCAAATCGAGCAAGTTATATTTTCCTCTTGTTATGCCATCTTGTGTTTACCAGGAAGTAAATGATTCTTTGCTTTGTACACTATTTTAGCAGATCTAACCAAATCATTGAAAAGACAATTGACTTTGGAGTATACATTCACCCATACGGCAATACAAGTGAACAATATAAAATCTACAACACTTTCTTCCATAATGTCTTGTTTTTCCCAACACGGCAATGCTCCTTATCTTACATTTGGTTTTCAACACAATCTACAGTCTAGAATTACACCTAGAAATGCAACTTCACATTTTCTCTCAATGTTTACATTATCCACTATGAGTTGAACTTGTGTGTCTACTGTTTTGGCTGCAGCTTGATCACACCGGGTGGAAAGTATCAGAGGCAAAATGTCGACACGAAGGATCACCCAGGAAACGTTTGATGCTGCTGTGAGGGAAAACATGGAGGAGTTTGAGATGGAGCCCGATGAAGCTTTGCGGGAAGCTGTGGAGCAGTTTGAGTCTCAAGGTAAATGGTAATGGACTCGTGTGGAGTTATTTTTTGTGTGGTTGTGGTGTCACAGATTAGTCATCTATATAAATCAAATAATTCAAAAATAGATTAAATCTTTCATGACCTGTATTCAAACCATCATGCAAGGGCAAAAATAGAAAAAAATCTATCAGTACCCCATGTACCTTTTTTAAATAGCAACCTATAGCCTTGGCTATAAGTCCTGTATGAAATACATCATCGTTTCATGTTATTTGAACCTGACTTTTTGTATTGTCCCTGAAAACTAAACCATACGTTAGTAAAAAATAAAATTGTGTAGTTATTAAAACACACTCTTGCTGTTAAATGTTATTTTACACACCTGATGCGCTCTTTTGCAGTTATTAGTAGCTTCATGTGCATAAATTGTTTCTCTTTATCCTTTCTTTCTTTTTTTCTGTGTTAAAGTATTAACCTCAGTGGCATGATTGCAGGTGTGGACCTCAGTTGTATCGTAAAAGCTGTACCAGTTGCGTCATCTGATGATAACCAAGAGGAGCAAACTCATGAGATATTACAGGCAAGTCCTGGCCTGTTTTGTGAAACTGAGCTGCTTTGTATGCTAAGTCGTCTGTTAAATAAAATTACGTTCACCTTATGTGTCACTTGCAGGCTTTGGATTCCCTCAGAATTGGAAGAGACTCTGATACGATGACAGAAGTGATATCAGACATGAAATGCTTCACTGAGCAGTGCTCACTTGGATTTGCCCAGAGGTACCTGGCTGCTCAAAAAGATGCTTACCCCATCATCCTCTCCTACTGCAACAGAAGTGTGGAAGAGCAGGAGACCGTGTTGGCTGCTCTATCTGCTTTAGCTGCACTGACGGATGGACAGCCAGACTTGTTGGATGCAGAGGGCCAGCAGTTCCTGTTGGATGTCCTCAAGAAGTACAGGGAAGACTTGCCAGTGACATGTGTAGCTATCAGCACTGTGCGCCGCTGCTGTTTGAAACATGAACAAAACAGGCAGGATTTAGTCAAAGCTGGAGTCCTGCCCCTACTGACCACTGCCGCCACACGACATAGTGACTCTGCAGAGTTGGTGAAGGAAGTGTCTGCAGCTCTCAGGGTCATGACCTTTGATGATGACGTTCGAGTTACATTTGGGCACGCTCATGAACATGCCAAGATGATTGTTCTTGAGCATAATGGGCTGAAGGTCTTAATTGAGGCTGCAAAAGGTAAGTCAGGTTAATTCATTTGGGATTTATCATAAAAGCTTCAGGTGCTTTTTCTGAATCTGTTTCTAATGTTTTAATTTGACATGTTCTTCCCAGCTCATCTTGATAATTCATCTGTCCTGAGTGAGCTGTGTGCTACTTTGGCCCGTCTGGCTGTCAGGAATGAGTTCTGCCAAGACATCTGTGATCTGGGAGGATTAAGACTCATGATGACGTTGCTTGCAGACTGCTTTGAGATAGCGGTATTGTACAAAAACACAAACGATTGTGAAATAAACTGCTTCAGCCTCAGTGTCCGTGCTGCAAATTTAACTTGTTTTCCTCTTGCAGGAGTTGGTTCGACAGGTCCTCAATGCAATACGAGCTGTTGCAGGAAATGATGACGTGAAAGATGCTGTCGTCAGTGCTGGTGGAGTCCAACTCATTGTTATTGCCATGAACCGACACACGAGCAACTCTGCTGTGAGTTTAATGTCATTCTTGAGAATTTCATCTAGAATTTCTAACAGACTTGGTAGAGAATTTCTTTACGATTGCGTTCATGTTTTGCTGTAGGTGTGTGAGCAAGGCTGTGCTTGTCTGTCTGTCCTTGCGTTGCGGAAACCTAACAACTGCAAAGTCATCATGGAGAATGGAGGTGCACTGGCTGCAGTGCAAGCTATGAAAGTACACACTGATGTGGTTAATGTGCAGGTAATATGCTGACATTAATAATTCATAAGCTCATTTGAAATCAGGCCCTGGAAAGAATGCAAACTCTTAATGTCTGTTTTCTTCTTCTGTGATTAGAAACAGGCATGCATGCTGTTGAGAAACCTCGTTTCACGTACCCGCGAATACAGCCAACTGATCCTGGATATGGGAGCAGAGCCCCTGATAACTCAGGCACACAAGTCCCACAAAGACAGTGATGATGTGTTCAAAGCAGCCCTTAGAGATCTGGGCTGCCAGGTGGAGCTTCGAGAGCTGTGGACAGGCAAATCTGGCAACCTTACCAGAGACTAGTGAGCTGTGCAATTAACCACAATTCCCACTCAATACTATTAGGAGGTTGAATATATTTTCAGTTTTTGGTCAGTGAAAAGGCCAATGACGTCCTGTTGTACATGTTTTATTTGCTATTCATATTTTGCTAACAAATATCTCATTTTCAATTTTGTATCATGTTTTCATTGGTTACTAAATGTGAATTTGTGAGTTTTGTGCCATGGATAATTATGCATTTATTTGCTGCTCATTCCCAACTTTTAACATCTATTAAATGCCTTATAATGTATATTTATATTTAACATCCACTTTTGTTATTCCCCATTTTTAATGCATTGTTAATGTGTAAAACTGAAATTTAGACCAATCACAACAATATATTCAACATGAACATGACAACTGTCTTTGGGTTGATAGTTCTAGTGTTCTTAATTGTATGTCCTCTACATAGTTGCAAAAGGTAACGCATTGTATCTTTTGCTGGTTGTGTTGCATATGCACCACGATGGAAATTGATTTTTGCTCAATTATTTTTAACTGTAGGAAAATGTATAAAAATGGGCTCGAGTTTCATAATTTGATAATCACCATTTCCGTTTTTGTAACTGGAAGTTTGCAGATGTCATCTGCAACCATGCACCTATCAGATGACACCAGCTGTCAATCACGGTGCTATCCACTCATATGTGCTGTGCTTTGTTTTGTTTTTTTCCCCTCAAAAATGTACAAAATTGACACCATGTGTTACTGAAAGAGACCTGAAATTAGTGGTTGAGAGCATTGACTCATCAGGAACATGTTAATTATTAAGTAAGTACAGTTGGGTCATTTTCCTAATAAACATCCATTCAAATGGACCAAGGTCCCTTGGCTTACAAAAAATGCTATAAGACATTCTGTATGTTTGTCTGCGTAGGCTCCTGTAGAAACGTGGCATGTGGCACACTATGAGGTAGCGGCCTGCGCCCATGTTATTATTAATTGCTTTTTCTAAGGCCATGAAAATCATACAATAATTGTAATTCAGTGATTATACAACACAGGTGTACTTTTTACGGAAAGTAAATTAGATTTTTGCAAATGTAGCCCCAGAAAATCTACAAACTGAAACTTTAACAAACTCCCAAAAATGTTACTCAGTTGTCAACGATCCAGCAGCAAGACATACAATAAATATTTATCTGTAACGTTTTTTGTGAAACCAAGATTTTATCAGTACATACTTTTTGGACAGTAAGACATCTAAAAGTAGCCTTTGTACAGGGCGTTTCCTGTTCACGCCCCTCTAACCGACCAATCCATGATCCAGGCGCGCCTTTATTGACTTCATTTCCCACAATGCACCTGCACTCGTCCTTGTCAAGCTCACAGTGGTTCAGCTCAGTTGTCACTGCAGAAACACAGCATGGATAATGTAAGTCAGTACAGGGTTAATGAAGCTGCTTTATGTCTGTGAGTGGGCGTTTGAAATGTCAGGTGATATGTCTTTAGCGAAAAGTTAAATTCAGTTATCATGTTTACACTACGAGAGGCGCAGTAACGTTTGTGTATCGAGAGGCTAACAGCTAGCTAACCTTACTTAACCTGGCTAAGTTGTTAAAGAGCTTCTATCGAATCGAAATAACTATCTGTCGCCTGGCGGGGGACTTTAAACATCACGAATTAAAAAACCTTTCTGCTGGTTTTACACGTTTAAGGTAAGAAATCCAATACTCGTTAGCTTCTGTTTGTGGTAAAAGTTTGGTCAGGAGTGTTGGTGGTGGTTAGGAAACACAACCTTTTATCAATGACAAAATCAGAAAGATCTATTTTCAGGTATAGTGAAACACCAGCGGCCCTCATAGACATCCGTAATAATAATAAAAACAGCAGCAGTATTAACAATGAATGAACATATAAACACATATCATATATGTATATTTTAATAACGTCACATTGCCGTGTAGGGCTGGACTATTTGGGCAATTTGGGATTTTTCTAACAGATATTGCTATTGATTTGTGATATATATAAATTCAGTGTTGCTGTGCCAAGTCATGATCAATCATCACCACATCACAGGGTCCAAATATTAACATTTATGATGTAATGCAAGTATGAAAAGGTAAAGATATGAAGTCTTTCCACCATGCATGTAGTACATGTTTTTACAGTTTGCACAGACTGTAGAGCAGTCCAGAAATAGAATTAAGTTGCAGTCATTGCAATTTGCTATTGCTTCTTTGTCAAATTAATTTTCACTTAAAAGCGATTCAGCATGAAGTCTAAATTCGTTATATGAGTATAATATTGTCGTTGTTCCAGGAAACGATAAAAATGTTGTTTTATGGTTATGCTGTGTACATTCTATTACAACAACTGCGTTAAGTGAAAGGAAAAAAGTGCTGTCATGATCAGGAAACTCTACTTTAGTAGTTTACAACAAAAAACACCCAAGAAATGAATAAAGTGGTATGTAAAACCTTTTACTAGGGCAATAGTCTTAGGCAATAGTCGATTTTATTTGCAGGTTTTTCTCCTTTTTTATCATGGTAGATTGGAAATCTGAGTTTTAAACTACTGTTCTGGTGAAAAAGGTTATTTGAAGATGTCATCCTAAATATTGTTGTCTTTATTATTTTGATAGGTCTGTGTGACTTTTCAGTTCAAATGAATCTCGTCTATTGTTTTCCTTTTTTTTTTTTTTTTTTTTAAATTTTCCTGTGTTGCTCAACCTGTAACTCCACACGCAACTACTGTAAGCCTCATGCAGATGATGCTGAAACCTTGACATGTTATGAAACAACACAGTTTACTTACTCATCAGAGTTTTACGAATCACCATTGGGTAATCCACCTGAAACACCCACATAAACAGCTCAGCACACAGAAAGACATCGCTGTGTAGTTCTGCTGTAATTCACATTCACAGCCCCTGGTGTCCTACATTTCGGTGTATGTATGTGAATAAGTGAGACAAGCAGTCAGGAACAAGGAACTGTAAAATGATATGTTTTGGGAATATGGCTGTGGTGAGGGTGAGGAATGTTTTTTGTGTTTAAGGTCAGCGGGTGAGGTGAAAGCGGACACGTCCTTTTGCTTTCTTATATCATGTCTTTGATTCCTCATACTGTTTTGCTTTTGAATGTTATAATTTTTGCTTGTTAGGAATGGTGAGTTGCAAACTTTTCTGCAACGTTCCTTTCATAGGAAATGGATGGAGATGATAGATGAAAGGCAGCAAGATAGATCACGCACAGATTAAAGGAAACCGCACAACTGCTCATTACTGAATTTAAAAACAAACTGGCACACTCGTCATGGTTAGAGGACACATTACCAGCTGAATTTACTTGCACATGTCCCAGCTGACGAATGTTATCTGTTATTACTAGTTGTGAAGTTACATCATGCCCATTTAGTGGAGTTTTTTCCAGCATATGTGACATAATTTAATTTCTGCACATTGAATCATTGTCTTTAATAAAAGAAAAACACATGGGTCACATTTCACAGGCTCACAAATATGAATTAATGTGCTCTGATACTGTATTGAATATGTAGTTTTATGATTTGCACAATTGTATCTTTCAGTTGATTTGACTGTTTAAATGTGTAGTCATGGGTCAGACAAACAGTAGTTTTAGAAAACTCTAGGGCTGGACAATATGGCCAGCTCTGTTGATATTGATAATTGTAAAAGTGAGATAAAGTGAAAACACAGTAATTTGTGGTTTCAAAATTCTTTATGGACAGAAAACGCGTGTTAAAAGGCTAAATAATTGTACAAGTTCGAAAGCGTTTAGTAACACCTTAAAGATTGATTCATTATTAATCGATTACTAAATTATTTGTAGCCCTACAAATTTTTGTTTTTTTATTGAAATTCAAGCCATTCAAGTCCAATGAATAGCTTGAAATGGTACAAATTTAAATAAAAAACTGGAAAAATTGGGGGTGTTCTAAAACTTTTCACTGATAGTGTATGTAAATGAACAATAATCAGTGATCTTGGAAGTTGTGCCATTTTTATTGCACTAATTGTAAATTGTGTTCCTGAATGTGAAAAAGTAAGTGGTATCTTAATTGCTCATAACGACTATTGTCGCTTCTACAAAAGTACACAGTCCAATTCCATGTTTGTTGTGTGTGTCGAGTTGTTGGACTGAACAATGATTGACAGTGAAACTTGGGCATTATTTGACAGTGAACCAGTGAGTCAGTGATGGGTTGAATGTGAAATCGATGAATAGATAATTTGTCCCCCCCCAAAAATTATTTTATATAATTAGCTGACTGAGAAACATGCAAATGTCTTTGTTATGAAATCAACCCAGAACATGTTCTCCCTGGATTATTCTCTAGGTAACAGTTAAATGTCAAGTAAATGGTTAAACCACCAACTAGTTATGCATTCATGGTTTCTTTTTAAGATAAATGTCCTTCGTCAGTGTTAAAAGTTACTCCTGAAAGCAAAAGAGTGGCTGAAAGTCACACAAATCAAAACTTAGCCACCTAAATGTCTTGTTTAAATGCTCTAAATATTCATCATAATCTTTATACCACTGATCTGGCTTCTCTCTCTCTGCTCTGCAGCTCCCAGCACTGCACGTCGTTGCCCTCCAGTGGTTGACTTCATGAGCGTGCACAGTGACAGCTGTGTGTAGTCCTAGGGAATGGGGAATGGAGTCCAGGAACAACAGGCATCACTTAAGCAGGGAGAGGTGCTCCAGGTGGCTTCCTCCAGTCAGCCAGAGGTGAGCGAACACTCCACACACACTGTAGTCTCTCCCACATATAAATCTCAGCTGTCACACCACACACATAATAGCTTGTTGGTCAGTGTTTCTGTTGTTGTGTGAGATACTTTCATGTTTCCCTTTATATTGTTTCACTGGATGGATCAAATTATCTCTCAGGACATATTGAGCCTGGGGGCTCCTCAACCGCCTTAAACCACTGCAGCCTCATGACTTTATCTATGGTTCATTAAAACTAACCTTCCGTTTGTCAGATTTTGTGAGCTTTAGTCGGCAAATCTGGATTAAAGATTAACCACATCTCAAACACTATATTTTTTTCCCACTGGATCTACTTTTTGGTGACCTAAATTGTGATTCCTTCATCTCAGCAGCACACCACCCGGTCAGTTGTCAACTCACTCTTTTCAGGGGCTTTAGCAGGAGCAGTAGCCAAGACCGCTGTCGCCCCACTGGACAGGACTAAAATCATCTTCCAAGGCAAGTTGGATGCTTGGCTAGGGCTGGGTATAGAACTTTATTATTTTTGTGGCATTGACCGAACATTGTGCTCACCGCTCTGTATCAAATTTCAATACTTGTGTGTTATTGATTAGGAGAGGAAAGAACATGTCTATGTGTATCTATGTGTGTGTGTCTGTGTTGAGTTTTGAGACACTGGTGTATGAATAAAGATGTTCAGGCCAGCTGAAATAGAATTTTGCTCTAATGCATAATGTTTCATAAAAGTGGTACCAAAAAGTATCTTTCAGGATGAGTATCAAAGTCGGATACTAATTATACCATATAGAAAAGTTTTAACCAATACCCAGCCCTGTGCTTGGCTGACAGACAACGTGGGAATATTTCTTAACTTAATGGATATATTAAATATATTGCTGCAATTGTGTTTTTGCTGTCAAGTCATTTATTTTGTGCATATGTTTTTTTGTTCCAGTGTCCTCAGCACGATTCTCTGCAAAGGTGAGTTTGACTTGTTTAAATAACTGATGAATATAACTTTTAACGTACACTTGAATTCATTCCACTAACAGATGCAGTTCAAACCAAGTATAAGAATATTCTTATTGTGTTCACACAGGAGGCATACAGGTTGATTTACCGCACCTACCTGAAGGATGGCTTCTTCAGTCTGTGGAGGGGGAACTCTGCCACCATGGTGCGAGTCATCCCGTACGCTGCCATCCAGTTCTGTGCACACGAGCAGTACAAAAGGCTGCTGGGAAGCTACTATGGCTTTCAGGGCAAGTAAGTGTTGCATAATATGGCTAAGATTTATTGTCTCTCCTTTTCTGAAATGTGTAGAACAAGGTAAATGTCCCAAGGACGTTCTCCACACTAGGTCACATGTAGGTTGCCAATATCCATTAATCCCCAACTTATTCTGATTTTGTTGCTAACTTGATTGCATATTGTATTAATTAGGAGAATATAACAACATGTTTTCATGTACATATAATATACAGTATGATTCAAGACATCTCGACCAACATAAGCAGCCAGCACTGTGGCCGATTATTTCTAGTTTGGACAGCTGGGGTTTCATATATCAAATACCAAAGGATCCATTCCTGTCATCTAGCATGCAGGGAAGGGTATTGTATGTAATTTTGTCTAAGCATACCTCTGATAACCTTTCGTAATCGGGTATGTTTTATTTATGGTTTCAGGATTAGAAATTAGGGCTAGTGACTGGGACCTGGGTTTGTTTAACAATAGCAGCATATTATTGTTTCAGATATGGAAAAGCCAATGGCTAATCCTATCTAGTAAAGTTTCTGACATTGTTACATTACAGTCTGATTCATTTGTAAATAACCCTGTAGAATTCCGTCTCCTTAATCTTGTTGGTTTATATGGTTCCAGCCTAAATTTCTCCTGCATTACTATTTGTATCTGTGTGGTACAGGGTGACTAACAACTGCAAACAAGAAGAGTGTGTTTGTTGTAATGAATTCTACCAAAGGTTATGGTGTAAGCTTGCTGAAGATTACAGTGTATGGTGTTGGTCATGAAACAATCTTGCTCTGTTGAAATCTCTTGAATACCTTTAAGTGGATCTAATAAACATAAAATAGAAATACCTTTATTTGGAGTTAAGCCTCTGCACTGAGAGGAGATAGATGCATGTATTTTACGCCAGTGCCAAAATATATG
Source organism: Microchirus variegatus (assembly GCF_963457635.1). Classification (NCBI taxonomy): domain Eukaryota; kingdom Metazoa; phylum Chordata; class Actinopteri; order Pleuronectiformes; family Soleidae; genus Microchirus; species Microchirus variegatus. Next base: position 14,679,963 of record NC_139806.1, read on the forward strand.
AAGTATACAGAGTGCCTATCTTTTTTTGTTTGTTTGCTGTAATTGTTAGTTTTGTTGTCTGATGTATCAACACAAAAGAGATTTTACTCTATATAGGTTCAATATATCAGCTGAAAATGGTCAGTCAAGTTTAAGTTCATAGAAGTGGTGCACATCAGACACCATGATGGGTCATTTCCAAAAGGTGTGATCATACACATGATTTTAACAGTTAAGTAGAATCATGTGCCACCTAGTTTAATCTGCTAGCTCAGCAGTGATTATGATGTTTACAATGTCCAAATAAAACATTTATGTTTAAGTGTACATTTCCTGTTTTAGAGCCCTGCCTCCACTCCCAAGGTTACTGGCTGGAGCAATGGCTGGGACCACAGCAGCCATGTTGACATATCCTCTGGACATGGTGCGAGCTAGGATGGCCGTCACACCAAAGGAAATGTAAGGTCATCATGTTGTTAAAATGCATACTCGAAACATTAGGTAACACTTTTATAATAAGTACACACTATTAGCATTAGTTAAGCGTTAATAAAAATTGAATTCATCATTTATAAAGCATGAATACTCAGTATGTAGTTTATAAACACAGTTATAAAAGTTTTACTCATCCCATCAGCTGAGGAACAGTGTCCAAATTCCAAAATACCCAAGCAGCCAATCAGCATCCACCTCCAACAAAGGAGCTCTTTGATCGACTTATAAGCGACTGCTCTCTCACCTCTCTGTGTGTCCAGCAGTCGCTCAGTACATGCTAACACTTCAGCACACGAGTAAAACATGTATAACTGTGTTTATAAACTACATACTAATGAGTATTCATGCGTCATAAATTATGAATTCAATATTTATTAATGCTTAACTCATGCTAATTGTGTGTACTTATTATAAAGTGTGACTGCGTTAGGTTAGAATTAGAAAGGTTTATGTCAACTTTTAACACACTATTTGTGTGCGTCGGTGCTTGCATGTTGCTCCAAGGTTCAGGTTGTAGAATGAAAACTGATAGATTTTGAAAACCTATCAAAAGCAGTGATACCCCACAGCAAATCAAGCCAAGATAAGTATATCTAGCATAATGACATTTAGGTTCATCACTGAACTCTGTACAGGACGTCTTGCAGTTTGACAGAAGAAAAACGAGACTAAAGGAAGAAAATAAATGACTCAATAAGTCACTCTACTATTAAGTGTCATGATTACTGTTTTACACAACTCAAGCATCTGAGATAGTTGGTGTTCCTGAGTAGCCTGTCTTGATATCTAACAGTAAGATTGACCCTGGTGCAGATTAAAAATGAAATGAATGGATGTATGTTTAACTCACCACGGTTTGTGTTTCCACCATGTGTGTGGGTCAGGTGGTTAAAGCTGACTTGGCTACATAAAGTGTGTCGTCATACCAGCACGACTCATTGTAGTCTACCAGAAATATCCCATGAAAAAGAAAGCAAGGACCTTCAGCCTGTTGTGTTCCTTCTTCTTGGCTGTTTATCACTAGAAGAAGACAAGCTTTGTTTGAGAGAAGGCTGCAGTACAATGTGTGTTTTTCTCCCACTGTCTCCGCTCTACCCTTCAGGAGCTAAACCACTATGATATGCAGCCCAAATTGTGACAATCAACATTTTACCATGCAAATGCTATTGATTGCATAAACTAATGTACTGTATCTTGTTTAATGGAAATGGGGCTTCATACTTATTTTGTTTTTTTCTGTTTTAGGTACAGTAATATCCTGCATGTGTTTGTGCGGATCTCACGAGAAGAGGGCTTGGCGACGCTATATCGGGGTTTTGCACCCACCATTCTGGGTGTTGTTCCCTATGCTGGTCTCAGCTTCTTTACCTATGAAACACTGAAGAAATTACATGCGGGTGGGTAACTAACACTTCCACTTTTTACACGTTATGGTTTTAGAGCTGCAACTTATGATAATTATTATTGTAATCGATTAATCTGTCGACTATTTTCTCGATTAATCGTTTGGTCCATAAAATGTCTGAAAATGTTAAAAAACCTTGATCAGTGTTTGTCAAACCTGGAAATTACGATGTTTTTGAATGTCTTGTTTTGTCCACAAACCAAAATTATTCAGTTTTAATGTTTCATTAGTTATGTGGAGCAAAGAAACGAAGAAAACACTCAAATTTAAGTAGCTGAAACAATCAGTAATCTTGTTTTAATCATGAAAAAAATCTTCAAATTGATTGTCAAAATAGTTGATGTTAATAATCGATTAATTGTTTCAGCTCTAAATGTTTATGTGGTAACACTTTATAATCAGTACACACTATTAGCATTAGCTAAGCATTAACAAATATTTAATTCATCATTTATAACTCATGAATACTCATTAGTTTATAAAAACAGTTCCAAATGTTTTCCTCATCCCATCAGCTGAGGAACAGTGTCAAAATAGCTGCTGTATTTAAGCAGCCAATCAGCATCCACCTCCAACAAACCAGCTCTTTGATTGACGTACAAGAGACTGCTCTCTCACCTCTCTGTCCAGCAGTCACTCAGTACATGATAACACTTCAGCACATGAGTAAAACAGTGTTTATAAACTACATACTAATGAGTATTCATGTGTTATAAATGATGAATTCAATATTTATCATGCTTAACTAATGCTAATAGTGTGTACTTATATAAAGTGTTACCGTTTAGGTTGTACACGAGAACATGTTGCATTTTTTTTTTTTTTAACGTCCTCCTCTCCCATGTAGAGCACAGCGGTCGCCAACAGCCTTACTCATATGAGCGCCTGGCATTTGGAGCCTGCGCAGGTCTGATTGGCCAGTCGTCGTCTTACCCTCTGGATGTGGTACGACGGCGCATGCAGACTGCAGGGGTCACAGGTCACACGTACGGCACCATCCTGGGCACCATGAAGGAGATCGTGTCTGAGGAGGGGGTTGTCCGTGGACTCTACAAAGGTCTCAGTATGAACTGGGTGAAAGGGCCCGTTGCAGTGGGGATCAGCTTCACCACCTTTGATCTTACTCAGATTCTCCTGAAGAAGCTGCATGAGATGGGCTACACCGGTTGATAATAGTGATTTTAAAACCGCAAACGGGGGGTAATGCTGCATCCCTAGAAACCTAACCTCTAATGGGCAGCAAAGAGGGGGGGAGTGAGAAAGAGAGCAAAGAAAGCACACTGGCTCGGGATGAATGTTGACGTATTTATCGCTTTATCTGAGTGAAACAAGGGATGTAAGATCCCTGTATGTTGTGTGGTACCTCGTACCTGTACACACACTATTGACGTGAACGTCTACAGTAAGTGCAATATGCTCAGTGATTTTATTTGTGTGCACATTATAATGCTCGTGTCCTCGTGGACCCGGCCTGAGTGTGTGAGTGTATTTATCCATCAGAGGTCCTGTTCACACCTGGTATGACTATTTTGTCCTCAGTGATCAAATCACGGCCATATGAGTACAACTGTTCACACCTGGCATAAAAGTACATCGGGATCTGGTATCCCTGACTCTTTTGCAAGTACAAAATCCTGTTTTTAACGTGTCTTTTCTGCACAGAAGTCAGGAAACACAAGGACCGTTCAGACCTCTACTTATAGCCATTGGATCACTGAGGACAGATGTTAAAACCAGGTCTGAACGAGGTCAATAGAGTTCACAGGGTCACACACACACATATGCACAAACTCACTGACAGTTCTCCACTGCCATGTGTGTCTGTTTAAAACTGACACCCGCCAATGCAATGCAGGTTGCCACTTGTGAATTCTGTTCTCTTGAGATTTGTTTTGATGCAAGTTTGTTTTAATTAATTATACCAAAGGTCAAGATGTAAACTACTAAACTACTGCTCAGCCCAGAGGAAACGGCGTCTTTACTGCCCATGAATATCTAGTAATATTTGGAATTAGATGTCAAAAACTCTTATATAACCACATACTTTAAGTTGGAGTGGAGCCTTTGCAATGAGACGGATGAATTATATTTTACGCCAGTGCCAACAGATATAAGTTTTGCAGAGTGCCCCTATTTTATATATTTTATTTGTTTTTGGGGGTTGTTGTTTTGGCTATAATCATATCAGGGATGTTTATATCGTCACGTGTGGTTGACAGTTTTGTTGTCTGATGAATCGGTCAACAAACACAGGTTTTACGGGGATGAATTTTGGTACACGGTCAGTTTATCAGCCAAAGATGGCTGTTCAGTTTCACCTCAAACTAGGGCAGAATGATTTTGAAGAAATATCTAATTGCGATTATTTTGACAGGGATTGTGATTGCGTTATGATTCGCGATATCAGATGGAATTGGAATCATGAATCATTGGAAAACCATGATTCTCATATTCGTTTGAAAAGCATATTTAAAATGAATTTTTCTGTGTGATATTTTTGCAGATCTGTGAGAAACAAAGATGTTCTCTGAAAATTATTAATCTACAATGATATTTTGGCTTTAACAAATATTGAGCCTCCTGCGATTTGAAAATTGCAGTAGGCCGTATTGCCGATTGTTTCGATTCAAACCATGATCGGTCATTTTTGCTGACATGGCTTTAACAGTGAATTAGGAACTCGATCTGATGCAGCGGCTCTGCAGTGAATATGACATTGGTGAAGTTTACAATGTCCCAATAATGTTGACTCTTGTGGCATGTGTGGTCGTTTTTATTCATATCATTAACATTTGATTCATAGGCGATGTCAATGTTCACCGTTGTGTATGTGTCACTGACAAATGCACACACACATGCACAGTCCCTACGCACACGATACAGATGTTGTCTTCCATTTACCGTCAGTATTCCAGCTGCAGGCTCTGTGTCTTGATCACAGCACACCAGTTCAGATTTAAACTGGTTATCTGAATAACTAAAAACCTGGCAGTGATTTGCTACTGGACTAACCTGACTGAAACAGGCGCACAGCTAGTCAGGAGATTGTTTTGAACATTCTCTGTTACATTATATTCTATCTTCTGTCCCTCGGTGCATAATGAGATGTTCAGTTTTATTCTCAGTGTTATTAAGGCTGATTCACCAGCAGGTGTACAGTGACTGAGGAGTGTCTTCTTTACTTAAACCATGCATGATGATGCAGGATTAGTATGAGCACAAAATGATTCATTAGTTCAGTAGTTGTTACCCGAGTAATGCCTTAAAATTCTGAGCAGCATGCAAACAAAAGCCCAAACCCCTGAATAGATGTAAATATTTAATCAACCAACAATTGCGTTTGCTCTGTTTTAAAATTACAACCACCTCAAAAGCACATTAAAATTGTTTTTGTGTATCAATCAACTCCTTTATCTTTCAGCACTAGTGATGGGTTTGTGCTAATGTTAAAATACCCATAGTGATTTATTTTTGATGCATGAAGTTTGTAGAATATAAATTGAATATTTAGTACACAAACCCCCCCTTTTTTTCCCATTTAGAGCAACGCTACAATTTCTTTAAAAAATAGTCAGACATTAGCAAAGTGATGCTAAGTATCAGAAAGTGTTTGAAAGGAGAAAATACAAATGACAACTCGGAGGAAGCATTGATCTTCTGCTTTTGGTACTCGACAGTTTTCGATACATGCTGCTCTGACTGAATTTTGAGGCCCAGTTCTATTCAGCAGCTCACGACTTACTCACTTGACTCCACAGTTCATTACACCCACAATCCTGCTGTGATCTGTCTCATCGTACTTTCCTCCGTTTATGGACTTTTCCTCATTGTCTGAGAAATGTAGCACTCGACTGACTGACTGCACACAGTGGTAGACTCTAACAAAGGAACAGTCTTTTCATTCACATTAGATCATCTTAACACTTTAGGTAGTAGGAGGAAAAAGTGTTTAAATAAGTATAGCGTAATGACTGCTGAAAACCTGCACATGTTCTGTGATGTTTGCTGCTTCATTGACACTTAAGTGCCTAGCAAGGAATAGAGATGTTTTCTCTACAACTAATCTATGTGTAATAACCCTTTTTTTTTTTTAAGTTTTTCATCCATTTTATAGCCTTGCTTTGTGCTCATAATGATAATAATATTGAAGAAGCAGTATGTGCTGTGACTTCGGGGATCATTAGACCTCTTTGACTGAATGAGTTCATTCAGGTACAGTTTTAATTTGTAACTTTCAAACTAATCAGTAATGTATAGCGATTCTGTCATATTAGATTAGATTAGATTAGATCACTTAATTCCCAACATGTTTCACCCGATTTGATGAATGTAGGATGATTTTACATCGACTTTTGATGGTGATTTGTACCTTAATTTAATTGTGATTCTGTCTCATAGGTGATCCTTGAGATTGGAGGGGATAGGTGAACACATGATGAAATGTTCTAAAATAGACTAAAGACACTCCTAGACAATCATTAAATGCCAAAAAAGTCAACGCTTTGACCGTTTGACTTTTGTTGAGAACCTGACAGTGGCTTAATGAGAAAGAATAACTTAAACAAGTAAACAGCTAAATTGTCATTTTTATTTGTTATATTCAAAGCAAATTAACATTCTTTTTAACAGACGTACAAACACAGTGCAACTGTATTTCCGTGGTTACGATTGATTGTGTTGTAATTTTGTATGTTTCTGTGCACGACCGCCATGTAAATCCTCGTGATTTGTGCCAACTGACTGTAAACGTACCTACTACTGCAACACCCTGTGTCCAGTCTGTAGTGTTGATGGTGTATTTGACAGTACATTTTCAAGCATCGAATTCTGAAATAAACTGGATGTTAAAACTAGTATTTTACTTAATTTTTGTCTGTTTAAGCCTGGGAGTTTTTTATTTATTTATTTATTTTATTATTTTTAATTGGAATTGCTGATGACAGTCACTGACTTGACTGGTTTACTTACTTTTAAACACATGCGCACAATCATTTTAATAGGAAAAGAAAGAATTGCGTTAATTGTCAATAAAGATAAAACATACAAACGAGCAGAGGGGAAACAAGTTTAATTTGTACCGCAAAAATAATTTAAAAAATATATATAAAAACCCAAAACCTTTAATTGTCAAGTATCTGCACTATAACAATGACATGTTTTTAAATGTGCAGATACAAACATGGAATATACAATCCTGTATAAATCCGTATTAAAATGAATATACGTTGTATTACTGACATTGTATTATATAATATTTTTTAAGATCGTATGCGTTTGTTTAACACATTTCTTTATTTATATATTTACTGCATGGGAGTCTTTGTTTCACTCTGGACACATGGTGTGCAGTGACACCCAATGGCCACGGGAGGGCGCTCCCTCCTCAGGAATGCGTTAACTCCGGCTGTAGTTTCTCTTACGGCCGGCAGGTGGCGGTGCAGCCAGGCTCTGCTGTCAGCTGAGCGGCTTCTGTGCCTGAGGCCGTGCGGGCGCTTTGAACTTGACCGTGAAAGAAACGGGACTGACTCAATAAACCTGTGAATCCATCACTAACCAGAATGATGTCTGACGGTATGTAGATATTATATCAAATCTAGAATTTGCTTAGGAGAATTATATATATTTTGTTATTTGAAAATTCCTGTCTTATTTTTTAACAGCTGCCCAAATCATTTGAAATATTTGTTTTGGTCCTGGTTTTGTGCTTTAACAAGGCAGAGACCTCAGACCAGGACCAGACCACACCAGACCAGACCAGAGCCTTTGTGCAAAGATATCTGGGAATGTAGGAGGGAGGAAAAGTCGAAAGAAAGGAGCTGTAGAGAAAATACACGACTAATTAGAGAGTGAGGCAGGGAGGGATGGACGGAGGCTGTCAAAAGATGTGGTTGCTATAGATACTTGGCATGATGCCAGAGCCAATTTGCATCTATTCAGATGAGGGCTGTTGTCTCTCAGTGTGTGTGTGTGTGTGTGTGTGAGAAATAAAAGCAGCAAATAAAACCATCTGTTTATTTGAACATATCCCGAGTGATTTCCTCATGCAAATCCCCTGAAAACTGATTAAGATTTTTTTTTTTTTATGTCTGGTGAATGTTATAAGATGTTTTTAGTAAGTGCCTAATTTAAAATATTATTCTGCTGAAAAAAAAAAAAAAGGACATTACCCTTCTTTTATGTTCCATTTTTTTAATCCATGTTAAAAACAATGACTTGCCACATTAAATACTTTGTTTAATTTTGTTGCCCCACAATGTCTCCCTTGTGCTGAACATCCAAAGAATACTATTGTGGTGAAAATATTGTCTTGTGGGCCTGTGGAGGGTTTGGTGTAGTTTCTCAGATTAGCCTTCAAAAACAGAATCATTTATATTTAAAGCTCCAGCATAAAAACCCCAGCAGTCCCTTTATTGCAGTTTTGCTCTAACAGTCTATTTTAAAAACAGGGTTATGTTTGATGGGCAGTATATTCATTATCCTCCTGTGAGGAGTCTGGCCTGCACTAGATTACTCAGCTGCTGGGCCTCTGGACACTATTTAGAAATGTTGTTACACTTCTAAATTGTGCACGTTGATTCTCAGTATTAAAAAAATCATAATAAAAACAAGCTGAATCAAACAAATTAAACACATGCTCTGTTCAACGCACTAACACAGGACTGTTAAGCCTTACATTTAATTAATTTAAAAACACATTGAGTAAAAATGTCATAGTTTGGTTTAGTTACAGCTTATTTTACATATAACAAAAACACTGTAGTGTTGGTTTTTAAGTATGACATATTCCATTGCAGTGACCAATAATAAATAATATTAATATGACAACATCTAAGTTAATTTAATGAAGAGCTTTCATTGAAAATATGTTGCATAAAAAGACTCGGATTAAATTCACAGATACAACTTCAGAGTCAATGTTCACTTTATTGATCACACGTGCAGTAAATACTGTGGATATTTCCATGTTCACTGTACACAGACAGTTTTACAGCAGCTCAGCTCAAATGTGTCGACTCTCATCGCCTCCACACAACTTCATATTTTTTTAACTACACTTTTTTTGGGGCGGAAACAGAAATCCCAATTTAATTATACATATAAATACATGAACTCTTTGACAATAAAAGGCACATATTGAAAGAGCAGTATTACAATTTGCTTTATTTATTTATTTATTTATTTATTTAGCCATCAAATCTTAGAAGTGGTCAGGCTCGATTTGGACAGAAGCCATTTCACACGTTGTTGTTGTTGTTGTTGTTGTTGTTTCCAGTCCATCATAGATCTGTGAGAAGAAAAGAAAACACAGGACATTAGTGACAGAACTGGGACACCAAACTAAAAATAAAACGAGACAAAAAAAACAAAACAACAGGAAACACATAAAACAACTGTCTTCTTCTCATTGGCCCGAGGTTTCAGAGCGAATAATCGTGTCTGTCTTCGCTGACACAGCACTTTTCCAACAAAGTGAGAAAAAACACAAAGTTTTCATGGTCAATGGTGGGAGGATGGTGTGTGTGTGTGTGGGGGGGGGGACGGGCAAAGAGGAAATACAGAAGAGACATGTCTGTGTTTCAGTCGACACACGTTCACCTCTGACCCCTAAAGTCTGGAGCGTTAAGATGACATGCGTGAATGAAAAAAGGGAAGCCCAACAATCATGCCTGAGGGCACACACACGCACACACAATTTAATCCTAATCTGTCCTGAATTTACCAGAATTAAATCAGTATCATCTATGAAAAGGTGAACAAATCCACTACGTGTGTGTGTGTGTGTGTTGTGGGAAGAAGTGTAGAAGCTGTGATTGAGGAGATCATTGCTAGACTTAAAGTCCCTGGACAGATGCAGGGTTTCAGACATTGGCCAATTATGAGGGTCCTTCCTGAGACTGTAGAGCTCTCCTGGGTTCTCCTCACGCCCACACTGTCCCAACCACAGAGAGGACAGACACAGTCCAGCCTCCAAAATATCACACACACACTGAAAACCAGGAATGTAAAAAAAAATATATATACTCTAAAATGGCATGATACTGTTGTGATACGTTGAGGCACTGTGTGTATATTGTAAATACTCTTTACACTGGTTTTGTTTTGTTGTATTTATATTATTTTGTATGTTGTTTACACATTTACTGTGTGCTTTTCTTTAAATAGGAGAAAACACATTATATACACATACATACATGTATGTGTATATCTATATATATGTATGTAAACAGATCTATATGTATATATGTACATATATATGTATATGTACATATATATGATTATATTTACTCCTGTATCGGGCTCTGTAGTACACCTATAGTGATACAGAGTTCAATACGAGTGCTTTTCTTTAAATAGGGAAAAACACCTTTATAATTATGTAACTTTGGCTCAGAGACAATAAAAAAAAGAGGTTCAAAGAGAAACACATGGATGAAGAAGGTGGAGAATTCTACAATCCATGATTTATTTTCGCCCTGTTTTCTGCCCTAAAAATAACTGCAGAGTTCTAAGATCACCTTTTCCGAGATCTTCTTCTTCTGCTTATCTTTGATTTTTTTAAAATGTTTAAAACAGGCAGACAAACCCCTGTAGTGCACCATGCTTTATGAAGGCTTTGTCTCTCTGGGTTAAACACAAACTGTGTCACACACCTCGTCTATCTTTGTGATGCATTGTGTGTGCGCGCGCGATATTCATTTATTTATCATTGATCAATTATCATTTAATGATTTTAAAGCTTTTCTACATGTTAAGACTGGTTTGTTCTATTGTTGTCTGATTGATCTTTTTTTGTATTGTTTTTATTATCTTGAATTCTAGCACTTTTTCCACACTGTTTCAGCTGCAGCGCACTAATTCCGTTGTATATCTTTCTATTTTTCCTAATTCTAGCCCCTTAACCTAACCCTGATTTCATCCCGATAACCCAAAGGCGTGACAGAATGTGAGAAAGTCCTCGCTTTATTATTCAAATGATATCCTTGCACAGGTATACATGGTCACAAGGTCAATCTTTATTTCTTTCTTTCTTTCCCACAGATCGAGAGGGTGCAATGGAAAAAGAACATATGTGTGGTATATGTGAGTATACTTGGATTTGTCAGGACCAGTAGTCCTCATGGAGACCAAAACCTGGTCCAAATGAGGCAGAAACTAGGACTAAGATTTGAATTGTGAACGTGTAAGGTTCATTTTGGTTAATGAAGTGGTTCTGGTTAAAGTTAAAGATAAGACTTTGTTTAGGCTGTGAATGGATGAATGGAAGTCAATGCAGTGTGTGCAAGAAAGCCTGTGTGTGTGTGTGTGTGTGTGTTGTGAAAAAGCTTGAATTTGGCACGAGGAGGGGGTTAGGATCTGCCTACTTTCCCAACACACACACACACACACACACCCTCATACCCTCATACGCTGACATTGTGTCCGTCCAACAAAGACGTCCCCACAGCCCCCTTATTATAAATACATGTCATTGGATCACAGCTCGTCTGAATCCCTGAGTCTGCTGCACTCTAAGTGGCCGTGACTGAGCTCTGAATGGGTGGCCGAGCGACAGCTAAACCAATAGAGCCAACAGAGTGCACGTGTGTGCGTGTGTGTGTGTGTGTGCACCAGAGCCTCCGAGCCTGGGAATCAAAGCTTCACAGCAGGACAGAGGGGCAGAGGCCAGGCTGCCTGTAACATGTATGTATGCATGTACACATGGATGTGACAGGACATTTGATGCATAAAAAGGTTTGTAACACATACAGAGGAACTCCTCTGCGCATCCCTCTCTTTCCCAAATGCATCACCATCAGCGAGGGTTAGCTTTTGCTACAAAACGTGAGACGCAGGCTCTGTTCCAGCTTTGCCTAAAATACAACGGAAATATTTATTCTCAGGCTACGAAATCCAAACCACTTCTACGTTAAAGCCATTCTGCACCTTCACAAACATAATTCTTGGTATATCGTCAAATAAAACCTCCTAAATGTTACACTTACTCGTCCTTTAAACGGGGGCTTGAGTTGATTTCAGTTGAAGTGTGAACTGCTGCATGTGCTAAGCAGGTCTGCTTTAAATCTGGGCCAATTTGTTTCCTACTGCCTCGACAACAAAACGGTGTGTGTGTGTGTGTGTGTGTGTTTGTTAGTGTGTGTATGTTAGTGTGTGTTAAAAGAGCTCGTCCTATCTTATTTTGCAGGGGGAAATGTGAAAGTGTCTTTCCCAGTGGAACCACAAACCAGGACACAGTATCCTCCTCTCTCAGGGCTTGTATAACAAAGTTTTCCTCACTACTTTTGCCTGTAGATATACGACCTATAGACTCATCTGGAAATCAATAATTCAAACAGCAGGTACGCTTAATATCCATAACTGTCTATTGATCCATTGTTGAGTTGCCGCAGTAACTGTATTTTCCGAAATATTTCCTAATTTCAAGGGAATGATAAGAGATCGGTGAGAGTCATGCTGAGCTCATTAATGCCGCACGCACGACAACAATGAGCAGAGGCGGTACAGTTGTGCACATGTTAATCGTGTCTGCTACAGAGCGCAAGCACGTTCGCCTTCGTACAGTCTAAAAGAGGACCCCAGAGTAGCAGTCCACACACAAGGCCTGATGGGAAACAGAGGACAGGTGACTGAGCAGCATCTCTGTGTCTCACTTTTGCCTTGTGTGTCTTGAAAGAATACATCTCAAATTTGTTTTGTTGCAGAGGAACCACTTTTAGATTCATAATCACATTTAAATGACACACAATTTGACATGCAAATTCAATTTAGGAATACATCTCACTTGTGTAAGTGAAGTCATAATATATAAAACTGAGGACATATTATGTTTAAAAAAAAGGATTCATCCTTGCATGTCATGAGCTGTAATAATTGTAAATCACTAGTTAACTGTTCAGTTTGAAATTATGATAGTTTTAAACCTGATATTCTAGGTGAACTTTACCCTGCATGCACAGGGGTTACAAAGACAAATAAATCTGAAAACCTCAATTTAAATAACCAAGAGGAAAAAAAGAAATCTGGCAACAGTATTTACTAAATTTAGGGCTAAATAATATGACACTATTGTTTTTCAAAAAATTAAATAGACATTCATTGTAAAGGTAACCTATAAAGGAGTGTGAATGCAGCAAATACAGCAGCTGTTTATCCTCTGCATCAGTACAACAGTGTGGTCCTATATGTATTTTGTTTATTAATAATAATTGTATTGTTCTTTTATTGTTTCCTATAGATGCACAACATTGTTCAATGATTCTAAGGCAAGTCTGTCCTGAACGTACACTTCCTTGAGAAAAAACGGACTAGAAGACAAAACATGGTGAGTTAAAAAAAAAATAAATAAAATGAAGAATAATGGAAAGTGCGTGCGATAAAATGAGCGACAAAGACGTAGATGAGAGAGATGTGAGTCAATGCCTGGCTTCTTTTAGACATGAGTAAGAAACTATCGGTAACACACACACACACACACACGCCCCACTGAGTCAGAGCCTGTGTCAGTGAGACAGGTCTATGGGTCTATTGAGAGGACGTGGAGGGAGCCGTACCTTTCTGTAGAGCTAATGAAGCCTGCACCCACAGGCATAAAGGAGTGGAGAGAGTTAGCACTGCGCTCCTTCACCCATTCACTAACTTCCTTCCTTTACACAGCTTGTGATGAGGTAATGCTTTCCCCCTCTTGAAGGGATACCATACAAGCAATACACCTCTATACATACAGCGCTTTAACACCCAACGCAGAGAAATGTTAATGCTCTGGAATATTCTCGGTTTTATGTCATGCTGCTGCACAGAAGTCTACGTTTCTCATATTAGCACTAACAATCTAATGATTAATGATTGATTTTCTTAAATGTACTATTTCCTAAAATCTTGGCTCAATACTCGGTCAAACAGTAGCTTATATATTATGTGGCTTTTGTTGAGGTCTACTTTCCATTGTGAATAAATTCTCTCTCTCTCTCACACACACACACACACACACACACACACACACACACACACACACACACACACACACACACACACACACACACACACACACACACACACACACACACACACACACACACACACACACACACACACACACACACACACACACACCATATTTGATTTGCAGCACAATTAAAAACAAGCCAGTCCTGATTCAGTTCGACGTTCCCACCATATATGATTACATAAAAAAAAAATTAAATAAAAAAAACAACAACTGGCATTAGAATATAGCACAATCTTTGAAATTTGCTTGCGGCATCATTTGAAATTTTGATTTGAAAATATAATGAATTGCTCTGAGCCCTATCAGTGTTTCTGGTAAAGTAAAGATAATATAGATAATATAAGCAACACTTGCTTCAAATGTCACATTAATAACTAGAGAAAAGTAGAATTAAATGAGTTTGTCCTGAAGGACTTAAAAGTAAAGATAAAGAACAGAAAAAAATAGACATTAGTCCCATAATCACATCGGAATGTACATATCATTTACAATAAATTGAGTGTTGGTTTTGGTCTTTTCATAGAATTTGTGGACATTAAGCAAAAGTTTGTGTGTCACCAAATTTAGTTTTGTCTAATCTGGCTTTTTTCTCTTCATGATTTGACAGAAATCACAGTGGCGAAAGCTCTCGAGCCACCATTATTTGAATACACACACTAAACCAAAGTCTCCACTTTTTCTGGCATCATGGAAACGTGGAGTCTTTTTTTTTTTTTTTTTACAAAGCTGCCATCAATCTGGAAAGGAACAAAGACGGGCACCACACTGGAGAGCCTGAGACCAATGCGTCACTCAGAGAAGAAATGCCACAGAAAGCAAAGATGTGAGGAGAAAAGGCTTCCAGACAACACAATCACACTTTCAGCAGGGGAGGTCTGACTTTAGGCTGCCTGTCTATCAGCCTGTCTTCCACTCTGCTGCAACTATAAGATGATGAAGGAGCTCTTTTCCAAGTCTACACCCAGCCTAGTCCTCACTGAGCGACCAGACTGGGAGGGAACAATAGACAACAGTGCTTATCAAACAGCCGGGCAAATTCATTTGCATCCTATAAGACCCAGACACCGACCAGAGTGGCCCTACACACACACACACACACACACACACACACACACACACACACACACACACTCATGAGGCAGACAACCCCTTTGCTGGCCTTGACCCATGAACTCTAGGGTCCTCATTCAGCTGCTGCAACAGCATTCAGACCAGCGAGGCTGTCTCGCCGGCGGCCGACTGTTCTGCATATGTTGTCCTTACATTCCCACGCTCCGAGCGCACAGGAGATGATCGCACTTTTATAGCAGCACAGCAGCATTCATACATGAAATCTGCATAGTGTCTGGGTCTGGCTGTCATGGGCCTCATGTTGACCATCAGCATCTTAATGACTTTATTAACTACATCACTCTTGTTGTGGAGTGATTGAAACCATGGTGAAGGTCTGAGTTTAATATTTAAATTTGACCATGCATTAGGCCGGACTATTACAGGCTCTTTCATTTTTCCACTTCAAGAATTCTATGGTTTTCAAATCTCTTGCTATATCGTAGTATAACTGCTTCACCAATATATGCTCTATTTCTATTTTCTTTCTTTCTTCATTTTGATTTTTTCCATTTTTTTTCCCCATTTTAGGTTTTCGGCTTCTCTTTATTTTGATGAGTGGAGGACAAAGATCTGCTTCTGACAAACTGAAGGTTTGTGAATGCATTATTTCATATTTCAAGGTATTCCTAACCCTTCTTGATGCGTTATTATGTTACGTTGTTCCTCCTCCTCTTCTCCACCATCCTTTGCGATGGTCACTCCGAATTCTCCCCTCTGCATCTGTCTTGGTTTTCTTTTCTCCGGCACATCAAGGGTAAAATTCATGACTCCCCTTTCCCGTTTCCTTCCTCCTCCTAATTCTTAACCATTTGTCACTGGCCAAAAGAACCTCCACATCCCCTCATTGGCTGCTGTAACAACAGGAAACAGTGATGCAACGAGGCAGTCGGTACAGTAGGGGTGTTATTGTGTGTGTGTGTGTGTGTTGTTTTTTTTTGTGTGTGAGCGATGGGGAAGTGTGTGTTCCTGCTCTCCGTCAGAAAATGTCACCGTCAGATGAGGAAGGGGGTGCAACACTTAGCAGGTTTTTCATTCAGATCATGTGACTGAGACCTGGAGAGATGAGCAATATAAAGGACTGTGGCTGAATTTGCCTCACTGCACGGCATATGGACGCCCTCATCACTCTATGCAAATGGCGAGACAGAGACACATGCTCACAAATGCAGACAAACTAACCCCCCCCCTCCTCCCAGTCCCTCATTAATGGTTCTTCCTAAAACCAGACGCTCCCCCTTCTCAAATAATAACCTCAACATTATCACCCCCCACTCCATCATCCCCTCCTGAACGACCTCCGCACCCCACAGTCTAGACCCTGCAACCCTCGCTCAAACCAGACACCCCAAAAATCCTAACCCTCCCTCCTCCTCCTCACCCCCTCCTCCTCCTCCTCTCCTGCTCTCCTCAGCTCCCACGACCAGCAGACAGACCCTGTGATTTGCGTGACCGCCATTTTGCTGCCCACAGTAGAAGTAACTGTACAGCCACGGCAGCTGCGTCGACGGGCGAATGCAAATACGAGCTGCCGCATTGTTGCCGAGACGCTCAGGCGACTCTCATTGTGCGAATTAGTGCCCCCCAAAAACAACGAGACCTGCTCGCTCGATTGCGATTACAAAAGAGCGCATACTGCCAAAAAGCGAACTCTCCTCCAGCGAAATAAACACATCAAAACCTTATTGTTGGAGCCATATTCCTGGGCCTTATATACGTCAAAGCTACAGTCCAGTGTTCTATGGACAGCTGTTTATACAAACCTCCATGGTAACAGACACCATTACGCTCTGTCTGTCTGGACTTTTTCAGGCCCGTGATGGATGCCGTCTTAATTAGACTTCATGTGTAGGTTCTCTGTTTGCTTAATGCTCTCTTTGTACGTCCCCACGGTTAAAAAAAAAGGTTTGCGTTTGCACGCGTGACAGAGCACTTTCTGATTAAATAAAGCCTCAGCAGCTTAGCCTTTTGTACAGTGACGCATTTGCATGCCAGGGTTTCACATGCAAACATGCACAGACCATATGGCACAGGGTTGCCCCGAGCTCTTGATCCAACGCACATCAAACACCCGTCGTCGAACACTTTTTCAAGGTGTGAACGCTCACGTCTTAAGAGAACAAACAAAACGCCACCGAAAATGCGCTTTAAAACACTGCTTCAATCCTGCGCCACAGTCATACGAGCATTTATCAGGCACATGTCAATGACGTGATGTTTGGAAGCTATGCAAATGCAATTAACTAACCGTGATTTGCATTTGATAACAGCTAACGGTCGCACAGATGGCAGGCAACAGCGATTCGCCCGCCATCTTTGGCAGAGACGGGAAAGGCTGGCAGCCATTTTGTATGACGCCGTGCCCATCTGGACAAAAAAACAACCACACTGCATTACTGTGTCAGCAACAGCAGTTTGGAACTGTGGGCGCACACACTGCTGCTGCTGCTGCTCACTGTAATCACTATCAAGGCCGAGCACATGAAGTCCATTCATACACACACACACACACACACACACACACACACACACACACACACACACACACACACACACACACACACACACACACACACACACAGCTCTGCATGTATACAGTCGTCCTCTCTGGACAAAAGCATGCACGCTACATTCTTTCACAAACATTCCAGGTAATGTGAGAGTTTTATATGGAGCAGACAAAAGGAGACGGCTTAAGACAGATACTTGCCATTTTACTGTTTTCACTGTAAGGTGGGAAGGTCTCTGCTTTGTCATCTTCAGCCCTCTCTGTCAGTTTTTAATCAGTCTGACATCGTGGAGAAAAGAAGAAGAAGAAGAAGAAGAAAAAGATGCTCATACTTCATGTGTTTGAACAGACACATGATCACAGCTCACCATAGTAACAGCAAACCCACGAGAGGAAGAGAAAAATACAGACAGCAGTCTCTCTTTGTCAATTGTAAAAAATTTGTCAGGGAATAAACAACTTGTAGATGGAGAGCGAGTCAAAAGCAGATCTCCAAAACTGGTATTTAAACAGCCAGAGGCAGAGAATGGGGGATATGTCAATCTTATGAAGAAAAAAAAAAAATCAAGAGAAAGGAATATCCCTCTCGGCGATCTTTAAGCAGTCTCGGTATCGGATATTATTTGGGGAGAATTCCCCTTCAGCAGAACCACACACACAGCCGGTGTACATCGAGACTTGAGGTCCAGTCTTCGGTGCCAGAGCTGCAGCCAAGAGGGCCACGCAGGGGCCCGTACTTTGGAGGTCTGCGGGCCCCGAGGCCACAGACTAACAGGAAAACCCAACTCAGAGCTGTGTAGGCTTTGTGTTTCATATTGATTTCTCCTGCATGACGGGGAGCTCCAGAGGTGCTTCGAGCCTTCAGGGACCTTTTCCATCCTTCCCAGCCCACTCACTAGCCCCCTGCCTGGGCTTCACTGCCTCGACTGGACCCTTGGATGGAGGTATGGGCCAGAGGAGGAGAGGAGGAAGATGAGAGCCCATGGCAATGATGATGAGCTGTGCTGGGGCTCTGAGTTCAGTCATCTAGCAGCCTTTATCCAGCTTTCCATCCACCCACTCCATGATTCTATCTGAAAAAGGAAAAATAGAGAATGTTTTTCAAAACCTCACCTTTGGCACTCAGCGTCCCTCTGCTCAATGTTAATGCAAATGTAAACACTAACACTTTGATTAAAAATATGTGGGAAGAAACGCCAACTTGCTCTTTGGTAACCTGCCTCAAGGCGTTTGTTGCTATCCAGTAAGAAATAATAAAAAAAAATGCTCAGCATAGTGTACGAGACACAGAAACATTTATTACTTGTCATATTTTAAAACATAAACCATTCACACCAATGCCAATGCACACATACTATATAATAGTAGACATAATCTCCTTTACAATCATCAAATTACACAGTTTTACTATGCTATTTTTTTTTTTTAATTCTATACACATTTGTTTTCGTGGATCGCTTCACTTCTCTTGAAATATTCTGAACCCTGTTATCATGCTAATATAAAACAGTCCTTTATGTGTAGCTTTGTTCTTTTCTATTAGAAAAAAGAAATTGCTGGGGCCTCCTGCAGCAACCAAACACCCACTGACCCCAATTTTTGTCCCGACCAGCAGCAAAGACATATTCAGCTCTGTGTGCTTTGCAGATAAATTGCACGACACACAAAAAAAAGGTGGTCCCTGGTTTATTGGGAGGGAATTTGAGTTTGGCTATTTTGTGCATGTTTTCAGCATGTAATGGGGGGAGCACCCGGAGTAGCCCCCAAACTTGTCCTGTGCAATGGAGAGCGTGAGGTGAGATTGGGTGAGCCTGAGGAAGATTCAGACACAATGCCCCCATTGAGAGGGTTCAGACATGGGTGTTAACTCGCCATTCCTTCACACACAATAGGGCCCCCCACTAGAGCCGGCGTAGGGGACAATGTTGGTTCAGGGCAGCCCTCCACCCAGCAAGAAAGAAAAGAGCTGCATTATCAAGATGGGTGGAGGAGGAGGGAGATGGACGGGAGAGGGATATGTCTGTGGATGAGTGAGGGGGCTGTGACCCGTGGCTTTGGACTTGAGGAAACGAAAAAGAGCGAGAGAGAGACACTGAAACACACATTTGGTGTTTTTTTTTCAGGAATATATTAAAAGGTTGGTTAAATATAAGCCTGTTCAGCAGGCAGTCATCTGCATATACGTGTATTTTCAATGAGGGTTAGAATTCATCATCTTTTCTTCTGAGCGCTACTTTGACAAAATGAAAATGGCCGAGAGCTACTCCTGTTTTTTTTTTATTTTTTTTATTTTAAACATTATTCTCATATACAAACAAACTGAATGAGCTTGAAGACAGGGATTGGATAAAAATGGAAGCAGGTTTATGTTGGATTATTGAAACCTGTGGCGAGCTACTTGGAAAGAGACTGAGAGCTATACTGGGAGCTTGTTAGAGACCCCTGGAATATATGATGTACATCAAAAATAATGAATGGTTAAAAGCAAAATATCCCCCTACCAAATTAAGACAAAGAGATTTTATAAAACGAATATTTTTGTGTAACAATTTAGATTAGGGAACACATATTCAGCATTAACTAGGTGCTTACTAACATGCATATAGCATACTAGTCCTTTATTAGTAAATATTAAGCACATATTAACACCTTATGTAGGAAAAATCTTAATTTATGTTGTAATAGAGGTAGAATAAGCTTATGTAGAATAAGCTGTTGATACGTGCTTATTGATTACTAATAAAGAGCTAGTATGCGACTTACATATATAAGTAAGTAAGCACCTAGTTAATGGTGAATATGTCTTTCCTAATCTAAAGTGTTACCATATTATTTTTTTTACCAATATCTAAACATTGGTAAAAAATATTTAAGGATAATTATGTCTGACAATAACGGCATTGCTTATGTAAAAATAAGAGCTTGTGAACTGGAGAGCACAAACACACTTTTGTGTGTGTGTTTGAATGTTTTTTGTTTTTTTTTACCTGTTAAGTTTAATCAACAACATGCTTGTCGGTCAATTTCAAGAACGAGAGCCAGATTTTACACTGAATTATAGACTCTTATCAGTTACTGAGAACACACACACACACACACACACACACACACACACACACACACACACACACACACACACACACACACACACACACACACACACACACACACACACACACACACACACACACACACACACACAAAGCTGCTGCAACCGCAGTATCCTTAGTTTGATTCCAAGCTGGTGAACTTTTTCTTATTCTTTGAATGTCATCTCTCTCGCTTTGCCGTCTGTCTGTCACAGCAGCACAACAATTAAAGACAATTTACCTCGCACATAAGAAAAAAACCATCTGACATATTAGCAACAGCCTGTAAAAGCAGCAGCTCAGCAGCAACATTTTTGCTCTTCTATAATCACATTCAGAAGAAAGTAGTGCTGATGAAACACTGAACTTTTGTACATTTCAAAGGTTTCTGTACTCAGATACATGTACCAGAGCTGAGGCCGTGAATCTGCAGACTTTAATGTGCATCGCGTTTGCAGCAGAAAGCAGGAATCTCATCCTCCAGTGACTCCGGCATATTTTTTAAAAACATCTTTAGTGTTCCTCCAAAGACCATATAACAAGTGTGTCATTGTTCACAGTTGCTTGTTATATGCACTGCGGTTGTAAAGGAATACTGTTTTGGGAGTCGGTGTGGGAGCGGAGCTGACAGCACTAACAAGCTGTTGGTAATGTAAATGCATAAGCTTCTGTTTTTATTTTACCTTGCATTTCCAGAGAACTCCGCTCTCACTAAATAAAAGAACTCCGTGCTTCAAATGTATAGAAGGAATCTATCTGTGTTTGTGGCCACATAATGGTATATGTGGTGGTGGGTGGTGAGGATAGCTGGGAAATGTTTATGGAGATCCTGTGTCTCTCTGGGAGCCTAATAGAATCCTGTGGCTTGGTGTGAGAGCTCATTGTGGTGATGTAAAGGATTACACTGGTAAACTGGTAAAAAAAAAAAAACAGGGAAAAGAGCCTGAACACTCTCTACCTCCTATGGAGAGGCAACGAACCATCAGACAATGAGAGGGGAGAGTGTACTGCAAACTGACTCATTTCATCAATGGAAAAGAAAGTAGTGAGAGCAGGGACATCGAGGGAACTAGATTAGGGTTTTCCTGCACATGCATGTGAGAAGAAGAGGGGGGAAAAAATACAGCCTAGAAATGGAATAAAGAACAGAAAAGGAAGGAGAGCAGAGGGAGGTGTTTGGACAACTGTTTCAGTCGTACAGTATAATATGAGCAAATGATGTCTGTCCTGGTTGTGTGTCTGCATCCTGAGTGACAGTTTGTAATCTCTGAGGCAGCAGGCGAGCCCAGCAGGTTGGCTCTTTGGAGCTATACCATCTCTCATTTCCCATCCCATCCTCTCTCTCTCTCTCTCTGGTCTGTTTAGAGCCATCTTTAATCTAACCACACTCTTCCACCACCACCACCTCTCCTTTGACTTTTGGCTACATTTTTAAATCCATTCTTTCCCCCCCCTCACTGATAACCGGTTATTTTGCCAATCTTCTTGACTGGCCCCCAGCTGAACGCGCATCATGTGAGTTTGTATTTCTTTACCTTCATAAAGAAATGCAGTGCGTATTCCAGGCTTCTGAAAACTCAAGTATCATGGACGTGTCCAGATGGTGCTCGAGCATCAGGTAAGGACCCATTTTTCTGATTTTATGTGGCTCATAGCATCGATTCTCAATATAAAGTGTGTAATAATGCCCATTCATTCCATTTAGGGTTATCATTTCTGTGCGACATCACTCGTTCTACAATTATTGTGCAGAAACGTCCTATTAAACATCTACACGAGTGTGTTATTATTGAAATAAATACATATGTAAGTAAGGTCAAGAATGTGTCACTTAATAATTATGCGAGGGAGCATATTTTCATTCCCTTTTTTTTTATGCATAACCATAAACGATGAAGAGAATCTCTGCACCTGGCCTCCCATTCATCTGAAAACTGTGTCGGGCTGAGTTTCCTCAAGTGTCTTAATAGCTGCATTCACCAGATTTCATGCAAAGCGAGTCGATGAATTCGTGATCTAATATTTCCTCGTGTCACTTTCTCTCCTTTAATTCAGACTCTGTCGAGCATGAACCCCACCAAGGTTTTACCGAGAGTCACGAGCGACGTCTGAGGAGAGGAGGATCCCCCGGTGTCTGACGAGCACGATGACCCCGCTATATTTCTCAGTTTCCATGAGCAACATGAAGGTAAAGCTTCATTGTCCTGTCATCTGCTGTTCAAATGAAAAACCACGCGGAGCATAATGCATCATCTGCATTCTGCATGCCGCCTCGCTGAAAGACTCCTCTCTCCTCCTTCGCTCTCTTCATCTCTTTTCCTTCAAAGGCTGCCGAGGGTGAATTCAAACAGCAGGATACACACTCAGCTAACAAACCTCATTAAGGGCCCATACACACGTACTCTATGCTAACACTAGCTGTCACACATCCCCTCTCAATGTACACACTGGTGCCCACACTGACCACGACAAAGAATCTTTACAGAGCTAATTAGAAGGGCCCCGCTCTCTATTTGAAATTCATCTGAATAGGAGGGAACATGATAATGAGGAAGGGAGAAAGAGATATAGAGAAGGAGGGACAAGCCGCGGAGAAAGGGAGGAGGCGCACGAAAGAAAGGTGAGAGAGGATGCCTGCTAATACAATCAAGGAGATAGCACGGTACATTTTTCACAGTGTGGAATTAAAGCCGGGAGCTCGAGCAGGCAGGGGGAACCGAATTAGTGTGACACACCGATGTAGCAACGGTGGGGAGGGAACCGAGTGCTGCACTGTTTTGATTGTGCCAGTGTATCTAGAGAGCGATAGAGGGAAGGGATGGATGTGACACCAGCTGCTCACACGGTCAAAATAAGAAGCTCCTGCTCCTCGGCCACACTGAGGAAAATAATTGTGGAAATGAATCAGGCTTGAAATGGGTGTCAGTATTCAGTCTGAAACATCAGCTGCAGAGCATTCCTCTATCGTTGCCATATCTTCCTGCGACCCGTGTTTAAATTTCCTTTTTGTGTGTCCCGATCTGTGTGTGTGTGTGTGTGTGTGTGTGTGTGTGTGCATGAGTGAGGACAGACACAATACCAAGTTGACAGTTAGGGTTTCGGGGTCAAACACAAGGTCAAGTTTGTCTCACGAGAGACAGAGTCGCATCACAGACGGAGGGAAAATATCTCTTCTCCAAAGTCAAATGTCTTTGCACAAAAATACAAAAACAATTTAATTCAAATATGAATAAATAACACAATTGTTGATGTGATATTTTAAAAAGACTGCGTGATGGATATTTCAAAAAGAAAAAGAAAAGTGAGAGACAAAAACAAAATCAAAAATTAAAATCAGGCTCTTTTCAGAATTTTAAGTTCAAGTTGAAGTTATGACCTAATTGTTGTCCCATCAAGCCCAATGGCCCCTGATGAGTGTGCAAAGCATTCTGGGAGAATAGCAGGTGTTCGCATGTCACAGAGCCTCACAGACAGCTCGTTAATTTGCACAACTTTGACGCACACACACACACACACATCTCGCCCTCTATGTGTGTGTGCATGCGTGTATATGTATGTGTGTACATATTAGCGATGGGACTTGACCCTAGCGAGCTGCAGCAGTGTTTTCGCGTCTTGCTGGGCGTGGGAAAAAGATGGGACCCCTTTTCACAGCTGCCTCAGCCGAGGCCTGGACTGCTGGGGGCCCCTGTACCCCCTCCACACACACCCGTTCCCCCTTGTCTGACTCCCCGACTCGCCCCCCCTCCTCCCTCTTTCCCATTGAGGCTTCGGCCTACTGGCTTTCAAAAGCAGGACCCCCTTCCCGGCCCTTCATAAATACATCTCATTATTCAAGCCCTAGTTTGCATAGGGATTCCAAAGAGATCTCCACTCTGCTCATGAGGCTTGAAGCCCCTCAGCCTTTTGGACCGCACAAGTGACAATTTCGACTTAGTAATCCCTCTGTGTTAATATTTGTTTTTAAAACAATGTGTGCTCATTGCCAACGCTATTTCACCAAACAGTACCAAAATGTAAAATTTTAGTGCAACCTTATATATATATATATTTTTCCCCCCATTTTTTTCTTACAAATGTGGTAGAAAACGTGCAGCCGGTGAAAAGAAGGTTTAGCATGACGATAATGCTACGAGTCTGTATTCCATCTGGCTCCAGCTATTGTACAGTACCTCTCACCACACACACACACACACACACACACACACACACACACACACACACACACACACACACACACACACACACACACACACACACACACACACACACACACACACACACCCACTTCAAACCATCCACCCACCACCCCCACCCCATGCCCATTCGCTGCAATGCATTACTGCAGAGATTTATCTCCTATCAGCCTGTATAATACTGAGGTTATAATTTACATCCACTCTAGAAAACAGCAGCACAGGCCAGTCCTTGCATATGCTAATGTAAAGCTTGGGAAAATCTGGGCAACTCAAAGAACTCCATACCAAATTTGAATAACTGAGCTTTCCATTGAGCTCCAAGGTTGTGGAACCATGAAGATTTGACCTTGCTAACAATGCGTACTTATTGTTTAATTTCTAATGCTCTGCTTTTTTTTTAATGGGCTACTGAAGGAGAACATGCCGACGGCCTTAAAGCTGGGAGTTTTTCTGTTTCGATTTGGCACAAAAATGTCTTAAAAGCATAGTATAAAGGCAAACTGGTCATATTTAAGGAGACTTCTCCTAATGCTGAATAATACATGGGCTTTACCTTTATGCAAATCACTGCTTGGTGCACAATAATCAGGATAACTTTGGACAAGGGGAGGGTGGCTCGTCGAGGCATTAGGGGTGAAAAAGGACAGAGCCACCCAAACACTCTTTCCACATGAGCGGGTCCAAACCTTGGGTGAGCCCTCTGCCTGCGCTCTCCTAACGGGATAAAGAACCGCAGCAAAGATTACACGACCACCTCCCCTGCACCTACCACACACTCTACCTGACAAATAGGATCATAGTCTTTAAAGGGATAAAAACGCCATGGATGTATGAGGGTGAAAGAGAGAGATGTGTTTCAGTGTGTGTGTGTGTGTGTGTGTGTATGTGTGAGACCGAGAGAGAGAGAGAGAGAGGGAGGGAGGAGGATGGAGATGATGTATAATGTAGAAAATGTTAATACTTCAAAGGAGAAAGGAATGATGGAATTCAACATGGACGCCTTACTTGAGTCACTCAATTCACACCATTTACACTCTCCGTGTCGCTGTAGGCTACAGTCTATTGCTGTCGCGCACACACACTGCTTATATTATACAGCATATATTCTGACATATGCACGAAAGATATAAAACTGACATTTACACGGTGGGCGCTTTTAAATATATAAATATATATATATATATATATATATATATATATATATATATATATATAAAATATAGCAGTAAATGTCCCTATGTTTTCCTTTGAAAACGATGGAAAGGATGACAATAGTTTTGCAAAAATCTTAATTTCTGATCTCTATATTTCACTGACTCATTGCTATTCCCAAATAATCTGGAATAAATACGGATTAAGAGCCGGGAACGTCATGATAAGATGTGCTAAGATACAAATAAAATGTAAACTGGTGCACATTGATATAAAAATGACACACACACACACACACACACACACACACACACACACACACACACACACACACACACACACACACACACACACACACACACACACACACACACACACACACACACACACACACATATATATTTACCTGCAGGACGACTGCAGCTCCTCTTCCTCCTCCTGTCTGTTGCAGTTTGTCTTCATTTGGAGTTGGTGCAAACTTTAGAGCTGATGATGATGATGATGATGATGATGATGCTGCTGCTTCTGCCATTTTCCTGTAAAGACATCCCAAAAAGAGGATCAGCGAGAGCTCCGACTTTTAACGTGACGTCATAAATGTCAGGTGTAAATAGGTTGCTTATAAGGCAGCAGAGAAACATATATATATATATACTGTATATATATATATATAAATAACACGAGAGGAAACACATGCTTTTGTGTTGAC